>NW_027527611.1:2718368-2798096 GCF_008692635.1 Crocuta crocuta
TAAACATAGTATATTTACTATACTATACTATAATTTATATATAATTTATATATAATATATTATAAAACATATAATATATTATATATTATATATACTATAAATGTACTATATATAATTTATATATAATATATTATAAAACATATAAAACATATATGACTGTGTAGACAGTATAAGAAAGTAAGTATAAGAAAATCTACAAGATTTGTGTAATCTCGTTCCGCTAGGAATGACAGTCGGTAGAGCTATGAATACGTGTCTCTGTCTGTATGCTTATTATTTTCTTTTACATAGTGTATGTTCATCTAGTATAACTTTTAGCAACGTAGAAGATATCCTATCAGTTTTAGCAGGAAATAATGAACCCAAGAAACTGTGACTGTTGCTCTTAGCTCTGAAAACTGAGGACTACTTCCAAAAGCTGGACCGTAATTAGTGCCGGTGATGATGCTCCACAACCGGGAAGAGAGAGGATCCAAAGGGACCCAAATCATCAGAATCCTTCACTGGGAGGTGACGTCTTTACAAGATCCTACTAATTAAATCAAAATGCAGATGCAGTGCTGTGAGCAGCACAGTTATTATGGAGGCTGTGGCGCCGTGGAGGGTGTAGGACTGGAGTAGAGACGGGGAGAGACAAGGCGTGGACATCCGCCTTACCCGGGAGCCCGGTGCCCACACAGCTGCCCTTCTCCACACGGGTGGAGACAGGATCTCACCACCGTGAGAAGGTGAAAGTGGCGTCTGCTGCCTTGGCCGTGGTGACTTGCTGGACACGGCAGCTGGCAACATTTGGGCTGACCAAAAGAGTGTCCTTCCAGAAGTTTCCTTTGATGGTGGTAACCTGGTTCCTTGTCACGCACACTGCTTGTCCTTTGATTGTTGGATAGAGGACTTTAAGCAAAGATCCAGCGTTTCACACCAAAGGTAACCAAAGTGAATATACTGTAGGGAAGAAGTCAGTATTAGCCACGCAACAATAAAAGCTCAGAAATAAACCAGACAATGCCAGCACCTTTCTGGAGATGATTCTAAAACTACGTTCTAAAGACACACAAACAAATGTTCGTAAGCCAGAAGATTCAAAACCAGTAAGATCGACATTTTAACACAGTCGTTCCAGTAAATAATCCAACTCCAATCGGCAATGAGGGAGTTTATGGACTTTGAGGAGCTTGTTCTAAAATACGTAGAGAAATCTTGGGGTGCCTGGTGGATCAGTCGGTTAAGCATCTGACTTCAGCTCAAGTCATGATCTCATGGTTCATGAGTCTGAGCTCTGAGTTGGACTCTGTGCTGACAGGTCAGAACCTGGAGCCTGCTTCAGGTTCTGCGTCTGTCTCTCTCTCTCTCTCTCAAAAATAAGTAAATATTTGAAATTTTTAAAAAAATAAATACATAGGGGCACCTGGGTGGCTTAGTCGGTTAAGCGTCCGACTTTCGCTTAGGTCATGATCTCGCGGTTCGTGGGTTCGAGCCCCGCGTCGGGGATGCCGACTGAGCTGCTGACTGCCAGCTCAGAGCCTGGAGCCTGTTTCAGTCTGTGACTCCCTCTCTCCCTGACCCTTCCCTGCTCACGCTGTCTCTCTCTCTCTCCTAGAAATAAATAAAACATTAAAAAAATTAAAAAAAAATAAATACATAAAATAAAATACACGTAAAAATCTGAAGAACCAAGTCCAAGAAGTTTTATCCCAGAAGCCCACGTGAGGGAAGCAGACTCAAGCATCTTTATTTGGCTGTGAGCAATCTAGACAGAAAGTGAACCCAACAGCAGAGGCTCAGCCCCCTCTCTGTTGCTCAACAGTTAGGACCTTGAGTCACTGGGGCACAGTTTTCAACTTTCCGTGCCTCAGTTTCCCCATCTACACATGGGAGTTGCAATGTGCTACAGCTCAGGGCACTGTGGGCAGCACCAATCAATGCACATAGTTGGCCCTCATGATTAGTTCTGTAACCGGCATAGGTTTGCAAAAATCACGTAATCTCCATCGACCTCAGTTGTCTCTTGAAATGGAATAATAATGCGAACATGAATCTTTTAACTTTTTTTCCAGTTTTACTGAGAAATAATTGACCTACATCCCTGTACAGTAAAACCTTGGTTTGTGAGCCTAATTCCTTCTGGAAACATGCTTGTAATCCCAAGCATTCTTATATCAAAGTGAATTCTCCCATAAGAAATAATGAGCACTCAGATGATTTGTTCCACAACCCGAAAATATTCATATAAAAATGATTACGGTACTGTAGCATAATATAAAATAATAAAGAAAATACAAAACGTAAAGAAAAATGAACAAATTATCCTGTACTTACCTTTGAAAATCTTCATGGCTGATGTGAGGGAGACAAGAGAGAGGAGGGTTACTATGTAGAATGACTTTCATGATCACTAATGGAATCACTATCTATTGCCCCAATGGAAACTTTTTCTGCATGGGAGCCATTGGATATGCTCACATGGATGTCGACTACTGTACGGTATTTGTAAACTCTTGTCATAGACTGTATTTAGCGTAAGTGGCAATATGACAGCAGAGGAAAGGGTCTCTCTCTGCAGGCAGCCTGACCTAGAAAGCAGTGAAGTGTTCCTAAGCTCACTCTAGTATGGAAAAGCAAAAGACCGTCCGTAGGTGTTTGGAAGTGACAAAAATTGCACTACTTCCAGTTGTGGGCACCTTCCAATGTTCTGAAAAGTCATGGATTCCTGACAAGCATTGCAACCTGAGACTCAGCATCTGAGCATGGGAGACCATCACCCACAGTCCTGCAGTGTGTGTGTGTGTGTGTGTGTGTGTGTGAGAGAGAGAGAGAGAGAGAGAGAGAGGAACCTTTGGTTCAGTTGCGCTCATGTGACTTTCAGCATCACATACTACTTGTATTGCAAGACATCACTCACTTGTCAAGTCAAATTTATTACAAATGTTTGCTCGTCTGGCGGAATGCTCAGAACAAGTTACTCGTGATCCCACATTTTACTATATAAGGTTACAGTGCACAGCAGGAAGTTTGATCTGCAAGGGTAGTGAAATGATCACCAAGGAGAGTTGTTAGCATCCATCACTCATAGAAATACCATAAAAAGAAGATAAAAGAGTTTCTCCTTGTGATGAGAATACCCATGATCCACTCTCTCAATACCTTTCTAGACACCGCCCAGTGGCGAGGGGGGGTGGGCTCCAGCCCCCCGCTGTGCATGGANTTGACCCCTTCCTGCACTTTCCCTCTGACAATTAAATCTCATGTCTTTTCCTATGAGTTTGGGGAGGATTTATATTTTTCTTTTTTTAAATTAGATTCCACATAAGTGAGATTATACAGTATTTGCCTTCCTCTATTTATTTCAGTCACCACAATTTTTTTTCTAAATGACAAAACAGAAGGACTATGTATCCTCTGTGGAACTTAACTTCTCTAAAATGGTCTTCTGTTTCCCTCTTGTTCTTTCTTCTATAAAATGATATTAAAAACCCAAGTGCCACCATGTTGAATGTGCAGTAAATTAGTAGGTCTCAAGTTCTCATCTGCTCTTCCAGAACTTTCCTCATTGCTTGACGTGTATGTCATTCTCAACTCCTGGTTTTGACACGGTGTCCAGTTGTCTCTTATAAGCGCCGTCCCGCCACGTGGAAACGTGTTCGTTTGTTCACATTTTAACCAAAGTAGGGGAACAACGGGAGTCAACATGCGAATTTCAGTAACACCAAGCGAGTTAGAAAAGTGTAAGATTCTGATACAACACGTGCTAATCTGCGCATAATCCTATACAAAGTGAGTGTATGCACAAGGCATCAAAGTAGGGAGCACAATGAAATGTCTGTGATTGTGCCGGTAAAGGGACAATGATTTAGGCACAGGAATTGTGACAGACGTTTTGATGAACTCAGACAATTGGGACCGCCATTTAGATTTGAATAACTTTATGGCACTTGCCGTAAAGTATTTCAGGAAGAAGGGTTGCATTTTATACTTCATACGAAGGCAATGTTTCATACTTACAAATAAAGAGCAGAGGATATTGAACACGTATTAGATCATCTGCTCACACCTCTCCCTTGCCCTCCATTCTCGCTCAGCCATCAACACGTTTATAAATCAGGGCACCCGGGTGGCTCCGACTAAGAGTCTGAATCTTGACGTTGGCTCAGGTCTTGAACTCGCAGTTGTGAGACTGAGCCCGCTTTGAGCTCTGTGCTGAGAGTAGAGACTGCTTGGGATTCTCCCTCCTTCTCTTTCACCCCTCTCCTCTCAAAAGGAATAAATAAACATTTAAAAAACAAAAAACAAAAACACCTATCTACAAAGTATTGAGGTTTAATCAGCTATGTTCTGAGCCTCTTAATACCATCCATGAATTCTGGGCACCTGACAATAGCAGTTGCTTTCAGAGGTGCTTCCTCAGGAATTCAGAATTAAAACTTAGAGCCTGGGGCGCCTGGGTGGCTCAGTCGGCAAAGCATCGGACTTCGGCTCAGATCATGATCTCACGGTTCATGGGCTTGAGCCCCACATCGGGCTCTGTGCTGACAGCTCAGAGCCTGGAGCTGCTTTGGATTCTGTGTCTCCCTCTCTCTCCACCCCTCTCCTTCCCTGCTCATGCTCTCTCTCTCTCTTTCTCTCTCAAATAAGTAAACATTAAAAATTAAAGAAAAAAACATAGAGCCTTAGTCCCTTGGTAAGAGGATGAACTGGTAAAAAGAAAGTGAGGAGATGTGGATGGACATGACCCTGCCCCCGCCCCACCATACAATCCCAAGAAACAGACAAAGGTGGTTTGGAAAGATAAAGACCAATGAAATCGATATGCAAGGAGTTACAAGGCTTTGGATCGCCCGCTTTAAACTCCTCCCGGTTCGGACGTACAGCTGTGATTTGGTTGTCACAGCATCATGACACACTTTAAGATATGTCTCCTCTTCTATCTATGTCACAGACTGATGCTGCTGGTTCTGTGACAGGGACACGGTTGGCAAACCCTTCACTGTCTTCCCTCTCTCCCTGCACTGTGTCCTCTCCACCTGGCCCCCTCCCGCCCTGCCTTTTGGGATGGGGTCACTAGGAGGGTCCTGTGCTTTGAAGACAAAGGCAGTGTTTGGGGAACAAATAGCAGAAGCTGAGAGAATGGGCTCACTCCACATTACCAGTAACTGAGGGACTCAGACAGGCGCAAGGGACCCAAGTAGCAGGAAAGGACAGTAGAAGGTAGGCCGACGCCCGCAGACGTGTTAGTGTTTTCAGAGAGAAGTAAGAGAGCTGTGATTGCAGGTGCACATGTGTGGGGGAAGAATGCTGTCAACCAGCTCTCGGAGGCCACTTCCTGGCTGCCACCAACACAACCTACCACAGTGCTTGCGCCCCACGTCAGCCCTCCTGGGACCAGAAGGTGGGCCAGAGAGGGGCAAGGAGGGTGCTCCTCTGGGAACAAGGGTCTGGGCCATGGCCAAGGCGACCACCCTGGACAAACAGCCTCCCTCAGTGGGGCCTGCGGGGTCTGGTGAAAGGATGGTGCCAAGAGACTCAAGGGCTTTGCAGATACAACGTGGGTGTTTGTAAGGTGGAAAGGAAGAAGCGGAAGGCAGACATGCTACAAACGCTCTTGGTGTTGGAGTGACGACGGTGACCAAAGCAGAAGATACCAGAGCCCGGGGGGTGGGGGTGGGGGGCAGGAGAGCCCAGGGCGAGGCCAACCCTGTAAATTTCAGTTGACTTTGACAATGTCTCTCACCAGCTGCCTTCAGTTGGTCTCTAGAAAATTGACTCTGCTCCTCCTGGGTCTCTTGTTACACAACCCACATCGTGTACCATGTGGGGGTGTTTCCCCAGAATTCCCTTCAGCTCTGTGTCACTTGGGGATTTTACACTTGCCTAGTGCATCCACACTGCCCTACATTTCCTGGGGGAGCACATGGAAGGCAGTGAGCATGTCTCTTGTGTTTCTATTTAAGAAAACTGTATTCTAAGAGTGAATTTGTTTCCTTTCAACAAAAATATGTGAAACTGTTTCTATAGGGCAGCGCTTGAACAAAGACCCATGAAAATAAATGAGACAGTTCTGACTTCGAGGAGTTCATGGCCATAAAGGACAAATAGTGTCAGATTCATCCTTGTCTGTACTATGGTTGACCCCAAAGGGGAATGTAGCAGTGGGCAGGAAGCAGGGGAAAGCCAGAGGGACAGACAGTCCAGGTCAGTGCAAGGAAAGGCCAAACACAGACATGGCGTGCCTCTCCTTCCTCCCTGAGGTAGGGCCTTTCTTTCCCCAGAGAGCAGTGGTCTTCCTGTCAAAACCTATCAGTCCATAAAAGACTTACACAAGTGCTCCACGCTGAAAAATTCACAAGAGGGCGAGAAGAAATAATCAGTGTAATTATTAATTGCTTTTTCTCTAGGGCAAAAACAGAGACCAAAACAAGCCAAGGAGGAGGAGGAGGGAGAGGAGGGAAGGAAGGAAGGAAGGAGGGAAGGAAGGAGGGAGGGAAGGAAGGAGGGAGGGAAGGAAGGAGGGAGGGAAGGAAGGAGGGAGGGAAGGAAGGAGGGAGGGAAGGAAGGAGGGAGGGAAGGAAGGAGGGAGGGAAGGAAGGAGGGAGGGAAGGAAGGAGGGAGGGAAGGAAGGAGGGAGGGAAGGAAGGAGGGAGGGAAGGAAGGAGGGAGGGAAGGAAGGAGGGAGGGAAGGAAGGAGGGAGGGAAGGAAGGAGGGAGGGAAGGAAGGAGGGAGGGAAGGAAGGAGGGAGGGAAGGAAGGAGGGAGGGAAGGAAGGAGGGAGGGAAGGAAGGAGGGAGGGAAGGAAGGAGGGAGGGAAGGAAGGAGGGAGGGAAGGAAGGAGGGAGGGAAGGAAGGAGGGAGGGAAGGAAGGAGGGAGGGAAGGAAGGAGGGAGGGAAGGAAGGAGGGAGGGAAGGAAGGAGGGAGGGAAGGAAGGAGGGAGGGAAGGAAGGAGGGAGGGAAGGAAGGAGGGAGGGAAGGAAGGAGGGAGGGAAGGAAGGAGGGAGGGAAGGAAGGAGGGAGGGAAGGAAGGAGGGAGGGAAGGAAGGAGGGAGGGAAGGAAGGAGGGAGGGAAGGAAGGAGGGAGGGAAGGAAGGAGGGAGGGAAGGAAGGAGGGAGGGAAGGAAGGAGGGAGGGAAGGAAGGAGGGAGGGAAGGAAGGAGGGAGGGAAGGAAGGAGGGAGGGAAGGAAGGAGGGAGGGAAGGAAGGAGGGAGGGAAGGAAGGAGGGAAGGAAGGAAGGAGGGAGGGAAGGAAGAAGGAAAAGAAGAAGGGGAGGAGGGGGAGAATGAAGGGGAGGAGGGGAAGGGGGAGGCAAAGAAGAGGAAGGAGAAGAAGAAGAGGGAGGAGACGAGCTAGGACCTGAATGAGACAATACAACTAGAGACATGGAAGCTAGGAACTAAAACCACACCACATTTCTAAATATCTAACCCTTGGATTAGGATTCTTAAACCCCCAAAATAAGCTTTAAGAATCAAAGGGGGTAAGAAATATTCTCCTTTTATCCTTCTTCTAGGCTCTCCACTGGGGTCCCTATGATAAAAGACAAATTAACAGGAGAAAAACAGGTGTATTAACACAAACGTCTCATCCACACATGGGAGACACTCAGAAGAGTAACTCAAAGAGGGGGCTTGGAATGTGGGCCGAACTATCGTCTTCAGGTGAAAGAAGGGGAGAAAGTTAGGAAGGTGACCAGGAAAAGTGCAGGACACAAGGGTGAGGTGTGTTGTCTCCTACAACATATAATAACAGAGTTTAACACTTATGTGCCCCTTCATATTTGCCAAACATGCCTTTCTGTATTTTCCATATATTAACTCATCCAGTGCTCACAAAAACCACGGAGTTGAGTTGCATATTACCCACATTGCACAGAAAGGGAAAACTGAGACCCAGAAATATTCATGACTTTGTTCAAGATAAGGAAGTAGAAGCCGGTTTGCTCTCTCTCTGCTTTCCTCAATGAGCCTCAGTAGAGAGAAAACACAAAGATCACAGCATCACTGAGTGTATGCGTTCAGCAGTCACGAAGTCCTTCTAGTGTGTCATGCTGTCTCTCAGTCACGGCACGGGACAAATGAATACTGCATGGCTTCGCCTTGAGAGAATGCACAACGATTAAGGAAATACCATGACTCTTTATAGTCATCCTTCTAAAATGCTCTGCATTTGTTTACCGTAGACCTGGGAGTTGAAGCAGAGACCGCGTCCAGCACATGGACAGGATCAGGAGAGGCTAAAAGTGCACAAGTAGATAGGAAGAAAAGCGGCAGTATTGTTCGCATGAAGTCAAATCTACTTTGGCAGCCACCGCTGTTGCCTTAGAAAGAGGGGGCCTCATATTCACGAGCTGCTGGGGTTGGCCGAGCTGTGTTCCCAGGGGTCACACAATCTGAAACGTTACGTGCACGGAACAGAGTTTCAGACCGAAATATAAACAAGCAGAGTTCCCCAGATACCAAACTGTAATTGACCGTTGAAAGGATTATGAAGGAGGAGATTAGGAAAGATCTCGCTGATTGGGTTCAAACAGGTCATCGGAGGAAGAAGGAGGAAGTATCATCTCACAGCCTAATGGTTTAGTGCGTGTGTCATGGCAAGTGCCCAGCAGCTGGGCAATGTAACCCTGTCCATCAGGAGGCAAGGAGCAAGATACTCTAAATCCATGCTCTTCAAACTGCACCTTATGACCCATCATGGGTTTTGAAGTCAATTTAGTGACTTGTGACCCTCATTTTTATGTGGACATGGACCTAGACCAGAATATATCAGACTTCAGTGTACTTTAAACAGCAAACTTTCTCTTGTTTCGAAGTATCTTTTTTTTCAATTCTATAAACCCCTATGTGTTTATGTACGTGCTTTTGCTTGTATGCTTATGCATTTATAATTTCCATATTAATACACACGTATACATATGTATGTATTTGGGATCACAACTAAAATATATTTTATAGTGAGAATCAACATGTAGAAAGTCTGCTTTGGATTTTTTTTTGGCATACTCTAAAGAGACAGACTAGGGTAAGTGTATCTTAGATAATACACGTAAAACTCCGTGCAGTTCAGAGCAAATTGTGTGCGAATGGCTATCTGTATTCTGGGTTACTACTGCTTGGCAATAAAAGAGACAACAGTTATGCATCCACACAAATGATCTCAAAAGTTCATGCTGAGTGAAGGAAGCCAGGCACGGAAGAAAACAGACATTTACATGAAATTCTAGAGAAGGGAAAACAAGTGCACCTTATCAGAAGGGATCGGTGTTTGCCTCAGGGCTGGAGAAGGGGCATGAAGGTCATGCTAGAGATCATACTGGTCTATTTCTTCCTTGAACCTGGGGTTATAAGAACTTGTGTTTGTTAAAACTTCATCCCACTCCGCATGGAATTGTAACATACACTCAAAGGTGATTTTAACTACAAACGGTTTTGAGGTTTCAATGCATGCCTAATCAATTACCCAACAGCTTCTTTTTACTCTTTCGTTAGGCAACTGCCTCAGTAATCAGGCAAAAAGCTGACACCCTTATGAGCTTGAGAAGGGTGGTGCCAGGCCCCAGCACACTGCCACCCGAGTCCCTTCCTTCCCGTCTCCTCGGGGCCTCCATCAGCTCCCAGCCCCGTGTTCTGATCAACTTGAGGGAGGGGAAGCCTTCTGCCTTCCTGTTCTTCTCCAGATGCTGCTCTTGTAGGCTTCAGGTTCCGTTTCCACTTATCTGCTTCCAAGTGTCAAGAAACACAAGTAACATAAAAGAATAATGGAGGGGCACCTGGGGGCTCAGCCAGTTGAGCGTCAGACTCCGGATTTCAGCTCAGGTCATGATCTCCCGGTTTGTGAGATTGAGCCCGACGTGGGGCTCTGTGCTGACAGTGTAGGCCTGCTTGAGATTCTCTCTTTCCCTCTCTCTCTGCCCCTTCCACACCTCTTAAAATTAAATAAGCATGGGGTGCCCCGAGTGACTCAGTCGGTTAGGCGTCTGACTTGGGCTCAGGTCATGATCACACGGTTCGTGAGTTCAAGCCCTCCACTGGGCTCTGTGCTGACAGCTCAGAGCCTGGAGCTGCTTCGGATTCCGTGTCTCTCTCTCTGTCCCTCTCCTGCTCACACTGTCTCTCTCTCTTTCTTTCAAAAATAAAAGATTAAAAATAAACAAACAAACAAACATTAAATATTAAAAAAAGAATATTGGAAACAAAGGAATCATCCACTGGCCATTTAGTGCTTCACAGCAGCTGAGGATTTTTGTGCATTCGTGGAATTAGAGGTAGTTTCTTTTGAAACACGTATGCTGTGATGTTCCGTGGCGTGAATTTAGCCTATAATTTAACCATGCCTCAAGCTACTACAATTGTTGCATCTCATTACAATGGAATTAAATACATAAACATAGTGTTAAATTTTTAGACCCCGCAGTGCTTCAGAAGGGGATTATGCCTGAAGGCCGTCGTGCTGTGTGCAAACCTTTGAGAGATGCCGTGAGGACGCAGGGTCCACCTCCATCTCAGCTTGGATATCCAGTCCTGTTGCTATTCGGTACCCAGAGAGCTTTCTGACGGTCATGGACAAAGGGCGGGTATACATCCCACAGGGTAGGGACCAGAGCAAAGCCCCAGGGACTGTTCATGGCGTCTGTTCAGTTTCTGTAACAAACACATACGGGCTGAGGAGCACATGCCGTCTGCAGGCTCGGCCGTAACTGCTGCGGGACAGAAATCAACCTCACAGCTTCTCCTACAAGCCTGTGAGGCAAGCACCATCCTTACTCCCATTTTACAAATGGGACAATGGAGGCATTGGCAAGGTTGAGGGATGTGCCCAGGGACGCACAGCCAGCAAGTGGCCGAACCAGCATCCCTCGTGTGTGGCTGCTAACCCTGCATTCGTCTCGGGCACTGGGGGAAAAGCTGTGCAGCTGGAGGAAGCAGGCCCTTCGCACCCGCCATGCGCTGCCTTCAAATGCAGGCTAAGCTGTAGATGTGTGCTTTCTCACGATAAGGCAGAGAGGAAGGAAGTGGCACTCTTTCAGGCTTCCCTTCCATGCCGCCCTGGGGCACAGTGGCCAGTCCACGGTGAAGTCTCCTGCTGTGATTTTTTGCCAGAGGGGCACACTCTACTCGGAGGTGGCCTGCCCTCGTGACCGTGGAGCAATGGTGCCCTCACACCCTCGGGGCTCACAGGGGACCCAGCCCTCGGTTGCACTCACTCTGAAGCAGCTGTCTACTCAGTAAAGCTGGGAGTTACTATTTTTTATAATTATTTCCAAATACGAAAAAACTAACAAGCAAATAAAAAACATTGCAGCACAACGTTTGTACATATTTTGGTGTTTGCTTTTGATTGTCTGACATTATCCTGAGACAGAAGTTTTTGCCAGGAAAGTTTTATAAAAAAATTTGTACCTTTTCTGTTTATAACTTAGAGAATTTCTTCTCTTGAAGGTCCACTGTCAGCCCCAGCTTAGATGCTCAGAATGGCCCACCTCTTTGTCACAGGGGAGTGATGTTTGTTCAAATTATTCCATCCGTTTAGAAAAAAATACAGGATGTCATGTGTCTATCATTATACAAGACTGTAATTAGGGGACAGAGTCATTTAGAGCTTCGTGGTGTTATCCATACCGCCTTCTGCAGTCGAGAGGACTCACTGTCTTCTAATTCATCCTTCACAGTTTAAAACTCTCATGGAACGGCATCTAGAAGGTAAACTGTGGTTGTGGCACGTGCATTTATGTCTTACAGTCCACATGTGCCAATTGTAAGAAGAAGTTAACTCAGGACACCCTCTCCAGTTCCACTTGAGAATGTATTTTTTTTAGAACCTTTAAAAAATTTTGCATAGAATATCCCGTATTTCTATAGCAGGTACACTAGTGAAACAAGTGCTCCCTCCTGGCTCTAGTTCTGGAATTAGAGTATCAACAAAACAATTTTCTGTTAACTTTTTCGAACGAAATCAACCACTCAATCAAGAGGGATCCCCTGCTTAGTTTGTTCAATCTAGAAAGCTGATCGCACGTGGGATAAGGTTCCAGAGACATGGATTTGAGAAAACTTCCGTGGGGCTTGGGGTAATGTTGGCATGAAGAGCCTGAATAACGCCATTTGAAAATTAAGACCCTCATTAAAAGCAACCTCGGGCTGCACATAGCAGCAGTCTCAGGAAAATCTGCAGATTGTTCAAGGCCGCCAATCGGCGGAGGTTAAAAACGCTCCTGCGGGCTGAGACAAGCGCTGCTCCCCGTGCCTAACTCACCTCATAAGTGGTCATTTTCAAAGGAGTCTCCAAAGGCCGTAATTGGGCTCCGCCTAAAGTAATGGACTCCTCACAAGTACCGAACGGTCAAAGCTGTTGCCAGGGGTGCTGTACAAATGTGATTGGTGTACAACACGTGCACTGTAACACCCCCGTCCCTTACCCCTTAAAAACCCTGCTCGCTATTGTTCAGGGCTCCCCTGCGGCTGCTGCTGCTGTGTCGGTAGGCGGGTGAGCCCCTGCTCGAGCTTGTAATAAAGACCCTTTTGTTCTTGCATCGGTGTCGGCTTCTGAGGTCACTGGGGACTCGTGATTCGGGCACAACAGGCACAAGTCTACTACTGACATTGCTGACTTACGCACAGAACAAGTTGCTTAGTTCTTTGGTTAATATGATTATCACTGTCACATTACAATATAAAGGACTATGGATGCAAACTCCGGTACTTCCCCCAACTCTGGATCAGTTTCTAGACACTAAATTTTGAACTCTACACTGTCTAGAGGGATAAAACTAAAGATTACTATGATGTGCTCTGGGAAGTTAAAATGTCATTTAATTATGTACCATCACTGACTAAACGCAAGTACAAAGTATTTTTTAAAAGAATAAGTATTTTGGCAAATTTTTGTAGACGAAAAAACGTGCACAACATGTCAGGAAAAGACAACACAATCTTAGCCGCATTCAGTATCCCTGGCAAAGAACAGACGGTAAAAGTCACAATGTCATCTTTAAATAGCGGATGTAACATTTTTTTGACTATCAAATCCATTGCAATTTATTTAAAATAGATTAATTATAGTTTCATACTGCAATGTTTTAGGTTTAAAAACATACCACATTTTGTTAAATTTTATAGGTCCCTATTCCTGATGCCAGGCAGAGTTCAATGAATGAAATTAAACAGATCAGATTCTTAAATAACTCCGTATATACCAGAGAGACGGGGATCAATGAGGATACAAAGCAAGCAATTTGATGAGAACATTCTTCCAAGAGAATTCCCAGATATCTGTGGCATACAAAATGGTCACATTTTACGATTGAGATAACAATGACAAATGTAGATACACTCCATTCAAACTCCACAGTCCTTGCATACCAAATGCAAATGGAAAAATTAATAAAGGTAGAAAATCTAGTACAATAGGCTTGTAGGACTAAGAATTATCAGACATTATAAATGTCACTAACTTTGCTAAATTTTAAGTTCTGTTAAATATCAAATAAGAACATGAAAGAAGTGTCCATTATCAAAAAGCAATGCATTGATATTAATTGACTGACTACAGGTCATTCGACTGTTTACTCAGTCAACACAATTTTTCTTCTGTGCTCCATGACAATTAGGTATAGTGCTAGGTGTACAATGATAAATAAGCCAAACATGTTCTTAATTATCCTGTTCTTTGCATTCATTGAATCATCACTGAAAATATGAATCCACATCAATCCACTTGGCAAGAAGGCAATGCAGTGCAATGAGTGTTCTCACTACTAAAATTAAACCCGGCTTCTCTCTTGAAATCTTCTTTTCTCTTTTGTGGACTCTTTGATGATACCGTTACCCTCGACATCTTTGTGAGGCCCTCTGGCTTGCTCGTTCATGAATATTGATGGACTCTAAGGCTGTGCTTATCTGCTCACTTTCCCTCTACCCTCTAAGCTGGATCCTCTCAGATATCATAAAATAAATGTTTCAGCATTTATATTCTTAATATATATATAGTCTCCCGAATTGTCTCTTCTATAAAAATTCAGAATTTTATAATGGTGCTTGCCATTATCAACCGTTTTTGTACAAAGGACCAGATGTTAAATAATTTAGGCTTCGTGGTTTGCATCTTATTTCTTTCACACATCTTACCTCTTAAAATGTGAAAAAGAAAATGTAGCAGGATCATACCACAGTGGCTTACAGGTGAAATTTGGCCAGTGGGACATAAGGTGCCCACCCCTGACCCAAACCAACATCTTAAAATCAGTATGAAGTTTCCAAGAGGAAAGTGATACAGATAATATTACAGGCATGAGTTTCTAGATTCCAAATCTCCATATACAGTCCTTCCTCAGCGTGTTCTGCCTGAGACTCACTGTACTCTGGACTTATTCTATGCCTCTTACATGCCCAGAGAGTTTATTGCCCCTGTTTTTTTAAAATTATTATTATTTTTAATGTTTGTTTCTTTTTTGAGAGAGAGAGACAAAGCACAAGTGAGGGAGGGGCAGAAAAAGAGGGAGACACAGAATCTCAAGCAGGCTCCAGGGTCTGAGCTGTCAGCATACAGCCCGATGTGGGGCTCGAACTCTGGAACAGTGAGATCATGACCTGAGCCGGAGTTGGACGCTTAACCACCTAGGCCCCTAGGCACCCTCTTGCCATTGTTTTGACTGAGACTGTGCTCTGTATTCTCTATGTGTTTTCCTTGCCCTGGGTGCACAGAAACTTCCAGCTTCCCTTATAGCAAGATTGGGATCATGAAAGTAACTGACTTTTGAGCAAAAGGATATAGGATAGAAGCATTTTTTGGACATTGGCTTTTATACAAAAGAAGAAGAAGAAGAAGAAGAAGAAGACGAAAGAAGAAGAAAGAAAACATATTATTTAGTTTCTCAAGCTTTTTTGGAGACCTCACAAGCGATGTGCTTGAGACGCCAGGATGCCGTATTGAAAGAGCTGGGTCTCATTAACATGCAGAGAACAATCCTTCAGGCACTGACTTACCCGAACCCAACTTGTTATGAGAAAATCCATTATTTACCTCAGTAACGCTTAGCTTTCAGGGTCGCTCTGTTACAGCAACACCACCTAACCCATCATGCATAAGCCAGTCATAAACCCCAGCGTATCACAAGGGGACACCTCTCCATCTTTCCCTGCAAAATGCCTCTCTTCCCACCTCAGCAAAATATATCCTGTTCAACATTCGGTCTGACGTGTCCAATCCTGTCCTCATACATGTGTCCAACCACCCAATGATATAGCTTCAACTTAGCAATCACCATGCTTCGCAAGCTCTCTAGCTCTGATTGATGAATAATAGTGCTTCTCTCTCAAAGAATCCATGAGTCCCAAGCATCTACATCTTTGCCAACTTTTTTCTTCTAGTGAAAAACAAAATAATTTCTCTTTCCTAATTTCTGAAGGACTAGACTAAGAAATAAGGACACACTCACTATTCTAACACCCAGAAATATGGTGGGGAGGGGCAGCATTTAAAAAAATGTGTAACATAAATAAAAGAGGAGTTCCCAGTGGCTTTTATGGAGAGGGGACTGAAAACAAGAGCAGTAAATTTGCAAGTTGACTCCTACGCCTCCTGGTAGGGTGTTGACATGGACATGAGCCAGAGGCGGAAGGATCTCAGTGCAGTGACACTTCAGGATAAACAAATAGAATGACTGAGAGACAGCTTGAAATGAAGTAATGGCAACATGATACACATTATGCTTCAGGTAAGGGAAATAAATGCAAACACATACCCAGACATATTAAAATTAAATGACACATTAAAATTAAATGACACATTAAAATTAAATGACACACAAATTCCAGGGAAGGAAAAAGAAGTTACAAGGTAACGAGTAGAGAGGACAGATTATCTAACTGAAGTAAAATTGATTGACAAAAGTTTTACATAAAAAATAGAGTAGAGAATGTATTGGCAAGTCACTTACCAATTTAGTGTATCTTCAGGATACTAGTGGGATGTAATTTCCAACTATAAGCTGGTGTGTCATTACTTGAAAACAAAAAATAATACAAATATTTTCAGACAACACTAAGACAGTTTATAATTGCTGAAGAACAATTTAAGAATGAAGTTACATGAGAACAGGTTGCCTGGTAAGGAAGAAATGATTTTAAAATGACTAATTCGGGGCGCCTGGGTGGTTCAGTCCATTAAGCATCTAACTTCAGCTCAGGTCATCATCTCATGGCTCGTGAGTTCGAGCCCCATAGCCGGGTCTGTGCTGACAGCTCAGAGCCTGGTTCAGGTCCTCCGTGCTTCCCTCTCTCTTTCCCTGCCCCGTTCGCACTCTTTCTCGCTCTCAAAAATAAATTAATAAACTTTAAACAAATAAAACATAAATACATAAAATGACTCATTTGTTGGGCTCCTGGGTGGCTCAGTGGGGTAAGCCTCTGACTATTGGCTTAGGCTCAGGTCGTGATCTCACAGTTTGTGAGATCAAGTCCCACATCAGGCTCTGTGCTGACAGCATGAAGCCTGCTTAGAAATCTCTCTCTCCTTCTCTCTCTGCCCCTCCCATGCATGTGCTCACTCTCTCTCTCTCAAAACAAAACAAACTTAAAAACATTTTTAAATAAAAACACTAATTCATAAATAAATGTATTAAATGTTAGGAAATACCAATAATTATTCACTGCTTAAATAAACACAAATATGAAGACAATTATATGGGAAGTAAAAACGAGGATACCCTTTTTTTTCAAATCGTGCTAATACAAATGTGCTTGGATGGGGGGCAATGATGATAAACATTTCTAAAGTTCAAGTACTCTTCTGGTGGGTCACAGAGATAAGGGTCAAATGGAGACTGCTGGTCAGGACCCTATTGAACATCCCACGGTACCTAAGCCAGTCTTCCTACTGAGAACAACTACTCTGAAAAACTTAAATTTGTCTGAAGGAAAATTGTGACATGTAGCATACTAGATAGTAGAAAAACTGAAAGCTAGAGTAAATTAATAAGTTTAAAATTATGAATGAGATGAAAGAAAGGATGGAATAAATACATAAAGGGCACCTGGAAAGTCCTTACAATAGAACTGTGGTTATGCTCTGGGAGCCCAAGGAAGTGAGGTCAGCGTTCGGGGCCATTTTGTTCCTAAGATATATCATTTTGGACAGTTCCAGAAAAATGGCTGAGAGGACGTGCAGGGGTTTTGAGATTCATGGAGCTGGGAGAACAGAGATGTGAGTTTGGAATCTGCCAAGAAGCAGTTATTCGGGCATTTGGTCAGACTGCCAGAGGGCTGTACCCCCAGAGCATGGTGTATTGGCCATTCTCCCAGGGATGAAGCTCAGATTCGGATAAGCGTAGTTCCTGATTTGTTCATGGTGTTCGGATAGAGTTTATAACCTAGATTTTTGGCAGAAGAAAAGATATGTCTTCTCTGGAGGCTATTGTACTTGTAAATTTCTCTCTTTCAGCAAATGAGGAAAAATTTTGGTTACTCTTTCTTCCGAAGAATTTTCTGGTCCATTTTCTCTTCTCCCTCCACATACAGTGGGCCTTCCTGCCTTTATTGTATCTCTTTCAGTAAATGATAAAACCACTTTGCATTCCAGGATCATGCTCCAGCTAATGATGGTGCACTTCCAGAAACTCACTGGCGGATGATGACAAGGTCTTACCTTCAATCATCATTTTTTTTTTAATATTTCAAAGCATTTTTAATTTTCCTTATCTTCATTTTTATTTATTTATTTTGAGAGAGAGAAAGAGCAGGGGAGGGGCAGAGAGAGAGAATCCCAAACAGTCTCTGTGCTGTCAGCACGGAGCTCAACGTGGGGCTCGATCCCATGACCCTGGGAGCATGACCATAGCCAAAATCAAGAGTCAGATGCTCACTGCCTGAGCCACCCAGGCGCCCTAATCTTCCTTTATTACTGCAATAACCCAGACTGTAGACAAGCCACTTGAATACAGGAGAGGGTCCGAGTGGCTTGCCCAGAGTCTTGCATTTCTTTAGTTGCCACAGTGACGGCAACACCAAGCAACCTGTATTGACTGATGACCTTTTGCACACCAGGCACTGCAGAACCTGCTCCACTGTCTCCCCATTCCGAGTCCCCGCCTTCCCCGTTAGACCAGACGACACTGAGACTGACAAGATGTGTTTGTAGACAGATCACAAGTGAGTAATCCCTATGCAAACAATTAGTGTAACTATATTAT
Organism: Crocuta crocuta; assembly: GCF_008692635.1. Taxonomy (NCBI): domain Eukaryota; kingdom Metazoa; phylum Chordata; class Mammalia; order Carnivora; family Hyaenidae; genus Crocuta; species Crocuta crocuta. The sequence goes on from NW_027527611.1 coordinate 2,736,540, forward strand.
CTTTGGTTAATTCTTAGCTATCAAAGATCCACTCAGACGTTCACAAAATCTCTTTGAGAAGGGATATTCACAACCTTTACCATGGGAATTAAATTCATATTTCTTAAGGCAGAATTTGGAACAAGTGACCAATTTAAGCAGGAATTTCGCACTTGTGACCTTCCATTTCAAATACCTCCCCAAACCACAAATGAGGCAACATGACCTTCTGGTCAAAATAGAAGAAAATATATTCTTTCCATATTCATTTTCTACTTCTGCAAATAAAATCTCAGATAATCCCATAAACTGAAAGAAAGAAAGAAAGAAAGAAAGAAAGAAAGAAAGAAAGAAAGAAAGAAAGAAAGAAAGAAAGAAAGGAGAGAATTTAGGCAATACTTTTAGTGTCGGGGGGCGGGGTGCTACATTGCTGGGCCATCCAAATCAAATAAAGCCACCTTAGTGTTTCCCATTGTATGTGGCATATGTCTACATTTATTTCAGGCACTGAGATGTTTGTTAAGTGACACATTTGTTGTGCAGAACTCAATTATTGTTTCCTCGTGGGATGTAGTGATTTAAGAACCTTCCCTGTCAATAGGCTTTAGGTGGATAAATTGAAGAAGACAATGCCGAGTGCGAACAGTATGATCACTTAAGATTTTTACCTGGTCACCACTTAAAAAACAAACTGTCTTCCTCAATATAGATGCCAAGAGTATTCGCTTTCATGTGGTCATGTACTCATGCAAGGTTGCAGGAACTCTAAAACTATAGTCCTAACATGAGAATTTATATATGCCTTTGTATAATGATAAATCAACTTTGAGGAAGGTTTTATTACCATCTTAGATAATCGTTGCTTTCATTTTTGACAATGCTTTTAAAATATTAATTAAATGTTAAAGAACATTGATGTTTACCCCTGGTACAATGACATTTATTAATCACGTCCTCAAAAAGCTCGTCTTTCATTCCACCTGAACCTATGACCAAAATGGGTGTTAAATTGGTGTTTAGCATTTCCTTTTATTGGAAACTAACAGGCCCAGAATATATTATAAATATATTTACTAATAAATATGTTTTATCTGAGAATGTCAAATCCACCTCAGAGGTATTCAATTCAGAAAGTGCTTAATATGATCAAAATCATGAGCATCCGAAGGAAGGTAAAGACGTTTGAAAATAGTGTCAATAGTACTTTCGAAGTTGATGGGGAAACAGAAGGAAGACATCCGGCTTTTGGTTGCCATTATGTCAATGTTGTTCGTCTTCTCCGTCCTAGGCCCCAACAGATGCTCTTGTGTGCACCTGCCCTTAGCCAACTATTCCTTTGTGCGACTGCATATCTATGTCATGTATCTGTTATCAACAAAAGAAAAAGTTAACTAGAAAACACACTAACATTCTTTAGAAAAACGAGCATAAATAATAATTCTATAGTACAGATAAAATAAAATTATTTTTTCATTTAAAAATCCTTATGACTATTTATTTCTTTTATAGGATGCCATAAAGTAGAGCTAATTGGTATAAGTCAGTCAGAGAAAGACAGATATCATTTATTTTCACTCATATGTGGCACTAGAGAAACTTAACAGAAGACCATGGGGGAGGGGAGGGGAGAAAGTAGTTATAAGAGGGAAGCAAACCATCAGAGACTCTTAAATACAGAGAACAAACTGAGGGCTGGTGGGGGGCAGGGAATAGGTGATGGGGAAAAAAGACAAAATAAATAAATAAAATTATTTTTAAAAGAAAGGGAAGACAAAGAATTCTAGATGAAAAAAAAAGAGGGCAGATTTTAACAGAAACATGTCAATAGTCACATTAAATGTGAATGTTTCAAATACCACAATTAAAAGACAGGACTTGGGGCATCTGGGTGGCTCAGTTGATGGAGTGTCCGACTTTGGCTCAGGTCATGATCTTGCGGTTTGTGAGTTCTAGCCTCGCATTGGGCTCTGTGCTGACAGCTCAGAGCCTGGAACTGCTTCTGAATCTGTGTCTCCCTCTCTGCCCCTCCCCTGCAACCATTCTGTCGCTCTCTGTGTCTCTATCTCAAAAAACATTTTTAAAAAATGTGAAGATCTGGGGGCAGATTGGGCAGGAAAATGGAAATCGCAAGCCTCCCTAGCCGAGGAGGGGATCCAGCAGGGAACAGCTCATTCTCTCCTGAACGATGTGAGCGAGCTTTCTGGGGAGTGTACTGAGAACACAGAAGAGCTCTTGCAAATATTAATAAAAGCAAAAAATAAAATAAAATAAAATAAAGGAAATGAGAATAGTACGTTCCCACGAGGAAGGAGCCAAATCCCAGCAGCATACAAATCCTGGAGAGGACAACGAGAAGAGGCTGCAGCCAGGGCGTGGACCCTGAAGGTTCCTGGAGGCCCGGACTGAAATCCGTGCACGGACATGGTGACCTACGGGGCTCTGAGACAAAGGAGTGGGGAAGAACAGTCCCTCCAGGCAGTAAAGGGAAGGATGCAGCCCGCTCTGGAGGAGGAGGGCAGAGAGAACGTGATGAGTTGGGGCACAAAAACTGCGGGTCAGGTTTGCACACTGAGCGCAGGCAGCGAGCAGCATCAGCCCCCAGGATGGTGTGGAGAGTCCCTGAGGTCACGGGGGGGGGGGCTGCCCCCAGTTCCTCATTCCCCAAGACCGTGTGCGGCCGGGAAGCCCAGGCGTTCACTTGTGCCCTGGGGTTTACGGTGAGGATTCGGTGTTTGGGGTGCGGGGAGGACCGCAGACAGGAGCCGCGTGGCCTGGGCGCCACGCCGGCGTCAGATGGCGGAGGTTAGATGGACCATCAGGGCCTGCGAAGGAACATCCCACCGTCAGGACACAGGCAAGTTCTCCGGGAAGAACCAGCAGAAGCATTTTTCACCGTCCGGCCCGAACCACATGCCCACGGGCCTTCCACGCACCTGCAGGAAAGGCACCGAGTGCGAGATGAGAAGATGCGAGAAGCTCGCCCTGGCCCGACCGGAGAGGAGCGGGAAGAGCAGAGAGCACACCGACAGCCACACTTTCTGCCCACGCTCCAGGTCGCTGTTGTACATTCTCAGGAAATATTTTTAAACATTCTAAGGGATTCACCGAACTAGACCTGTTTATGTGCGACCGCTGAGACACAGCCATGTCATAAAACACAAAATACGGCTGCTCAGGCAACTTTGGGACAGGCTGGCATTTGGCAAGTTGGGGGGGGTGGTGTGGGGTGCACAGTGGGCCTGTCCCTGAGGACGGGGGGGGCGGGGAAGGGATGGNGGGTGCACAGTGGGCCTGTCCCTGAGGACGGGGGGCCCGGGGAGGGTTGGGTTCACAGTGGGCCTGTCCCTGAGGATGGAGGGGCCGGGAAGGGTTGGGGTGCCCAGTGCAGCCGCGCAGACGCCTGGGCCAGGGCTCTGACGCCCAGACGCCAACCGCAGGTAACGTCACCGTGTCTCTGACCCCTGGACTCTCATCACAGGCACAAAACGCCAAGGGAGACGAGGGCGTTGGGAGCCTGACGCGGTGACGTCTCACTGCACACGCGCCCATCCTCGCACTGCGCGCCTCGCAGACACACGACCCGCTGGAAAAACAAAGCATGAACAGAAAGGGTTGTTTTATTTAAAGGAGGATTTGAAAAGAAAGAAAACCTGTGAACTATGACGTTGCTACACACTGACGCGGAAGCGGCACAGACTGAAGGATCTCCCTATAAAAAATGGCAGTTATGATAAATTTCAAAGTTAATTTCTTAAAAAGTAAAAATCAAACAAACACTGAACTCAAGTAACTTAATTTATTCAAAAGTTTTTAAGAACCCAGAATTATAAAATGCAAATAGTTATGGTGCTACATTTGCTAAAACCTGGCATGAATGATTCAATTGTTCGAGCCATTGTGTATTAATTTAGAGAACTACAAAGAACGTGGGCAAGAATTTTAAATTAAGCAAAAGCTCCATTTACTTCCTCACCGGCACAGGTGGAATCAGGTAAAAATGCTAATACAAACCTTAAAATGACTTCCTGTTCCATGTGTTTGTCAGAGCTGTGAATGTGTCTTTCTCATCTCTCCTAGGAAGATAGATTTTACAAGGGAGATACAGTCCCGAGCGCTCTGAGATAAACAGAGAGGGTCTGGAGTTTTTGGAAATTCAAGGTGAACTTAATCCTAGGGACAGATGAGTCACAGGCTATGCCCTGGTCTGGTCGGGCCGCCAGGACAGCCTAACAGAGACCGAGCTCGGAAACCACAGGCATCACCTCCTCCCAGCTCTGGAGACTGAAAGTCTGCGATCGAGGTGCTGGCAGATCCGGCGTCTGGGGAGGACCCTTCCTGCTGCATAGACCGTGTCTTCTCATGATTTGTGAGTTCTAACCCCACATTGGGCTCTGTGCCAACAGCATGGAGCCTGCTTGGGATTCTCTCTCTCTCTCTCTCTCTCTCTCTGCCCCTCCTCTGCTTGTCCTCTGTCTCTCTCTCAAAATAAGTTAAAAAAATAAACTTAAAAAAAATACAATCCAGTGACTAACAGCTTTGTGAATAAGATACGATGTGGAAAGACAATGTGGCGCTGTCTCGGATTTCTCTGGAGATGCCTCGCGTCTGTCACTGCTTTCCACACTGCTGTACCCCCGTGAATATGGTTGCACGTTGCAGACCTTTATCAGACACGTGTGCCGGGCTCCCCAGGGCACCCTCAGGCTCTGTGATCTGCTGTAAGGACTTATATGATGGAAGCACAGCGTCCTCATGGCCATGTTCTTCACAGCAAAGGACACAGAATGGAACTGGCAGAAGGAGAAGGCCCGTGGCCTCAGCTCAGCACACCTGGCTGGAGTGCCAGGCGTCCGTCTCCCAGTGAGTGAGACGCACCATATGCCCCGTGATGGGAGGCAACGTGTTTGAAGTGTTGCCAACAGCGATGCCCACCGTGGCCTGGGGGTACAGGAGTCTTCCTGGGGGCCTGTCACGTGGGCATGTAGCACCCGTGTGACTGACCTCCTTCCTGGAGCCACACGGCCCCAGAAGGACATCAGGGATTCACCATCAATCTTCTCATTGGCACAGACCATGTCAGCAAATTACAACAACGTGGATCAGAGTCGCAGAAATGCTCCATCCAATCAAATATCCCAACAGTTTGGTTGCCAGCTGTCCCAAGGCTGCAGTGGAAAGTGGTTCTTCTTAGCATAGGCCAGGCCTGTTGACCTAACACTTCCTCACTCACACACAACATGCACGGTGTAGTAAAGTGGACACACGGCATCTAGGAAATTCCTTCCCACTCTTGCGAATAATACAGCAAACGGGAAGAGGGATCACATCCGATTTGGAATGCAATGAAACTAGTTGTGAAATTATGATGAGTGAGCTCAAGGTAGTCCACGAAAGACTTGTAGTTAGTAATGATGGCAATGATTTCATATTTTACAGTAAGTGTGAGGTTTTTCCTATATCGCTCAGCAATGTGCACCTTAAAATAAAGACACATGTATCTTAATGTCAGTCTTTCTTTGATCTCTTTCTGTTTTTTTTTGTAATAAATGCGATCAAATTAAATTTGATCCTAGAAACACTGTGTGTCGAGTTTGACATTAAACAATGTCCATTGACCACTTTTTCTTTCTATCGCTCTAGCTAACCTGCCTAGAGAGATTCTGAGATGATATTCTAAGTAGTGAGATGACTGGCAAAGTTTGGCTTTGATCTTTCTATTTTCCTACATTGCTTGCATATTCTTTTTAATGCTAATGTGGATTGTGCTCATAAAAATGCAGTGAGAGATATTCATTCATTTCCAGATTACAGGGGATGCTCCAGGGATGAGCGTGGGAGGGCGATACTCACAATTTCTCTCTTCCGTAAAAGCAGTCCATCTTTTCCTGTCCTGAGAATTCCCACTGGCGATACCAGGTTAAATAACCCATCAGTCAACACCACTTTGTGGAGTGTGACTATTTGTCAGCAGGATTTGTAGTGAACCACAAAATGCTACTTCAGTATAACCTTGTGCATATCAGGTTCCATTACATATTTTTTTATGATAAATGTGTCAAAAATAATTTCATTTATTGTAGGCACAAATTCAATTTCTTAGGTGAGTTGTGGCTCCCGATGAAATTTTTAACAATGCTGGGATGGCACACGGCTTCCATTCTCCCTGTGGAATGAACACCATGAACAGCAACACAACAATTTAAATGCAATTTTGTCTTTTAATCACATTATTATTGAGCATATAATGAAAAATAAAGTATTCCAAGTGGAATCGCTTTATCAGTTCAAGTGCTTGCCTCAAGGCTAAATCCAGCATTCCCTAATCAGCAAGCTGTATAATGAAATTTGTAGACATCTGTGTTTATAATCAGGTTACCTCACCATCGCTCTTGGTTGAGAAGATATTATTTCAACCCTCCATATACATTTGTATTTACGACCTTTTCGTCACTCATTCGAGGCCCTTCTCTGAGCACATAAAGCTTCCAGGCCTATTTTCACCATTTACAGAGTAAGATAATTAGTTAAACATCTTCCAAGCATCCCGTAGCAGTGTTGAGGCTGCTGTTAACTTTGCTCTCTGTTCAATCACTGTTTAGAGCCTCCATACACAATACAAAACTAGGCTCATCTGCAACAGCAACTGAATATGGCTTCAATAGCTTAACCCGCGACTGAGCCCTCAGTGTCACTAATCCTGAGGGACTTGATCCTCACAACAACTGAATCTGTGCATGTGGCGTTTCTATGCTAATGCAAAGTAAAGTAAGGGACTCAGAGGACACGCGTTCCCGGGACTTGCACCTGGTTCCAAGCACTGTCTTCCTTCCTAACTTCCTAGCTCCTGGCCAGGAGGCGTCACAGGTCACCTGGGCAAGGGGAGGTCCCTGTGCACTCCACTAGGTAGGCAGCTTCTTACCTGGCCTTCGGGAAGGCACAGAAGGGTTTGGCAACACGAGACTTGACGGCAGTAATGGTTCTGAGGGGATAATTTACTTTTATTCTTGGGCCGCAAAACGTGGCCCCAGGCTTCGAGTTCATCCACCCAGGAACTGGGTTATTGCCTCATAAAAGAGTGTGAGGATCCTATTATCCCGTAATTAGAAAACAGGACGTTTACTGCTCCTCGCAGCTTCGTTTTACTCAATGACTCCTGGGCTGGTTTCTTGTTCTCTCTCAAAACATAAAATCATGTCAGGCTTGATCAGCACACATATAACGACTAAAAATAGCTATAGTTTGCTATTATATGTGTTACCGTAAAATCAGACTTTAAATACATATCACAAGAGATGACTATACACGTTAATTGAGACGTAGAATACTGACGACCTGGGGCTGTTCAGAGTATATAAAAAGAAACACACAATTCTTGTTGACGCCAGTTATATATCACATTTGCATTCCCGTGAAATTGAGGATGAGCTCATGAACAGATTCCTTCTCACCATGCAAGCAGGGACCCCATGGGCACACAGCGAGCTCAGTGTCGAGGACCAGCCTCTGGCACAGCAGTCTGGCGGGGTGGACCTCCTCCCCTCCAGGACAGGGGTGGACTTCGAGGCCGCCTGCAGAGCCTCTGGACCTTTCTCGCTTGCCCTCGTCACGATTCCCTGCTTCTGCTGGCTGCAGCCTGATGAGGTGACAGTTCGGAATCTCCATCACCTCAATGCCCTACAAGGATCCACTAACTTTAGGACGGGGCTGCGTGCTAGGTTGCCTAGGATCTTTCAAGTTTCACAAGGTGCCCTCTCGTGCAGAATTTCTCTTATGTTTTCAAATATTTCGGGCACACAAAGAGGGTAAACAGTATTATACTATATGGCCACAGCCTTACTTCTCATATTTTGACAAATGTTATTATTTTACCATCTGTGCTTTAGATCTTTGTAAAATAAATATAATAGTTCTGTCTCTGTATTTCCCCAACCTTCTCTTCCAATTTTTTTCTATCTTGAACTCTCATGAATATTTAAAAATAATCTACTTACACACACCGCCATAATATATTCATGATTGATTTTAGAATAGTCAGGAAATACGTGTTTGTGTATCCTTCTTGCTGTGGACTGAATGTCTGAGTTCCCCCCAAATTCATATGGTGAACCCCAAAACCCTATTGTGATGGTATCTGAGGTGGGGCATTTGGGAAATAATTAGGTTTAAATGAGATCGGGGTTGGGTGGGGTGTGTGTGATGGGATTAGTGTCCCTGTAAGAAGGGAGTAGAGCCCTCTCTCCACCGGATGAGGACAGAAGGAGAAGGCCATATGCAGGCCAGGAAGAGCGCTCGCCAGACATGCGGTCTCCCAGCCCCTTGATCTTGACCTGCCAGCCTCCAGAGCTGTGAGAAATAAATGACTGTTGCTTACTGTACGCAGTCTGTGGTGTTCTGTCTTAGCAACTCAAAGGGTCTGGGACACTTCCATAACTTGCGTTTCTTCCTTCACTTCTGTGTGATATTAACTCATGGCAAATTGTATACCTTAGGCTCATTTATGTGAACTACTGTGTATTCTGTACCAATGTTGATGCATTCCCCTGTCCATAACATTTATTTCAATATCTCTCACAGAAGGAATGTATACATTTCTCCAGGATATATACTGAGAGGAAGCTGGATGTGTCAAAGAGTGTCTTCAATAGAGCAGATAGTTACTAACACTAAACTAAATTTTTGTTAGCAGGATCAGACTTGATATAAATGGGGTAGATGAATTCCCCTTGCTGATAGATAGATAGATAGATAGATAGATAGATAGATAGATAGATAGATAGATGATAGATAGATAGAATTTTTATTTTTATTTGTGATTTCTTGGCTATTGTATTGTGTCTAATTTCATTTTGAGTTCGCTATTCCTGGGGTGCTTGGGTGGCTCAGTTGGTTAAGCTTCCTACTTTGGCTCAGGTCATGATCTCATGTTCGCAGGTTCAAGCCCTGCATCAAGCTCTGTGCTGACAGCTCAGAGCCTGGAGCCTGCTTCAGATTCTGTATCTCCCTGTCTCTCTGCCTATCCCCCACTCATGCTCTCTCTCTATCTCAAAAATAAATAAAACATTAAAAAAATAAATTTGCTATTCCTTACATGCTAATCAGGTTGAGATGATTGTCATGTTTGGGGAACAAAATTACTCTTTTTGAATTTCCTTTTCACATCCTTTGACATGGTTTTCCTATTGCATTATTGGTCAGGCTTGTTTGTTTTTAGATTTGCGTGCATTCTTTACTAGGCTGGATCCTAGCTCTTTGTCAGTAAGTTAAGTGGAAATTATCATCTTCCACGATGTAGTTCATATTTTCACCCTGCCCCACTGCTCAAATGTTTAAAAATTTGATGGAAACAATTTTATCCCCTTTTTCATTTTGGATTTGTCCATGTTATGTCATGTTTAAGAAATCCTTCTCTCTGGTTGAGCAAGCTCCCCTGCCATGTTATTTCCAGAACTTTGTTGGTATTACTGGCCTTCTGTTTCTCTCTATAAATTTAGGAATAGACTCAGATTTTCCTAATCTTTCTATCATTCCTAACTATAATTAAATTTAGTCTATAAATTAATCTCTAAAGCATTGCCACTTTTCTGAAATTGAGTCTTCCCTTACATGCCTGAACTCGGAGTTTTTATTAGCTCTACACTAAGATGTAGATACCGTTGTAAATGGTATCTTTGTCTTACTATTTACACTATCTTTTAAAGTTACAAATTCTGTAGATGACATGTTGACATCCCATTTATTTTTCACTTTAATGATATATCAAACAAATTGACTATAATTCACTTTTTCATTTTTTGCCTATATTAAGTACTCTATGGAGACTATCGTGCATTTGTTGTAAAAAATGACATTTTGTTCCTTTTTCTGTCCTCACACATGGCTCCTGTATTACATATGCATCGAAGTACATATTTGCATCTTGCATTCATGCAAGTATCTTATTTTACTGTTCCCTGCCCCATTGTATTACTCATCTACTTCTGCATTAAACAGTGGTGAGTTAAAGCCACTTATATCTGTCGTCTCACAATTTCTGTGTGTCTGAAATCCAGAAATGACTTAGTTGGATGGTTCTGACTCAGGATCTTTCTTGGGATTGTAATCTAGCTGCCAGCCCCAGGCTGTAGTCACCTGAAGGCTTGATAGGGAGGCTTTTAATGTTTTAACAAGCAATGACAACATTTTGCTGCACAGTCGAAGAACTACTTTCTTTTGTTTTAATGACTCTGAGTTTTGTCTGATTTGTTTTTCTTATTTTGTTTCTCCTACTGTGTGTGTGTGTGTGTGTGTGTACTCTGTTTATTTTCCCTGATGATTTTAAATTGAGTCGTATTTACCTCTCCCACTTTGGGAGGTTTGGATTTCAATTTGAAACTCCTGGACCATAAGGAAGAGGGTATTCTATGTTGATGCATAGAGATTATCATGGTTGAATTGATGTGTCACCTTGGTGGGTATCAGGGAGGCCCATATAGACGGTAAACTATTATTTCTGGGTTTGTCTGTGAAGGGATGTCTGGAGGACTCAGTATTTGAATAGATAGATACTGAGATACTGAGTAAAGAAGACCCATCTTCCCCGAGGTGAGCATCATCCAATCTGCTGAGGGACTGAATGGAACAAAATGGTAGATGGAGGGCAGATTTCCACTCTCTCTCCACCAGTGGCATCTGCTCCTGTCCTTGGGCACTGGTGCCCTGGGTCTTGGGTCTTTGGAACGACACTACCAGCTTTCCTGATTCTTGAACTTATAGAGGGAACATCATCGGCCTTCTTGGCCTTTGCCATCAAGCAAGCCAATCCTGATAATCTCCTCTTCCGTCTCTCTTTCTATGCCTCAGTGGCTCTGTCTCTCTGTTGACCCCTGACTAACACGCGTGCCCCTCACCTAAGTGGATCACTTGGGATCCCTAGCAGTGCTGGCCTTTCTGATGCAACTGTACATCTTCATTCTGTGCTCAGAGTAACAAACCAGCCTCAGTCGCCAGCATGTCAGCTTTTGCGACCTGGATTCAGCCCAAGCTGTGTCCTAAAAGGCTTTGTAAGAAACTGGTATGCCCTCAAAGTGTCCCCTTGAGGTCGGCCATACTTTACGTACAGCCGCCCCCCCCCACCGCCCCCCGGCATCTGTGCCTGGTGCATACTTCCTATTCAATATGCATTTATGGACTAGCTTAATGAGCAAATAGCAATCCTCTGTATATACAAAGGCGACATACTGTGATATCTTGTTTTCAGAAACAAGTATGTCAATTTACAGCGATATAAAATATTCCAAATCCAATTTTTAAATCTCTGGTCAGATATTCATCCCAGTTTGCAATCAATTAATGATGCACTACTTAGGGGTAGGAGACATGATATTAAAGAATTACAGGGGCACCTGGGTGACTCAGTCAGTTCAGCGTCCAATTTCAGCTCAGGTCATGATCTCGAGGTTCATGGGTTCGAGCCCTGCTTTGGATTCTGTGTCTCCCTCTCTCTGCCCCTTCTCCACGCATGCTCTGTCTCTTTCTCTCAAAAATAAACATTTAAAAATTTAAAAAAAGAATTATACACACACAAATCACCTTATTTTCTTGATGACACACTTTTGAAACATTGCAAATTATTAATTCAAGTTGCTTCTCTTCTAGTCACTACCAGGAAGTATTCTCAACAAAAGAAAATGAGTAAAAATGTGGGGAAATGAGGCATTTGGGATCATAAGGCTTGGGGGGAAGAGAAGCTAAGACAGAAATCTGAGAAGATGGGTTTCCAAGGAGCAGACCACAGGGGATGGGGACACCAACTGGTGGCAGCGGGCAACGGTGAGTGCCGTCACCGGTCCTCCATGCCCGCTCACACATCCGATCCTGCAAAGCACATGCGAGTGCTTCGTAGACGCAAGGCCTGCCTCTTTGCTGACATCTCCCTGACCGCACCTGTCCTAACTATCCCACAAGGTCGGGATTTCAGGTCAATTAAATATAAGCCAAATGGTCGTTCTTATGCGCATAAAACTCCTGGGAATTCCTTCCTCAAGTTGTTTTGTCTTTACAATATTGGTCATTGATAGGAAAATGTTCAATGCCATGGTTGATTTGCTTGCATATCAATCATGACCAATAGAGATAAAATCCCAGCAACACTCCGCCAAGTGCTTATTTTGGTGTTTCTGCCTTTAACCTACATTCATAAAATGAATCTACGTGGCCGCCTGTGCTATTATCATGGGGCTCAAGAAAACCGGTGGTTGCCACTTATTTCCTTAGGAAATATGGTAGTGGAAGGAAGAGGCACATGAGTATTTAGAAACTGAAAGGAACTTGGAATGCATAATGCAGTATTTCTTTGGCTTTATTGAAATAGATTCAACATAGAATATCATTTTCCCCCAAACATCAAAGATGTGTGTTTCTACAGTGGTAAATACCTTGATCTAGTTATAAGATAAAATTTTCAACTGAAACATTAAAAAGTAAACTTTGCTCTGGCTATACATACGTTGTTAAAACCTCCTTGTATATAGGTAAACGTCTGATTTACTTTTTCAAATATCATTCCTTTCAGACAATTGTCAAAATGGTAAGTTTAACCAGTGGCTGTTTTAAAGAAGCATATTGTCAAAAAAAGAAGAATGGAAAAAAAAAAGAAGCATATTGTTTAAGTGACTTGCTAAACCTTTTCCACATTGGGTTTGGCATTTTTGCATGTTTGCATTTATGGAAATTCCTTTTTTTTTTCCCTTTGGTTAAATTTGTCACAAGCAGAGGTGGCCACAATGATTTAGCAATCTAAGCAAGATCTGTTACACACCAAGATGTTGGGCGAAGGACAAGCCTCCAGTGATAAATGATTTTTCTTCTTTATTTTATCGCCCCTTATTTGCGCATCGTTCATTCTAAAGCTGATAGCGCAAGAGCATCTTTGCGTGTGGTGCCTCGGTCAAATGAAGAATGGAAGAAAACGGTTATGCAGTGCAGAACCACTCTTCTGCAAAGTGATGCTGCTATTCTACCCCAGCTGATTGTATTCTCTGACTCCTAAATAGCTTTGGCAGCATTTTTAATGAGTATGTGAGATAATTGGCATTGGCATATCAGTTTTATCTAAATACAGGCTTATAGAATGTTTGAGTTTGTTTGAAAGCTGTATTACTTCTAAGCCCAAATATTTCTCCATGTAAATCTATCGCATTTCCATTAGAGTGATATTAGCTTCTGGCAGGAGGGGACGTAGGGGTGATAAATATGGAAAAACTGCATGTCTCTGGATAAATTAGACCCATTGCATTTGAACAGAATCTCTCTCTGTCTCTGTCCTTCTCTCTGTTTCAGTCATGTTCTCTTGCCTGACTTCTTTCAGCACAATTTAGTTTTTGAAGTGATTTAATATTCTTTTTTTAATGTTTATTTATGTATTTTGAGAAAGAGAGAGAGAGACTCTCAAGCAGGCCCGCACTATCAGCACACAGCTGGACATGGGGCTCAATCCCATAAACTGTGGCATCGTGACCTGACCCGAAATCAAGAGTCAGACACTTAACTGACTGAGCCACCCGGTGCCCCAGGATTCTTATTAAGATAGTATTTCCCCACTTGGAAAGATAAGTTAAACTTGGTTGGGAAAAAAAAAAAAACCCCAGCCCTAATATGTGCTGAATTACTTTCTAGGCATTACAACGTAGAGGTTACCCACATTTATAAATACTCCATGGGGTATTGGGAAAGATGAGTTCCTACGCCATTGATTTTGAGTCAGATAAACTGTGTTCATCCAGAGTCTGGGCACAGGGCCTCAGAGGAAGCGCTGGGACTCTGGATACGTCCTGAACATCACTTTGTGGAAGTTCTTTGTTGTAAACAAAACGCAAAGGTCGTGTGTAGGATGATGCCGTCCATCAGTTGGCAGTGTCATTCCTGAGCCACCTTGTCTGTGAGATGGGAACTGCAGAAACAGGCCTGAACTCATCAGATGACAAGGAGCTTTGGGAAGCGGGACAGCATTTAATTGGTTAGTATTTTGGCTAGTGTTATTAATGACTGCTTACGAATTTTTACATTTTAGTGGCAAATGCATGCCACATAATACCACAAAGTGTACACAAAAATAATTTCAATTGGTACTATAAATTAAAACTTGGCTAGAAATGACCACTGATGTTTGTCCACGTGATAGGTGTTTCTCTGTATTATGAGATGTGTTATTTCCGTTGTTACTGGGAGTTAAAAATTTGAACCTCTAGGTACCCGCTAATGGTCACTTGTACAATGACTATTATGATGATAATATAATATTTGGAGTCACAAAAAGCGGTCTTTCGTGGTAGGAACATTGCCACAGAGAAGAGACTGTAGTGCTTTGTTTCCTTCAGGTATTTTTTTATTATAATTTGCTAATATCAGTGACCCGTTGTTATTCAAGCCATCCAGGTTGAGAGCATCTCAATTTGAGGCCTGATGATTAGTCTCGAGAAGTAAAATACACATGGAATGTGGTGGGGAGGAGGGAAGACGGAAAGACACCAGTCATGACGTCGATTGATCATTCCTTACTTCCAGGCTGGACACCCGCATCCTCAAGGACCTGAGGTTACATTCGTCTGTATGTCAGACCTGAAGAAAGATGCCTCCAACATCCACAGACTCTGCAGGTGCCTCTTAAGGAGCCTCCGAAGCGCTCCCGTGCTGGAGTACCGCATGGATGCGAGCGCTGCTGGGGGCAGGGCGTCTGCAGGTCCCCGAATCTCCGTGCACGTAGCTTCTTCAGTTGCTGGTCCCGATGAAAGAACGATTCTCACAGTGGTGGTGTGATGTGCCAGATACACAGTCATACACCGTGTGCCGTGACTGAAGACGAAGAACCCTCTGGCACGTCTTTGTCACCACCGGGGGGGGGCAAGTGACAAAGGCCAAAGAGTCCCCATACAACAGAACTCCTGGTCCAAAAGTCCAAACCTTATCAGTTTTACCTGAAAGCCTAAAACCTTAATATCTATGCTGGTCTGCCTTTTATTAAATATTAGCAAGTATCGAATGAAATCTTCCAAACGAGACCCAAGAATCATGAATGACCATCTGAGGAAGGCCAGCGTATTGCCACCTCCCCCCGACCCACACCACAGGACTCAACCATGGGAAATTGTTTTACTTGTAATTCACATAAGTTCACATCCTCACGTTGCAAATGAAATGCAATCTCTTTTATATCTGCTTATTTATATGTGTAACTCATTCCTTTGCTTTGACTGGGAGGTCAACAAAATAACTCAATTACAATTCAAGAAAATTTATGATTCTACGGTAATTTATTCAGCTGGGGAAAATCAATTTCTGCGTATGCAAAATCCAAGCTGATCTTTCTCACAAAGATGTAAGAATTATAACATCTGTGGTATAGACAATTTCTCCAAATAACATTATTAGGTATGCTACAATTGAAGCTGTCAGCATCTTTTTGCCAGAGAAGTATCCCATAATTAACTACATAACTCTCCTTCACATCAGCTAAATTACTGTTAAATGTTCTCTCTACGCTATCACTCTGGAAAACATTGCGACTTGAATCCGTGAGAATGGCAATGTTATTACTCAGACGAACGCTACCTGCAAATGAATGTAGAAAATCGCTGCTACGCAAAATAATGCCTCTGGAGCTATCGGATATTCTGAACAATCTGGAAATTTCTATTAACCTCTCAGGATTTCCAACTAAGTGGAAACCAGAGACAATGATTAGTTTCTGAGTACTGCCTCCTGGGCTGAGATAGATAGCTGGATGTAATCTCCCAGAAGCAATGCTATGGAGAAATGAGACTTTTTGTGTGAAATTATCCGAGGGCCAGCCTCCGCCTTCTACTTTTGCCAGGCTTCACATTCCCGGATTTCATTCAGGGCGGCACATAATGGGTTGTGGTGTGTGTTGAACTTCTCCAAATGCACAACCATTTCCTGCAACACGTATGTCTTTGCTTCGGATGCACCCACACCCCACGGTGCTGTCCGGGGACAAACTGTTCAGAGGAGCAGAGACAAGCTGTCAAGTGGAACAGGAGTAGAGAGACTGGATTTTTCTTTCCACGTAAGGTGTGCTGGGACGATGAAGGAAGAAAGGGCAGAGGACCAGTTCAGAGATGATACAGTGCTGTTTTATTGGCTGTCACTTGCTACCTAAATGGGATTGTGACTGGATCCTGTGATAGAGACAAGTGTCACGTGCCTACAGCTTTATTCTCGTCAAGCAGCGCCATCAACAGGATGGCACGGAGCTCATTCTTGCTCTTGCAGATTGACAAGAGCAAGTTGGAAAACATTGTGCAGGGGTAGAAGGAAATGAGGAAAGTCAAGAGCTGGAGAAGCTGTCTGTACCCGAGTACTTATCATTATCTTTCTATACCATCATCTCAAAACACCTTAAAAATTCCCTTTTCCACACTAATCGTTAGTCAAAAATAATTATAGAGTCACAGGAAGTTGCAAAGGAATATTCAGGGCTGTGCACCGTTCGTCCAGCCTCTGCCAATGTGAACACCGAGCAGAATGGCAGAGCAGGATCAAGAAGAGGAAGTTACATTGGAACATGGGCTACAGCTTGTGTAAATCTCATCCTTTCCACCTGCACTGATGTGTGCACGCGTACGTGTGTGTGTACGTGTGTGCGCACGTGTATGTCTGGTCTACAGAAAGTGTTGGGAGGGGATATTGCTGGCTTGTTCCTAATTACAAAGGGAACCGACTTTGGCTTTCACCATTAAGCATGATGCCAGCTGTAGTTATTGTAGATTATCAAGTTGAGAAAGTCCCTCTTTATCCTGTTTCCAGAGTTTGTGTTGAGACTATTGAAGTCTGTGAAACACAATCTCTACTTTGAATGATAAAACTCTAGGACTTTTCTTTTTTGGGTGTTTGATATGGTGAATTACATAGATTGATTTTCAAATATTGAAGCAGTCTGCATAGCTTGAGTACATCCCCCATGATGTTCTATCTGATAAGACTTGGTTGAGTTGGTTGGGAATTATCCCTTCAGCTTCATAGGGGAATTTTGTTTTAAATGGTCTTTACTTTTAACCTCAGGGTAATACTGGCCTCTTCGGGTGAGTTGGGAATTATCCATCCCCCTTAAAGTCTCTAGAAGACATTGTGTAAAATCACTGTTAGTTTTTCTCGTTGGAATGTTCTGCCACATTATCCAGTGAGGTCACCTGAGCTTAGGCGTTTGTATCAGGTTCTGTGCCTTCTTGGTCATTACACAGCATTCACGCCCTCAAGTGTAGCTGTCAATATAAAAGTAGTGATACATTTGAATTCATTTTAAAACAAAACAGCCCCAAGAATATTTTTTTAAAGATGAACCTGATGGAATTTAAGAAAGAAAACAGATGAACATAGGGGAAGGGAAGAAAAAGCAAAATAAGGTGTATCTGAGCAGACCAGGGGTCTATGTGATCTAGTCTATACCATAGGCTGGGATTTTTCCAAAATTTCTTGGTGATGAAATATTATACCTGGGCAATAGGAAATAGTTCCTGGGCAAGCATAAATTCTGAATTTAAGGGGATAAAGTATTCTAGCAAATAATACTTTTTTATCTCAATATTAGTTATTATTTCCTATATTATACTGAAGTTTAGTTTTAGTTATAGATTTTAGAATGGATTATCTGACTTGTTATGTCTTTTGTATTTATTTTTTTCACATCTTACATAGTAAATTCTAATTTCTTTGTAGTTATGACTTTGACCTTAGATACAGCGCCTTCTATAGAACCACAGTACACTACAACTTCAGTCAAATTCAGTGAAGGACAACATGTTATTAAACTTGTTTCCACTGTCAAAGTGGGCGTCCGAAGGCAGTTTCCACAGACCGATGTTGTGGGTGATGGATGGTCCAGTGCTACCTGGACCTCTCTGTCCCCCGTCCCAGAGCCCGAGCCTACCTCCCCTGCCCCAGAAGGAAACAATAGTCATATCAGCGCAGTATTTCATCATCACCATCCTTAGCATAATGAAATACTGCTTTGTTGTTGATTCTCTGCAAATTGTAGCAGAAGCATAGTCAGCAACCGGACCTAATGAGGTGGCATTTGAATCTGTGGGATGAGCGTTCCTTGAATCAATTGCTCTTAGGTTACAACACATGCTGTGTTCGAGGGGAGGAAGGGAGCTGATGAAATATCATCTGCCGTCAGAAGGACAAGGAAGCCATTCATTCACAACACTTTTCTGCAGGGACATGGCCAGTCGGAGCATGCATAGCAATGTGTCGGGATTTGTGAGCGCCGCACACTCAGCCGTCCTGCAGATGCTGAATGAGCGGGTGTGTGTTTCTGGTGCCCCATCCCTCCACGAAACCCTGGTGTGCTAATGTTGCTGACCCTGTGGGGCCACCGGCAAGGGCTGCGTGGCTGTGTGTTGTCACAAAGACCTAAGAGAACCCAGAGAGTTTTGCTGGTTTCTCTTTAAACTTTGTGAATTTTTGGGGCGCCTGGCGGGGGCTCGGCTGGTTAAGCATCCTACTTCAACTCAGGTGGTGATCTCACAGTTTGTGAGTTCGATAACTGTGTCCGGCTCTGTGCTGACAGCTCGGAGCCAGGAGCCTGCTTTGGATTCTGTGTCTCCCTCTCTCTCTTCCCTCCACTCCCACTTACACTCTGTCTCTCTTTCAAGAATGAATAAGCATTAAAAAAAAAACTTTGTACATTTTTTTCTTGTTAAAGATACTGAATTTTAGTGATGGTTTTCATAAGAGGAGATATATTTTAGGAGTTAAATATAAACCCAGGGTGAGATGTATCAGTGATGTGTGCTCTATGTAAGAAATCTAGTATAATACATAGTGTTAATGGTATACCTACCATTTAATTAAATCAACAATTATATATCATATACTCTATGTAACTCTTTCGAGTTAAAGTATTTCTAAGGTAATATGTTTATATTTCTCTAGTGTCCCTGCTTTTCCATCCGCTGCCCCGCCTTCTCTGTCCCCTATTCTCTGGGGTCCTCTGGCCGGACAGACAGGGATTTGCTGGCTGCATTGCCCTCGAGACATGCCTGTCACCCTTGGTGTCCAGGCACAGGAGGACAGGAGGGAAACCCATCACTCACTCACCCCCATGGGCGTCCGGGTCCCACCCAGTCCACCTGCATTTGTTTTACTCTTAGTGTTTCAGAGTCCAGAGTTACTTGCTTCCTTATGTTTTGTGCAGCGTGTGGTTGCAATCACCCGGAGAAGGGCTGAAAGGGGCGTACGGTGGCATGCCAGCTGGTAAGGACACCAACACACACGCGTGTGCAAGCCTGACGACCCTCCGTGACTACCGATCACTGGATCGCTCAGGTCAAACCCTCGGTGCATCTCCATTCCACTAGTTTTTGCACAGCCAGCATTGGGTTTGTCGACGGCATTAGACAAGATCTCTTAAGATGCATCCTCTTGGGGCGCCTGGGGGGCTCAGTTGGTTGAGCGTCTGACTTCGGCTCAGGTCATGATTTCTTGGTTTGTGAGTCTGAGCCTTGCGTTGGACTCTGTGCTGACGGCTCAGAGCCTGGAGCTGCTTCAGATTCTGTGTCTCCCTCTCTGTCTGCCCTTCTCTTGTTCATGCTCTGTCTCTCCCTCAAAAATAAATAAAAACATTAAAAAAATGCATCCTCTACGGGGCACCTGGATGACTCAGCCAGCTAATCACTGGACTCTTGATTTCAGCTCGGATCATGATCTCATGGTTCATGGGTTCAAACCCTGGATGGAGCTCTGTGCCAACAGCATGGAGCCAGCTTGGGATTCTCTCTCTCTCTCTCTCTCTCTCCCTCTGCCTCTCCCCTTCTTGTGCTCTTGCTCTCTCTCAAAATAAATAAACATGTTAAAAGTAATAGAGATAAGTAAATAGATAAATAAATACAAGGCACCCTCTTCTACATAGGCACCAAACTAAATAAAGCAGCTTTTACTTCGGTCTGGCCTCATGCCTGCTGGTGTCCCCTCTCTGCAGAGCCGGGTTTACAAGCTCTTCTTGCTGCTGTGGTGCCCGGGGGAGCCTGTTAAACCCTGTCACCTGGCTCCCTGTGCCCCTCCAACCTGGTCACCCCACTCTGCCAGGGCCTCGGGCACACTGGGCGCCTCCCTCCTGCTTCCCGCTTGCTCCTCTCTCTCCCCCGCCGTCTCCACCCGCATCTCACATCGTCTGCAACACGTCACTGGTCCGTCCAACAGAACGTCTTCATCCTGTGGTGCTATTTGCTCTCGTTATTTGTAATTAAATTTCATTTTGCACATACATTTCTTATTGTCCGCGTTCCTACTAGAATAGAAGTCCTATGAGGA
Organism: Crocuta crocuta; assembly: GCF_008692635.1. Lineage (NCBI taxonomy): Eukaryota > Metazoa > Chordata > Mammalia > Carnivora > Hyaenidae > Crocuta > Crocuta crocuta. The sequence goes on from NW_027527611.1 coordinate 2,756,826, forward strand.
CTGGCGCCCATCTGCTCTGTTTCTTGCTCTCCCGCTGCCCCTGGGAGCAGGCGCAAACAGTGTCCGAGCCGGACACGCACGTAGAAAGTGTTCTGTGAGTGTTTGCTTAGGACGAACGCGTGCAGGAAAGCAGACCTCAGCTGGTAAAAGCAGCAACAATGATAAATCCGTCATGAGCAAGTGGCAGGTGTCCGTGTTCAGCATTTAGAGATTCCGCTGAAGCCCGCTGAACGTGGAACTTTGGAAGTGGTCGGAGATTTTAGTTTTAATTAGATTTCCACTCCCTCCTGCACTGGTGACCTGTCAGCTCATGGACACCTCCTTCCATGATATCTATGCTGAAATCTTTTCTGAATTCTCAGAAAGCCACAGACTATGAAAGAGCTGTTGCCTTTCAGCCAGCGCTCCATTCCAGACACACATGCGGAGAGCATGTCTGATGCTCCCGGGCCACCACAGTATTTCTGACACCGACAGAGAGCGCACCAGCAGGGAAGAGACAGAGAGAAACAGAGAGAGAAAGTCCCAGACAGGCTCCCCACTGTCAGCACAGATGTGGGGCTCGAACCCACGAACTGTGAGATCATGACTTGAGCCGAAGTCAAGAGTCCAGTGCTTAACCGATTGATGCTGGTGTCTTATTTCACGCACCTTCTTGTGTTTCCCCTTCATTTCTATGGGTTTACGAGACTGTTTCCATCTTTCTCCTCTGAGAGCAAAGAGGCACGTCTACCATTTAGCTCTTCAGTAAACTCTATGAGGTAGTCTTGTATGACAAATTTTAATGAATGTGTTAGTTGAGTGTTAATATTTAATACAATTCTATCATCATAGATGAAAAAGAACTATCATATGTCATATAAATATCATACATATAAGAGGTACAGACTTCTGGTTATAAAATAAATAAATCACAGGGATGAAAAGTCCAGCATAGAGAGTATAGTCAACAGAATTGTCATAATGTTATTTGCTGACTAAACTCACAGAGAGCTTGCCATAATGCATAAAACTGGCAAATTGTTGTGTTTATCTCCAAAACTAATATAACAATGTATTTTAACTGTACATCAATAAAAAAAGAACCGTAATGTACTTATATATACTATATAAACTCAAAGAGGGTTGGCGTTTATACCCATATCCCAAGTATTTGATAGGATTCAATGATTTATGTGATTCAATGGTTTACTCATGTCTTACGCACTCAGTTTTAATTGACAGTCCCTTGTTTCAGGGTATACTTCTAACTGGGTTAGGCTTCAAAGTGCAGGACGATATAATTAATCACACTAAGTTTTAGCCAAAAATCTGTATTCATTCCAGCCTCCTGGGTGTGCACCTGGTCGCAATAATTGTACAATGGAGTAGCTGACAAGTGGTCAGGTCCTACTTGCTTAAATTGATTTATTGGTTTTAGCTAATTAGGAAAAACCATTTGGGGTGGGAGGGAAATCTACGGACTGACCCTTGAGTCCACCAGGTGATACCTCCTATTTGATTGGGAATACATCCAACACTTACGATTGTACAGCGGTGAGACCTGGCCCTGAGGCCTGTGATCTCACCACCAGCTAGAGACAGAAGTGAGAGCTACGGCCCTGTGTGCCCACCTCACAGGCTGAACTTTGGGTTCCTGCCACCCTGCCCGGCCCCAACCAAAGGTCAAAGGAAAGACAGGGGGGTGTCTCTCTGTGTCAGTGACCCGGGACTCTGGGGTGCTCGCCTCATTGGTGTGTCTTTCTCACTCCGGCAGAAAGAGTGAAGACACAGGTAAGCTGTCCTTGGATTTTGCCAGCAGGCACAACCTGAGATGACCCAGTCCACCCCTGCTCCGTGATCATCATCAGGAAAGGGGTCTGCTGTGGGCTCCCTGAGCCCACTCTGAAACACATGCCTCCAGTACCAATTCCTCCTAACACCATTCTTTAGATCCATTTTCAAAGAAATCATGACGAGTGAGTCTCTGCTGAGTAGCAAACCCTTTTATAGACTAGAAAATTCTCATTAAACTGTTCCTCCTTCTACCCTTTGTTCGGGTGACCAACACAGGTTCTCTCATCCACCAGTAACACACTGCACCTTTCCTTCTGATCTTTGCAGGCTTGCGATGATGCCACTAGTACGCACATGAGACGGAGAACCTCACAGCGTGTGTATACACTGCCTTTCCTCCACAGAAATAAAACTTGCAGTGAGCGATGTTACACCGGGAAAATGTAACGGCAATCAATGGCAATTATACGTCCCAGCTCTTGAGTTAATAAAGTGTCCAGAAGAGAAAACAAGAATGCATTTTCTTAAGGAAAGGGATTCCGGTCCGATGGATAGTCATTTAAACTTTTGAAACATTCATGACTATACTTCTCACTGAAGGAAAAGATGTCTTCGTAAGAGTCAGTGCAGAGAATTAGGTGTTTCCTGGCATGTTAACAGCGTAAAGCCAGGGGGAAGTTACTGAAGGGAAGAAGTGTGGGAACAGAGTCTGAGTCAGGAAGTGTGTGAAGAGACTGATACGTAGGTGTACTATCACAGGATGTAAACTGAATTGTATCCTGGAATGAAATATTAATGTGTAGTCCAGCCTATATATATATATATATAATTTATAGACTAGAAGAGAGACCTCTATCTCCTGGAAATGTGCTGTGGCAGCCCCTCCAAATAAGTCCCGAATGAAATAAAGAACCAGCTGAACAATACAATACTGATGGATGGACTGACTGGTGCCGAATGCGTTGCTAAGTCAGCAAAACGTTAAGGCGCATAAAGGGCCTCGAATGAAGTGAAAGCAGGGATGAGGGTGCGATGAGCTCCCACCTGAGGGGTCTTGGAATCCTGAAGATGTGCAACGACAGCAACTCCCCTTACCTGTTGACGGGAAAGCAAAATAGTGCAGCCACTCTGGAAAAGAGCAGGGCAGTGCTTTTGCAGAGCTGAACACAGTCTTACCATACAACCAGCAAGCCTAGGTATTCACCCAAGTGATTTGAAAACATATGGACCCACAGGAACCTACACATGAGTGTTTGCAGCAGCTTTATTCATGTTTGCTGGGACTTGGAGGCAACCAGGACACCCTTCAGTAGCTGACGGATAAATAAACTTGTGGTCCATCCGGACAATGGAATATTCTTCCGTGCTAAAAGGAAACAAGTTATTGAGCCACAAAGAGACATGGAGGAACCTTAAACGTACACTGCTAAGTGAAGTAAGCCAACCTGAACAGGCTGTGAACTATTTGATTCCAACCCTATGACATTCCGGAGAAGGCAAAACTCTGGACACAGCAAAATGATGAGTGTGGCCAGGGGTGTGGGGGAGAAGCGACAGAATGCACGTGCAGAGCTCTGCGGGTTTGCAGGGCAGCGTAAGCACTCTGTGTGACACTGTGATGGGGAACACAGGACACTGCACGATTGTACAAACCACAGAATGTTTGGGATTGTGAACTACGGGCTCTGGTGAGGGTGACGTATCCATGTAGGTTCATTGGTTGTAACAAACGTCCCATCTGGTGATTGGGGCATATTCATAGGGTGGGATGCTGTGAGGGGCTATGTCTACCTGTGTACTTCTCCAAGAAAATAAAATCCTTTTTAAAAAATATAAGATTGACAGAAGACCATGGGGAAAAGGGAAGGGGAAAAAAATTAGTTTCAAACAGAGAGGGAGGGGAGGCAGGGGGAGGAGAAATGGGCACTGAGGGGGGCGCTTGTCGGGATGAGCACTGGCTGTTGTACATAAGCGATGGGTCATGGGAATCTACTCCCAAAGCCAAGAGCACACTGAACAAACACACTGTATGTGAGTCAACTTGACAATACATTATATTACAAAAAATAAGATTGAGTTGATCTAAGTTTCCAAAGTTAAAACAGCAGGAGACAGTCCTGTGTCGTACACAGGTACGAAATGCTCCAGGTTTAGTGAAAGATGTACTGTGAGCGAAAGAGGGTGGCTCAGTCCAACATCGATGCATATAAGCTCTTACTCACATGGAAAGTCCATCAAATTCAGCTTCCTGGTTTTCACAACACACACACACACACACACACGCACATGCACACGCATGCACACCCTTCTCTAGGTGGGCTAAATACTTAGATGTGGGAAAGAATCACCATCTTTAGAATAAATAAACGAATGATAAAAAGAGAAAAAACCAGCCACATATGGGGAGAAGATAGTTGCAGATGGAGAGTCCACAATGATCAATACCCTCAATACGGAAAAACTCCTTATGCTCCAACAAGCATGTGAACAATCCATATGGATGGAAAAAAAGCAACTTGGACAGATGGTTTACTGAGGACTTACTATATTTGATCCATAAATATGTGAAAATATGTTCAACCTAATAACAACTAGAGGTGTGCTTTGGATCCATAACGAGAGGCCACTTCACACTTAAGCTATAGGCAAGCTAAATCAGTTGGTTAGTATTTGGGGCTCATGGGAGGCTCAGCTGGTTGAGTATCTGACTCTCAATTTCAGCTCAGGTCATGATCTTGTGGTTTGTGGGTTCAAGCCTCACTTCAGTTTCCACACTGATAGCTCAGAGCCTGCTTAGGAGTCTCTCTTTCCCTCTCTCTCTCTACCCCACTCTGTGCATGTGTGTTCTCTCTCTCTCTCTCTCCCTCCCTCCCCCATAAATAAATAAAGAAACATTTAAAAAAGTTGGTGAATATTGAGGGTTGAGCAGGATGTGAGCAGTAAGAATGTGCATCCACCGTTTATCAGATGACACTGGTACCAGCACTTTGGAAACGGTTTCCTCTTTCCACGGTTTCCAAGTTGGGACGTGGACGCCATGTGCTGTGTAGCCGGCCTACAGCACGTGTGCTTCCTGCGTGGGAAACTCCAGCACGTGAGTGCCGGAAGGCATGTCCGAGAATACTGACAGGATCGTGGATAAATCTGCCCACGGGAAATAGTGCCAGCTCTTTCCACAAGGAATAAACTTGGGTAGAGTCAGAGAATGGAATACTCTAAAGAAAATGGACGTGTCTCATAACAGCAAGAGAAACAAGTGAACAGAAGAAATAAAAAGCAAACAGGAGGAATCTATTTACACAACACTCAAAAAGAACTACCCAAAACGGACATTTGGGAGAATAGCTATAAACGGATATAGTGGAATGGTTAGTACAAAATTTGTGATAATGGCTGTCTCGGGGGAGGCGGGAGAAGAAAAGGAACAGGGATTGAAGGAAGCCTCACTGGAAGTTTGCAGTACGCTGGCAATGCTTATTCTAAGATTATGCGTTATTTTACAGACGCTCTTTATGAATCTGCATCAAGTATGATTATTGAAAATAAAACAAAGTGGGGCACCTGGGTGGCTCAGTTGGTTAAGCATCCGATTTTGGCTCAGGTCATGACCTCATGGTTTGGGAGTTCGAGCCCCGCCTCGGGCTCTGTGCTGACAGCTCAGAGCCTGGAGCCTGCTTTGGATACTGTGTCTCCCTCTCTCTCTCTGCTCCTTCCCCATTCATGCTCTGTCTCTCAAAAATGAATAAACGTTTAAAAATTATTAAAAATAAAATAAAATAAAGGAAGTATACATTTTCTTGTTTTGCTCTGCATCAAATTGGGCATTTCGTGAAAGGGATCACATGAAGCGTGGTCATGCTTTCTGTAGATAATACTAATGTTGTAAAGTAGGTTATAAAGAAGTGTTAAGCCCAATGCATCTCCTGAATGAGGATGATATGGCTCAAAATGAAGGTCCCCAAGCTGTGGTGGCTTCCTTTCTGTGCTGAAGTGTTCATTTCTTTTCATTGTTTTCTTGGTGATGATTGCATACTGACACTTCCTTGCTCGCGTGCTAACTTCCCAGATGCCCTGGGATGTGCCAAGAAGCCTGAAAGGTGACCTTGGCCCTGATGGACGGGCAGTTGGCTACAAAGTCTTGGCTAAAAAATCCTCGGCTCTTGGGGCCATGGGTGGCTCAGTCAGTGAAACAATCCGAATCATGTGTTTTATTCTCTAATTATCATTGTTTGTATTGAGTAGCAAAGTCTGGACAGAATCTCAAAGTTATCTCAAGGATCTTAGATTTCTGTTCAATCTGAGAGGCCCAAGGACAGTACATATTTTGAAAAACATCTGCAAAGGGAAAACAGTAGCCTTGATGATAGCTTTAAATCTACTGTCTACTATTCCTAAAAATAGCGCAACTTTGACTCCTGGAGCACTCTGCTGAGGGGCTGTCTTCAGATATTGGGGTCCTCTGTCTTCATCTCAATGTTCTGTACACAGTTTCCAAGAAGGTCAAGTTGTCCCACGCAGAGGAGATGAATTCCCTATTCAAATGTGTTTACAGTTAAAAATGTTAAGAAGTAGCGTGCCTACTTCCCACCTCCAGATGGAGGCTCATCTTCTCGTCCTTGGTCACTTCTGGCTCCTTGTGACTGAGAAAGAGACACAGAGAAGTACTCTCTGAGGTCTTTCTTCAGCACCCGCACCACTGCTCCTGAGCTAGGTAGATCCATGCTTGAATTTTATATTAAGATTTAGGTCTTACTGTATTGTAGAGGGCATTTCATTTTTTTTCTTTGTGACCATATTATAAACAGAAAAAATGTATTGTTAACATTTACTAGTATTAATTCTTTTATTAATCAATTTATCTTATTAATTATTTTATAATAATTATAAATTATTATACACAGACGCACTGACACTTGTCACAACTCTGGTACTTTGACTTTAAATTGCAAAATCAAATTGCAGCCACGGTCTGGTGCATAGAGCCCTGAGGTCAGGGGCGTGGCCCTGCAGGCAGTCTGCTGAGACCCCTTCCCAGTCTGTCCCACCTCCATCCCTGCCTAGGCTGTCAGAGGCTGTGCTTGTTGGGAGCCGAGCTGGGTGGGGAAGTGGGGACGCCATGGCTCCAAGGGAAGAGACACCATTTATGCGATTTGAATAAAATGACCAGAGCTGGTTAAGTCCCCCTGTCTAAGACCTGGAAGGATCCAGAAAATAGATGCTGTCCGTTCTGCCGCTGACGGGCCCAGGGCCGACTGGGGGCCACCGTGTTGATTCAGGCAGCAATAATCACAAATGGCGGAAACGTGAAGATGTAAGTTGGGCCACCTGCAGCGGCGCAGACCCCGTGTTCCGTCCCCGGGGTCCCCAGAGGATGCCTCCCCAAACCACACGTGAATGAACACACCCTCCAGGGTGCAGGGTCCCTGCAGTCCAGGGAGAAGTGGGCCTGAGCACGGCAGCCACGGCCTAAAGACCTGCTCGGCGAAGCTCATTTTCTCCAATAATAACACATGGCCACATATTTAAGATTTTGTTTAGTTTATTTATTTATTTTGAGAGAGAGAGAGAACACGCAGGGAGGAGCAGAGAGGGAGAGAGGATCCCAAGCAGGCTCTGCACTGTCAGCACAGAGCCTGATACAGGGCTCAGTCTCATGAACCATGAGATCATGACCTGAGACAAAGTCAAGAGTCAGATGCTTGACCGAATGAGCCACCCAGGTGCCCCTAAGATTTTTTTAATTGAAGTAACAGATGGCACATTTTCAAAGTCAAATAGTATTAGAAAACCTGGGAATGGGTGCCATCCGCCATTCCACTCTGCCCCTCCGCCTACAGAGGCAAGCGTCTATTAGCTGTTTCTTCTATATTGACTTTTATCTTTCTAAGTATTGTGTTCACCTGTGCACTTCTTTATTTTTTAAGACTGGTCTTCCACTACGGAAGTTCTAGATGCGGTTCCTGGTTCACCTCCACACGCGCACACACCTGCCGCCGTCCCTTCCACTCGAGGTCGTGATGGCATATTCAGTTAGAAAACTGCATCATTCACACGACTCAGCACATAGAATTACCCTCGCTGCCTTGTGCATTATTTACTTTCTTTCCTCAAAGCTGATTGCCTCGTTTTCAGATTTAATTTATCCTGTGTGGTTATCATTAATTTGGGCAAAAACTTTCAGGGAAGAAAAACAACATGAACTGCCTCACGGTTTGGTCACACATTCGCTTCAGGAAGTCAGTTGATGTCCTTTCATGGCTGCTGTCGCTGTTCCTCGGGGATCTACCTCCCGGAGCTTTCTGCTGCAGACCCCTCTGGCCACCACCTAATTCCGCTGCAGGGCTGTGACGTGGCCACTCCGTTTAAGATGATCCCGGGGGTCCCGTCTTCTGCATAGCTTAACGGAAACTACTGTTTTCTAGATTCATGTCGTCTCTGTTGCTGCTTATTCCTGCACTATAACAGAATATGTCCTGTAATAGCTTCCTGAGAAAAAAATGTACAAGGAAGGTATAATTTTTAGTATCAAAATATGTGAAAATGCCTTTATGTCATCCTCTCCCCAGCGTGACTGGGCATAGCGTTTTCAAATTGTATTTCCTGAAAAATGTGATGGCGTATCTCCATTCAAGCTTCTCACGATGCTGTTGAGGTTGCTGACGCCATTGGGTTTGTAATTTTTTAGATGCGACATTTTACCCCCTCTCTGTAAGTCAGTGAGATCCAATCAAGAAGAGAATATAAACAACTCTATTTTTTTTTTTAAATTTTTTTAATGTTTTATTTATTTCTAGGAGAGAGAGAGAGAGACAGCATGAGCAGGGGAGGGTCAGAGAGAGAGGGAGTCACAGACTGAAACAGGCTCCAGGCTCTGAGCCGGCAGTCAGCACAGAGCCCGACGCGGGGCTCGAACCCACGAACCGCGAGATCATGACCTAAGCGAAAGTCGGACGCTTAACCGACTAAGCCACCCAGGCGCCCCGAGAATATAAACAACTCTAGATGCGTCTATCAGAGGGACTCTGACACGGCAAACTGGTTACAGATGTGTTGGAAAGCAGGAAGGATGAGGAGAAGCAGGAGAGACTGAGGATAAAGAAGTGGAAGTGCACCTGCTACTTCCGTGGATCCCTTGTCGGTAACCACCCTGCATGGTGGACCCCAGAGCACAGATGAGCCGCTGCACTGAAGGCTCTGGAAGCTTGGGACCCCACCCCCTCCCAAGCTGCCAGCATAGCCACAGCCTCTGCCAACACGCCAGGTGATGGGAGCCAGAAGTCAGCTCTGCTCTCCTCCAGCCTTCTGATCGACCCCACCACCTGCTGACCAAACAGAAGATAATGGTGAGCGGCTGGAGGGTCAGAATGACACAGTCTGTTCCATCCCAGCTCTTATAATAGGTGACGCATGGCAGAGAAGGAGAGTCTTGGCGGAGAACCAGTAGCCAATGGTTAGCAACATCCTCTCCTTGGGCAAATAAACACTCTTATTCTCAGCCTTAGCCTGGAGTTTAAATTCCGTGTAACAATGCCACAAATACCATGTCTCTACTTTATAGGATTCAGTGATCTCTCCTTATCCTTTCCAATGAAAGGGAGAGAAAAAATGTCTAATCAATTACTGAGTTAGACTTTGCAGCTACCTACCTCCTAATCTGCTTCAGACAGAGTCTCTGCCGGATATTATAAGTCAGTTATCAATCCATTAACATGCATCATACAGAACAGTGGAGTGACCAGACCCGAATCCACAAAAAGTAGTAGCGACACATTACCATTCTTTCCCTGGTATTCTAGATCAATCAGCCCCGCCTGTAAAGGAAACATCTGTTTTGCCTGAGAGGCATAACATACCTGAGTGGTAGTCTCAACATACAGCTCAATGGAAACCATTACTGTGCCTCTCTGTGCATGTACTTCTCCTTTGAACATCGATATTTCCAAGTAAACAGAGCCCCCAATTGAGGGAATCTGAAAGGGAAATTTTGCAATTAATTCTTAGGTTCAATGGTAAGAGATGTCACTCCCATTTTTTACCTCTTGACAACGGGATTTTATATCTTGGCTTTGGGAGACAGTTGGCACACATGGTGTTGGGTCCTCAATGCTGTGACAGCCCCCAGGACTGCAAACCAACTTTGCAAGGTGGTGTCGGTCAACTGACCCCACAATTGGACCTTCCTGGACCTCCCTGTCCCTCCTTCCGTAGAGCCAGCTGCTTCTGGGGTAAGGAGACTTCTCCGTCCTTCTGTGTACCGGGTGACACAGATGGATTTCATGGGTGTAGGATCATTGTCCAAGTCCTTTGCCCCTAGAATGAGCTCCACTTTGGGGAGCGCTGTGTGTGGGATTCACCAGTGGTGGAAAGGGAATTTTACAAGGGAGTAGGCTTTGCGAACAGGACAATGTATCTATGTCTAGAAGAACCGTGTATTCCAGTGGTGAAAAGAGCTGTCTAACTTCCATCCTGAAATATCCCAAAGGGGCTGCCCTGCTGTTAGGTGGCTAGACGATTTCCTCCAAGGAATGGCACCCCATAGTTATTAAGCACCAGCCTCTACTCTTTTCCTGTTGGGCACTTGACCATAGCAATTGTCTCACCCATCTTGGGAAGGGAAAGTCCATGTTTTGAAGCAAAGTATCCCTCACACCTGTGAAGGCATGAGTATTTTGCACATGGGCGCAATGAGCAGACACTCTGTGTCTGGGGAAAAGGGAACCGACATCTTCAGAACCAATGGGATAGACCACCTGATTATGTAACATCTCCTTTGAAGTTTGTGTCCTTTCTGAGCATTTCCATTCTCCACCCGTGGGACTCTCCCAGATGGACTTTAATGCATCCCATCTGCCCCTTTACCACATTTTCTTCTTAATTCTTCAGATTGGTCTTCCCAAGTCATTAGCCATGTAGCTAAACCATGAAGCATACTCCATGACTCACTGCAGACCCATACCTCTAGACATCTCTATATCCGGGAAAGGCAGGAAACCAGGATTATTGTGTAAATTCTGCCCAGGAGGTAGATTTCTGCTCACCACACCCTTTCTTATTCGTGGAATGCTAGCCTGACAGCGTTTCCTGTCTTGCTTGGGGTCCTGCCAGGAGATTATGATTCATCATCAGTCAAACAGGCCTGAGGCGTCCCCTCACCCCAGTCAACCGAGCACAGGCAAGTCTTCGTAAAGCACAGCTGCCCATCAAGAAACAAGAGCAACGCGACAGAAATCAGTCATGAGACAGCCACCTGTGATGTCAACGTATTGAAGACTTGAAGAACTATTCAAGGATAATTACATATGCAAATATGTGTGTGTGTGTGTGTGTGTGTGTCCCCTTGTGTGTGTGTGTGAGCTATCTGGACGTCTCTTAGCCCAGTCAGGTGGACACATGAAACGAACCACTGCAGCTGGAATGGAAAAGACGGACATTCTCACCACAGTTTGGGCAGCACGTTCCCTTAGTAATCACACCCCAATAATGACTGGGTATTTGAATTATTGAATTAGGGTTTTTAAAAAATTTTTTAATGTTTTATTTATTTCTGATGTTTTATTTATTTCTGAGAGAGAGACAGTGTGAGCACGGGAGGGTCAGAGAAAGAGGGAAACAGACACAGAATCTGAAACAGGCTCCAGGCTCAGAGCTGTCAGCACAGAGCCCGACGCGGGGCTCAAACCCACGAACCTCGAGATCAAGCTGAAGTGGGGTGCTTAACCGACTGAGCCACCCAGGTGCCCCTGAATTATGCATTTTTATTTCTCATGCCTTTTTACAATATAGTGTTCATGAAGTTTCTTTATGGTTGTTCTTGGTAATTTTTTTTTTAGTTCATTTAAAAACGCGGGTAATTGGCCCATGTTCGAGGAGTGATTGCCACTAGTTTTTGTTTTATGCTGTTGTCTCTCGTTCATTTATAATGTGGATTTTAGTCACATTTTAGTTACATTTAGTCACTGCATTTCTGTACTTACGGCATTCTTTTAACAATATGGGACATATTGTAATGTATTAATGTTTCTTTCATTTAAAAATTTTAAAATATTTACTTATTTTTGAGAGATCTGTGGGTGCCTCAGACTGGTATCTGCATGTTCTCCAGTGACTTCGATGCCTCCTTAGATGCTCAAGATGGTGCATACTTCTAGGTGACTTGGCCTTTTCTGATACAGGTGGTTGAGAAGTGCCATTTTCGACTGGAATATAGAGGTTGTGGTTCGAAAGTTACCTGTTCTGCTCCGCTGACCTTCTAAGGCCAGAGAGGGCAGCCCTCTGCTGGGTTCCTTCTATTCACCCCCATGAGTATTTCCACATTGTTGGCTTCTTCTCTCCCATTCAGACTTAAAAAAGGCAAAATAAGACTAAGGAAACTCACCACTATGTGTTCCTTGTGTCCGAAGGCCCCAGACCAACAGACCTTCCTTCTCTGTACATTTCAGACTCTTCTGATACCTACTTCTTTTCGTTATTATTTTTTTAAGTTTATTTATTTATTCTGAGACAGAGAGAGAGGAGGGACAGAGAGAGAGGGAGAGAGAGAGAATCCCAGGCAGGCTCCACACTGTCAGTATGGAGCCTGATGTGGGGCTGGAACTCATAAACCATGAGATCCTGACCTGAGCCGAAATCAAGAGCCAGACACTCAACCAACTGAGCCACCCATGTGCCCCATGATTTCATAGCCATATTTGTACTCAGAGGGAGGAACAGGGAAGTGTTTCCACTCAACCCTCCTTGAACGGGAAGTCTAGAGAGAGAGACTCAAAAGGCACAAGAGGCAAAATTAAACTCAGTAGAGTAAGCTTTGGTATTCACATCGTTTTTTGACAGTTTTAAATTGCTGATCAGATTCACACAGCTCAACTCAGAATTAATTAGTGTGTGTCTAGGGAATGCAAACTAATGTAAATATTAGCTCTGATAAAAGGTGATTAGTAAGGCAAATTTAGCAGCAACAGAAAATGGATTCATTTCAAATTCAAATAGTGATGATTTAGGGATTATCAACTCTTTGGGATTAGATGAATAATCAAAAACTGGGAGTTCTTCCTAACACATTTGTTATTATTGTTCAAGACTCACTCTGAAAGATGGTTGAAGATGGGGGGAAATTGAGAAACAGCTAATATCCTAAAAAGGTTACTCTTTCTAATTCTACCAGAAAAACAAACAAATAATAAATAAATATACATGTACATACATATATATATATATATATACACACACACATGTATTATATATATAACCGAGACAGGAAGCCGAACTTTGTGGGGAGGACAGGCTGGGACGGTGGAGTTGTTCAGCAGGGGCCCCTGCTCCGGAAGAATCAAGCCAGGCTGGATGCCTTTATCACAATCCCTAACTCTCAACAACTGGCCATGTCTATGCAGCACATTGTGCTGATAAAGGCTGTAGGAATATGTCAGGACTCAGTGAGAGATAAAATTCTCCCAATTAGCTGAACTTCCACAGAGACTAGAAAGAAACGGAGCAGATTACAAACACCCACTTCTGCTCCCTTGTAAGAAAGCACAGGAAATGAGTGGACACAAGATTACTGAGAAAAACACAGTATATGACCAAATTCATGAATGATCTTCATTCAAAAATCACTTTGGCATGATGTAAAAATTCTGCATGTCTTTACCACATTATGCCCTGGATTTCTTTCTCATGTAAATGTTATAGCTGGAGTGAGGAGCAAGAGTTTGTAATTTGGGGTAACGTCTAGAAATGATCATTGTAGTTTCTTCCGTGCTTTAAGGAGACACTGCGGGACATCGAAAGTTGTCTCTGTCCCTTTCAACACTGCAAGCGCTTAGTGCAGGCCAGCATATGCTTGTCCTTAGTTAACAGGCACCTTCTTAGGAAATAAAACTTGGGACCTGGCCATCCCCAAAGTCACAGCGTGGGCGTAGCCAGGCTTCTGAAATGTCTTCAGCTGCAGAAAGAAGGGAGGTTAAAGGGAGAGAGAGGAGAAGGAGAGGAAATGAAAGACGAGAGAGGAGGAAGAGAGGGTGCAGGAGGAGAAGGAGATTTAGAAGCACAAGAGCTTTTGTGAGCAGCCAGAAGGACAGAGGCTGTAGGAGTGGAGTGCATCTCAGGGGGTGTGATTCCTGCTAGAGATTTGATTTCTGTCCTGCAGAAGAGCAGACGTCACTCAAATCCCAAACCAGTCGTATGTAACACAATGTCACTCTGTGAAAACCGTGCAAGATTTAACATAATATCCTACCAATGTCCAAAATAATAGTTGAGAAATTTGATGTGTGAGAAACCAAAAGGATCACTAAAAAGTCAAAAAGTTTTGTTTTGAGAACAGGAAGCATCCTTTCGAAGCTTACTGACAAATTCAAGGAAGTGTTGCCATAATTATGTCAAGTGTACGTGAATTATTTATCTACACGTATTATTTTACTTGACATTTTAAGGTCAGATCCAATACAGTGGCAAACTACTAAACCACATATTTATCAGGAGGAAAATGCTTAATTAGTGTTTAAAATTTGATCAATAAAAAGCAAAATATTTTATTAATAGGGAGCAATCTAGGTGTATGTGTAATGCATAAACATTTCCATATTAGAATGTCTGATGCACGTTGTTTTACAAGTTTCTGTTTATAAATCATAGTAGATATGCAGCTATTTCCATATGAAAGACCAAGTTCTTAATAGGATGCAATGTTTGCTGTACAAGTTTGTTCGATTAAGGCCGTTCCCAAGGGAGGCTTTGACTTGTCTTTCAAGAAAAAGAAAAGACACATACTCGACTCATTTTTCAATAATGGCTCCTAAACTGATAAACAATAGGGGGCTGAATGAGCAAACCCCTGGCACAGGCTGCTCTTTGCATCAGAACACACACGCGCATAATCTATGACTTTAGGGAACCTTTAATGGTTGCAAAACACTGACGCTCTAAAGGAATAAGTTAGTGCAAAGCAACTAAAACATTTCTCTCTGTCACTTTGTCCCACAAGTGAGCCTGCTGTGAATTGACAAGGAATCTACTCCGTCTTCCTGATCATCAATATCACATACGTTACATTCTCCAATGAACTTCTCAAAGTACGGGGGAAAATGTGGGATTGGCCCTCGTTCTCATCTGTTATAGTTTATCAGCGTCAGAGAATTGTGATGATGTACAACCTACATATGTGAGGGAACTCAAGGAACGATTAGAAAACAGATGAATGGATCAAGAAGATGTGGTTTATCTATACCATGGAATACTACATGNCTAAAAAAAAAAGAAAAAAAGAAAATAATGACTGGAAATTAAAGGTTTTTAAAAAAGGTGGGGGGAGGGCACCTCAGTGACTCAGAAGGTTAAGTGTCTGACTCTTGATTTCAGCTCAGGTCATGATCTCACGGTTCCGGAGGTCGAGTGCTGCATTAGGCTCTGCACTGATATCGTGGAGCCTGCTTGGGATTCTTTCTCTCCATCTCTCTCACTCTGCCCCTCCCTGGCTAGTGCTTGCTCTCTCTCTATCTCTCCCTCTCTCTCCCTATCTCTCCCTCCCTCTCTGTCTCTCTCAAATAAATAAACATTTTTTAAAAGTCTCTGATATGCTATGTACATACATTTAGAATTATGTCAAAGTACAAACTGTATGTTTTCTATTCATTTATATAATCATGTCTGCTCCTTAAACTCATTTTGAATACCTGTTAGCTCACGCCCGGCTTTGCTCCTGACAGTTTTCTTCCGCCCGCGGCCGGTGGCCTTCTCCCGCTGGCCCTTCCACTGAACTCGCCTCCTGGTAACGCCGCAGCTTCACAGTTGCAGCTACACACTCCCTCCTACCTGCTCCGGGGACCCACTGAAGCATCGCCCCTCACTCAACACCAACCCGCAGGCTTCCGTCAGCCCCCCGCCCCGGGCGGCTGGCGGCGTGGGACCGGAATGGCCCTGGACACGGTGTCCTCGTCCTGAGCCACATGTGCCTATAACGTCACTGCACGTGTGCTCACAGCCCTCTCTTGGGTTGATGTCACCTGGTCATTTGGTAGCTACAACACACGGCCTGTGGTAAAAACCTTTCAACTCGTTCACGGAATGCCAGTGAAACATCCCTGACAAGTGAGTCTTACCGTTTGACCAGAATTGCCCACTTCCTGACAGACGTGCCTCCTACCAATCTGTGCCCAAAGCTTGCTTCCACTTTCAACTCAAAATCGTCAGCAGTTCTTTCCCCCTATGGAGCAGTGTAGAGTGTGTTAGAATGATTGCAATTTTTTAAAAAAAGGAAAGAAAAAGAATGATTAAACTTTATAACCGGAAAAGAATTAAATAATTTTATTCAAGTGCGCCGTTTGAAAGAGGATATAATCTGAAAACAGAGCCCAAAACTTGCCCTTATTGGGCCAGCAGGTGGAGGGGCCAGAGCTGTTGTCCCGGACCCTGGGTGTCCTCGAAGCCGTGGTGTGGGGGAGACGTAGCCCTTCCTGAAAGCCACCTGCTACAAGGTGGCCTCCTTTGCTCATGGGCTACGTACGCTGTGGTGCAGGCATGGGATTGTCCTGGGGCACATTCTGTCTCTGTTCCAGGACAGAAATGGATGACATCACTTCTAGTGTGGCCTCCAACGTGGAAATTTACACTTGGATAAGCAATTCTATTATTCTAATGTCTAAACTGAATATTTAAGTGCAAACAAACCCAATCTCACATACTCTGCATACTCAGGCTTCCTGTTAACTAGGACTGTCTCAGCTTCCCAAACTGCTGTGTCCCAGTGTTCAAAAAAAACAAAAGAAGGTAACTTCCCTGGAACAAATATTCTGGTTATTGAGTATATTTTCACATTTACCAAGTTCAGAAGACTGTACCCCTGCTTTGCCTTCCCTGCACCCACCACTGTGGAGGTGAGACTTTACAAGCAATGCAGTCAAAGCCGAAACATGTGTTACACTCTGGAGAATAACCAGTTCAAGAGATCACATTTGCCTGTTGAGAAAAATTGACCTTGTTTTTTCCATCACGCAAATCTTTGAGGAGTACCCTGGTCTCAGAAGAGAGGTGGTAACGGTGCAGAACGGCGGGGCTCACTCTTGTGATAGAGGGATGACGAGGCGGGTGCATTTGATTTGCACAAGGAGTCAGACGCTCACAGCCTCCTCTCTTGGTTGGATATAAAACCAATGTGATGTCGGGCTTATAGCACATCAAGTAAAGTCCCAGAACGTGTTTTCCAAAGCTTCACGTTTGCCCAGTCTTACTCTCCCCTGGGGCCAAGTTCAAACCCACCACAGTGACTGGAGTCTCTGTTGATTTCTAGAATCTGCCTTAGATCAAGGCCGTTCTCTCCAGCAGGGTCTTTGTTCAAGATTCATGGACACTGTTTTCAAGACAGAAATCATAGAATATTGATTATCTCTACTTTTGTGAGAGGTTAGCTGGATTATGATCAATTATTCAGCAAGCATTTAAAGAACAGTTGATCTGAGACACATATGTTATGAAGAAAGTTCCAACATACAGACACACACACATTCTCTGAGCTCAGAAGCTGATATTCCTATAGAAAAACAACTCAGTGAACCAAAACTTTCAAAACTATAGGGTAAAATGATATCATAGCAATATACCCCTCTTTTCAGTAGATAAGTTTCTGATTTTTTCCCTAAAGCTTGATGGATGCCATTTTGGATAAGCCAATAGTTGGCCATCCATAAAGATTGTGTGTGTGTGTGTGTGTGTGTGTGTGTGTATCCCAGAATATGCTTGAGATACCTATAAGATATATTCCATATTTTTAAAAATTAAGTGTTTTTAAAATTACTTTAGTATTTAATATACATAGTAAGAGATTATATATGTCTATACATAGATATACATGTACACATATACATTATACATTATATATATATATGTGTATATATATATATATAAAATCTCTATCTGTGGGGCCTGGTGTTTGGAATAACCTGTTTAAACTGATTATAATGTACACTTTCTATATCATCGACGTGCCCTAAGCTGGACAATGCCAGCATTTATTCCAAGCCCAAGAGTAACTGATTCATTTTCTTCGGTGAGGAGCCCATGTACGTGGTGCCTGCACAGGGTCACTTCTTCTTTGGGTATTTTTCCTATCGGTATGTCCTTTTGTTAAGAACCTGTGCGTGGCCAGCATGGTGGTGTAATAGCATAAGGAGACAATTAGGCCACTGCTCTGCTCGAAGCTGCCCGATCTTGCATGAGGGTAGTTCCACTGACAGAGGTAATTGCTGTGATTTTCAAAGAAGAGCATCATCTACATACATTTATGTTTCAACAGACAGCATATTTTTGTTCATGGGCATGGGGCAGGCGAAATTGTTCTGGAAAGGGCAGAGAAAGAATAAGTAAGGTTTGGAACCTATTTGCATCATAATAAATGTGAATTCCATCATGAGAATTCACAGAGGCTGGGACCATGCTGGGCAACAACCATGGTATTGGATTCATGGTCATTGGTCCTTGATCATTGTTCTCTGAAACTGGTACATGTTACTCCCTGCCGGTCGGTGGAAGACACCACAGTCACAGGCCATGCGGACAGGCAAATACAGGTGAGAGCCTTTATGCAGGGAATAGAACGTCAGTAGCAGATATCTGCAATAAAAACTGATAGTTTCCCCCCTCATACTGTCAATAACACCACAGTTGAATACAGAAGTGGTAGAAAGAAAGAAAGAGAGAAAGAAAGAAAGAAAGAAAGAAAGAAAGAAAGAAAGAAAGAAAGAAAGAAAGAAAGAAAGAAAGAGAAAGAAAGAAAGAGAATAAAGAAAGAAAGAATCCCAAAACAAAAACAAAAACAAAAAGCCAGAGCCAGTAAGGGGTGCAGACAGCAGACTTTAGAAGTCGTTTTGATCTTCTTGGTTACAGCACCGGCTTCCCCCACGGTGGGTTTTGAAGTGGGTAATGACTCACCCCCTCTTCCTTTAGATGCTACTCTGCCACTGTTTGGATTGGAGAAACTGATTTGGTCAGAACACAAAAATGGGATCGCCCTTCTTTCCCAAGGGGATGGAATTTGTAGAATGAATCACGCTGAGGAGGAGGGACCAGAGAACGGTCTGTGTTGGGCTGCCAGCGTGAAAATGAGAGCTTGAGCAAAGGCTGGGGGGCTGGCTGTCCCGCTCAGCCACCTGGAGCGCCCCTCCCGCTCCCCTAAGGGACAGAAAGTCCCTCACTTTGCTGTAGCAACGAGCACAGTAGACATAGAGAATCAGATGGAAAGTTCATCTGCATGCTTCCAAGAGGGTAGAATATCTATGTGAGCCAAGACAGAAACAAAAAGAAAGATAAAAGAGTTTGCCTTTTAAACAGGGTGAAGCTCCTAATTTAATTCCACTAATGTTAATAAAGTGGTATCACCTTGATAAAAAGCTATGTTGCTGAGGCTCTACAATAAAGCCCAATTCTCAATGTTGTGTTCGCTCCTAGGCCTGAGTCTTTAGGACTGGAGTGTCTTCTGCAACCATTTCTCAGTGTAACTGCAGGTTGCGTTACATTAGGAGAATCAGAATCTTCTGTTCCTGGTAGAAACTCCAGATCTCCTTTATGGAAACCTTCAGGTGGCGCCCACATGTTACATCTTTCTTTGCCTCTGTCTCAGATGACTGTTTGTCCTGCCGTCACCTTCAGGTGTGAATTACCTGCGGGCTCTGAGCCCAGGTTCCCACAAGGAGCTGCCCATCTGTTAGACACGCCCAGACTGACAACTCGAGTCACACCCTAACTTACTGACCTTCTTTCTGTCTGACCAATGTCCTCATTCTCTAGTACAAAACTCCCTTCGTTTAAAAAAGAAATTTGTATTAAAAACAAAACTGACCATCTTGGCCATTTTTAATTGCACAGTTCACTAGTGTT
This sequence comes from Crocuta crocuta, assembly GCF_008692635.1. Lineage (NCBI taxonomy): Eukaryota > Metazoa > Chordata > Mammalia > Carnivora > Hyaenidae > Crocuta > Crocuta crocuta. Next base: position 2,776,467 of record NW_027527611.1, read on the forward strand.
AAGTATACGCACATTGTTGTGAAACAAATCTACAGAAATCTTCATGTTGCAAATCTGAAACTTTGTTCCCGTGAAACAATAGCTCCTCCCCGCCCCCCCGACCCCCCTCAGCCCCTCGTGCTCACCATTATCCTTTCTGTCTATATGAATGTGACCTGCTCTAGGGATCTCATATAGCGGAATTGTATGGTGTTTGCCCCTTTGTGACTGGCATAATTCACTGTACATCATATCCTCAAACTTCAGCCATGTTATAGCAGGTGCCAGAATTTTCTTCCTTATGGCTATATAATATAATATCCTTGGATAGACCACATGTGTTTATCCATTCATCTGTCGATGGACATTTGGGTTGACTCCACCTCTGTATCATGAATGATGCTGCCATGAACATGGGTCTATCATGGGTCCATGTCACTTCTTTTTAGAAAGAAACAAATCTCGGGGACCCTGGGGGGCTCCATCGGTTAAAGGTCCAGGTCTTATTTTCAGCTCAGGTCATGATCTCATGGTCCTTGAGTTGGAGCCCCGCATTGAGCTCTATGCTGACAAGTGTGGAGCCTGCTTGGGATTCTGTCTCCCTCTCTCTGCCTCTCCCAGCTCACATGCTCTCTCTCTTCAAACATAAATAAATATTTAAAAATAGAAAGAAAGAAAGAAATCTGACCATTTGGTCAATCCACAAACAATTAATGATCATATGATATTCTTGGAATAAATTTCCAAGAAAAAGATAAGAATTAACTGATACGTACTGTCCAATGACTTTTATTCCAAGTGAGGGACCAAAGTTTAAAAAACTATCAGAGATGATGGGAAACTCAGTTCAGGCAATATCTTCCCTGGAACTTTCTAGCAGCTCTCTCAGGTTCTCCTGATACTCCTTCCTGGTAATCTGAACACTGGCGCCTTTATAATGCATAACTCATTCAACATGTCAGCTGTTGTCTTTCGTGTGTACTCACACGTGTGTATCCATAAAGTCGTGCCTGTGTCTGGGTCTGCTCAGCTCCTGGTGCTAAATGTCTGTGACCCTCATTTTGTGCTTTGACAATGGAAACACGTCATGATAGAACCGGAACTCATCCGTCCCCAGTACCTACATTCTAAGAATAGTCAGTGTCTTTACCCTCGGAATCAAACCCACTGGTGTAGTGTCCTGCGTATGAGTCAGGACCAGTCAAAGTAATGCTTTCTCTCACATGCCTCATGCATCTCACCAAATCTTCTCTCTGCTTCCTGGTTTGAAAGGGCTTTCCGAGCCTAGGAAAGCAGAGGCACGTGGGGTGTCAGAGCTGTTGAGCACGTCCTGTCTAAATCCGCATCTACTGAAGCCATGATGCCAGCACGTTGCTCTGTCTGTCTGCCTCTTAGGTTTCTCATCTACAAGATAGTGAAAGAGTAAGACCTTAGCTGGTGAGTATGCAAGCACTTAATGTGGCGTCTGACATTTGGGCACAGATGTGCCAAGCATTTCCTGAAAACATGGGAAAAAGGCTGATACATATGGTGTAAGATACCCTCTCCTTCAGGCCCCCATGCAAAACGCGCTTTGAAAATCCCTGCCTGAAGACTTGCTGTCACAACAGACACCTCCATCTTCTCATGTGCTAAAGGATATTGAGGAATGACGAAACACAGGACAATATTTAATGTGTTAATGCAGTGATTATTGTCACACATGTAAGCAAGTAGAAGAGCTAGATGCTATCAACTGATCAGAGTTTTCAGCAACATAATATTCAGTGCACTTCAGTGCAGGAGCTAAGCTACACCAGGCGGGATTTAAAAGACCAATCCAGTTTTTTAGGTGAAATTTCTATGAAGGGAAATGTGTGATGTGTCCAATTTCCCAAAGAAATTGCATGCCTTCCATGGCTGTGCTCAGAAGAGCTGGTCGATAGGGGCTCAGGAACTTCGTGGACACAAGCAGTCCACTCTCTCTGGACTCAGGTCTGACTTAGACACTCTGCTAATTTTGTGTGTCCATGTGGCTACTCCACAGTGGCCAGGGTTTGCTCCAACACCAGTCTGGATGTCAGTGTGAAGGGAATGTACTTGACCTGACCAACGTTTAAATCGGCAGGCATTGAATAAAGTAGGTTGTCCTCCATAACGTGCGTGGGCCTCATCTAATCAGCTGCAGGACTGATGAGCAAAAACTGAGGTTCCAGAAAAGGAGGGAATTCTGTCTGCAGACTGTCTTCAAGCTCAAGACTGTAACATCAACCCGCACAGAAATTTCTGGACTGCCAGCTCAGCCCTGCAAATTTTGGGTTGCAAAGCCCTAGTAATCACATAAGCCAATTTCTTCCTTAAAATAAATTTCTCTAGATAAATAGATACAGATTTTCCTATCATATCTAAACCTACACCTACCTATCTCTCTAACTCTCTCTCTCAACCTCTCTATAAGAGACAGAGAGACAGATAAAGAGACGGAGAGAGAGAGAGAGAGAGACTTTGATTAATGGAAATATCTACAATGCCCTTTTTATTCCTAGCTTATGTATTTAGCATCCCTATTTGTGTAGGGACTTCAATAATAGTGAAGTTGAAACATTAAAATATTTCAACCAAACCTGCAGGAATTCAATCTTTCTGGACTATGCACCCAAGAAAATTTGCATCTAGAGTGAGAGGGAAGTAACAGCCGTAAAATTTGGGTCAACACTTTTTGGTTTTTGTTTTTCAATTTTTGTTTTTTTGTTTCGTTTTTGTTTTGTTGACAATGTTGTCATTCTATTTTCTCAGAAAACTCCAGAAGATGTAAATTTCTCTCCTTTTCGAGAATTTGCCCCAGCGTTGAGCCATGCCCTGCGCTTAAATTAAAAAATGAGCATTTTGAACAGCGATGTCTTTAGCCTCTATAGATTCCACTAACTTAGCAATAACTAGTTGTCAATTCTATTCGGTTTTTGAAGGAAGTTGTATGTCAAATCTGCAGCCCTTGGAAGCTCAGTTTGAGAAGCTGGCCACAATGGTGTACGGTCGTTGAAATACTCAGAACTTACTGACGACGGCTTCTCATAAGATGATTCTCTGAGGCCAGCCCCCCACTAGTGCTGGCCCCCAGTCTTTCCAGAGCCTCTACTATTTCTGGAGGTACTTTCACCTTCAGGAAGTTTGGTTATTTGTGCAAAGCTCACCGAGGCTTCGAGGTTTTTACTGTCTCTGGAAACTGAAATTGAAAAGACAAGAATCACCCAGGGTGCAGAAAATCCTCTTGTGGGGATAAAAATAGACTTAGCCCCCAATTTTTTAAAGCTGGTTGAAAGCAATGGGTTCCAGTTGTAACCAATTTTTATATTTAAATTTCAGCAGGAAAAGGCACAGACTTCGTCTAAGAGAAGGATGTGATTCTGAATTGCAAGAGCACTGCAAGGTTCGTAGACAATCTTCATAGAGGACCTGGATTCGTACTGAGATACGATACGTTTAAAAAAAAAAAGTCTAGTGGCGCCTGGGTGGCTTAGTCGGTTAAGCGTCCGACTTTCGCTCAGGTCATGATCTCGCGGTTCGTGGGTTCGAGCCCCGCGTTGGGCTCTGTGCTGACTGCCAGCTCAGAGCCTGGAGCCTGTTTCAGTCTGTGACTCCCTCTCTCTCTGACCCTCCCCTGCTCACGCTGTCTCTCTCTATCTCCTAGACATAAATAATAATAAAAAAAAACATTAAAAAAAAAAAAAAGTCTAGTTGGGAAAAGCTCCTCCCTGGCCCGATTACTTTAAATTCCTGAAGAAAGTGATATATTCCCATGATTTTTTAAATTTAATAATTAGCCAAAAGTCACCAGAATCATTATTTTTGTGACATTTCCTCGGACCTGTTATGAATCCAGAATGTACTCGGTAATTAGGCTCCTCTCTTGGACCCTTCCATTGTACTCAGCGTGCTAAACAAAGCTCTAAATGCCCCTTCAAAGAACAAGACAGACAGTATTACTTTTAAAGAATTCCACTTTCCATCTGATCTTAAGTAAAGTAGACTAAACTCTAACTGGGGAAGCTTTAACCTTCTTAAAAATCAAATAGTCAGGGCCACCTGCATGGCTCAGTTGGTGAAGTGTCCGACTTTAGCCCACGTGATCTCCCTGCTGGTGCGCCCTGCATCAGCGGCTGTGCCGTCAGCAGAGAGCCCTCTTCAGGGACTCTGCCCCTCTGCCCCGCCCGCCTGTGCTCTCTCTCTCTCAAAAATAAAATAAACATTTAATAAAAACCAGATAGTCAAACATGTGAATAAATACGTGCATCAAGGTCAAAGTTGGTAGTAGGATCCCCTTGCATTTTTGGAGACGAAGCTACCTTGGTTCAAGGAATATTCTGGTTAATCTTGTTTCCCTAAATGTTGTCAATCTTCGATATAATGAAAATTATGATACGCTTGAGTAAAAGCGTATGGAGTTTACATGTTCCCATCTTTGATGTACGAGGCACTTACAAATAAAAAATATTCATAAATACTAATTATCCTTGAATCTTCAACATGAAAGTATCAATTTGTTAAATTGTCTATTAGTGTTTAAAAGCTTCTTGAAAAACATACATCCAATACCTCCAATTTACGGGCAGGAAATCTGAGTGAATAGGACATCTTGAGTAGCCTGCCTGGATTTTTAAGGAATACCAAGCCCCAGATATGTTAGGGCCATATTCCCTTCTGCGTCTTTCCCGGTTCACTGGCATAGGCTGGGTTTTATCTCATTAGGTTGAAAATTGCTGATTTTTTAAAATTCCAAACCTTTCCATTTTTTATTTTTATAATACGTGAAATTACATGGCTGGATCCTTCTAGCTAAATGCACACAAAGGGTATCATTTCTTCAGTGTATCCGGAATAATACATACTTTACATTGTACGTCCCACATGGGGCAATCACTCAGCCATTTATCAAATAACTATCACAGAAGGAATTTTGATTTTAAGACCAAACCTATATCGGTGGAGAAATAATTTCTGGAGTGTCGTCTGTAATCCTTGGATGTGATAGCTTCCTGTCAGGCGCTCAGATACTTAACCCGTTCACTGAAGGGTGTCTCTCAGATGGGCTACAAAACAGCACCTCGGGATTTAGTGTGGTCCCTTATTTCACAGACACCCTTACCTCTGACTTTTCTGCTCCGTTACATTAGGTGTCATTTCTGCCTTGCTCTCCTCATTTCTCAAGTCACTACCAAGAAAAATAATCCGAGAAAACTAAATGTGTATAAAACACTGCAAAACAATGTGGTGTGCTGTGTGATTTCTTTTTTTTTTTTTAACTTTTAATGTTTCTTTATTTTTGAGAGATAGAGCATTAGCGGGGAAAGGAAAGAGAGATAGGGAGACACAGAATTCGAAGCAGCTCCAGGCTCTGAGCTGTCACCACAGAGCCCAACCCAGGGCTTGAACTCATGGAACACGAGATCATGACCTAAGGCAAAGTCAGACGATAATGGACTGAGTCATGCAGGTGCCCCAATGTCTTGATGATAACATTACGCGCACTTTTCCTTTCAGTGTTGATGAAGGCCAGTGTCAATGGAGTATATTACTGGCATTCTGTGATTTCTATTCTATAACAACCGAATTCATTTTATTACTGAATTTCCATTATTTTTATTAACCACTGAGGTTCTGCGTGAAGCTCTCTGTGCTCATTATACCCTGCAGATGGGAAATTACCCCCCATACACACACACCCAGACCACGAGCTTCGCCGGGCTCTATGTAAACCTGATGGACTGGCCCTGATCCCCTCTGATGTGATCAGATTATACACAGAGGGCCTCGCTGCTTGCTGGTAATGAAGAAGTCTTCACAAGCAACAGACATGCTTTTGCTTGCGAAGGAGACTCCTTCCATGTGCCTTTAAGTGAAAACATAAAGACTGTCTTACAGGTTAATATTTGTTATTCTTGTTTTGCAGAGACTTGCAGAATAATGTGGTTACCAAAATCCTTACACATGTGTAGCCATGTGACATGGCGATTGCATTAGAAAATTTGTGAAGTAAGTACATTTATTGGACTACGTTTCTTTTTTTTTTTTTTTTTCATTTTCATTTTAGAGAGAGAAAAAGAGGGAGAAAGAGTACATACATGCCGGTCAGAGAAGGGCAGAGAGAGAGAATCCCAAGCAGGCTCTGTGGTGTCAGCACAGAGTCCGATGTGGGGCTCGATCCCATGACCCTGGGATCATGGCCTGAGCCAAAATCAAGAGTCAGACGCTTAAGCGACTGAGCCCTCCAGGCGCCCAAGGACTAAACCTATTGAGAAAATAGAACCTAGTCTGTTCTGGAATCTCCTCCAGAAATGGGTCCCCTCCTCCCCGAGGAGTGCTTGGGGCAGGGGAGGGGGCAGCAGGAAGTCCCCCCAGCGCAGACCTGTCCCAAATGGCAGTGTCCGACTCTGCAACCTTCCTGTTTGACTTTTTCAAAACAAGTAAACGTGGAGAGAGCCTCCCACGGAGCTGCGTGACGTTTCCCGGAACTGAAACACCTGAGCGTACGGTCACTTGGTAAAAGCCGGTAGCGGGTAGGTGACAGCGCTCCGCACCGGTCTTGGGGACATCAGCGCCTACGGTGCCCGCTCTCGTCTGCTCCGCCGGATTTTCAGAAGCGGCGTTTGTTGCGAAGGCCCAGGTGACGGCGCAGCCTGGCTTGTCCGGGGGCCCGGTTCCGACCTTCCGTGTCAGCAACGCCCCAGGGCCGGCGCCCCGTGCGCCTCCCGGGCTCTGCCTGGCCTCGCGGAGCCCCGGCTGCGGGCAGCAGCGCGCGTGCTACGGCCTTAGCAGAGAGAGCACGACGCGCTCACGTTCGGCGAGGGCCAGCGTTCCGGATAATTCCAGCCTCAGGAGCAACGTCTACCTGTGTCCTCACGGTGTCACTTACAGGCACTCCTGTGCCCTCCCGTCCCCAGCGGGAGGGGGGCAGTTATAACCCAGCGATCGGCCGCCTCCTGCGGGCGGTCCCTCTCCGAGAAGCGCCAGGGGTTCAGGCCCACGAGTACTTCCTGAGACTTCCCGGTGTCTCCCTGGCTCCGGGAACGCGGACTCCACGTTCGGAGGTCGTTGTCCTCGGAGAGCCTGGGGACGCACAGGGGACGCCCAGCTGTAAACTGGTAAGCCCTTGGAGCAGTCTGAAAGTATGACGGACTTTTCTGGACTCCTACCACAGAGATCCTGACCTATCGTGTCTCTGTCCGTGGCCAACATTTTCCATTTTTCCTGAGTCACCCAAGGGGACGCCCATGACGCGTGGACCACGTTTAGGGGAACCAGCCCCACGTGGGAGATGGTCAGTAGGATTTTGCACAGGTGTTCAGAAGTGTGTGCAGACAGATTCCTCTGCTTGTGACGGGTGACAAAATGTTTGACCGAAGGCTTCACGGCACACACGCCTTCTCTGAGACAGAAGCAAACTTTGTAAGGGGGTGAGCAGAGTAGCTGGGGAGACGCACTTGTGGCGACAGAGGGGACCAGATGGGTGCGGCTGGTGAGACGGACACACGCGTCCCCACTGAGGTGCCTGTGGCTGACGGTGTTCTCTTTCTGGGTCTACTTCCCCGGCAGGACACTGAAGTTGGGGGGGGCGGGGGCAGGTTTGGACAGTCGATAAGCACACAGAAGTCATTACAAGTGTACAATTGCTTCTGCTGGACCCACCTTCCCTTTCCTTTCTGTTTCCGGCCCCCCAAAGGCAATGTGTACCGGACAGCGCAGATCAAAGACGGCGGGGCCCAGATCAGACACGGCTGCTGACCCATGGCGCGTGATGTCAGTGAGACTGCGGGGGCATCTCTCCGACGAGGCACCCTGGCCTACCCTCCCCGGCAAGTTGTCTCCTTGCCCGTGGCTGTCTCCGGTTCCAACCCCGCATCAGCCGATCTAGGCTTTCTCTCTCTGAATTCCCGAAAACTTCCTCAGGGAAGCCTTGACCGTCTGGAGGGCGCAAACCCCGCCTCACAGAGTGACTCCATCAATCCCCCACCCCGACTCTCCCAGAGGTTTGTTCTCTCATTCTGTGCGCTGCTTTCCAAATCTTTACAAGTTCTATAAACACACGGAAGACATCCTTCTTCACCTTTTTAAACTTTTTAAATATTTTTTAATGTTTATTTTTGAGATAGAGACAGCGTGAGCAGGGGAGGGGCAGAGAGAGAGGGAGACACAGAATCGGAAGCAGCTCCAGGCTCTGAGCTGTCAGCACAGAGCCTGACACGGGGCTCAAACCCACGAACCGTGAAATCATGACCTGAGCCGGAGTCGGATGCTCAACCGACTGAGTCCTCCAGGCGCCCTCCTCCTTCACCTTGGATTAGATCACCTGATGATAAAGTGTAAATATCCACATAAAATTAGAAGGTGAAATAACGAATAGGAAGCTAAGAGTGGGGATCTGGGACCGAAGTTTGCATTTATGAACTCCCCTGGAGCAGTACCGTTACACCTTTACGGAAATGACATCTGACCGTGGAATTAAAGAGGCAAACAAGACAGAGCTTTCATACTTCAGTCTTTTGAGACACGTCAGCAAATTCCCTGACAGGCTTGAAGGCCTATGAACACCAAACAGCTTTTTATCACGGTGCCGAACATTTTTTTGGCATCCACATTTCAGGGCCCTGTTGCATAATTTAGAATGCAGTTTATGGGAATGCATATAAGTTTTGCTACCGATTGTCAGCTGGAAAGAAAAACAAAAAGAAAGCTTTACTGTTACATGAGGTGCACTTTAAGTACAAAAATCTTAAATATAAAATACAAAATGATGATGTTCAAACGGATACGGAAAATAAAAATTTTACTGAAGGATTTTTTTAAGCAAGTGGGGAGTAAGTCTGTTTTTTTTTATTTCAAATTTAAGAATCTTTTCTTTAAGCTTTCCTACACATCAAAATCAATAGACAAAATTTCCCTGAAGATAAGGGTGAATTACCAGAAGGAGGGCCTTGGGATCAGATGGGAGAGTTTCTAGAACCATGCAGTAGGTAGGAGTACCCAGTGCAAAGGGCAGGTTACATGCTGGGGGGTAAAGAGGGGGTGGTGAGAGTTTCTCTTTGACTTCTCTCCCTTTTCTTCTGCTTTCTGTTATCATTCTTTCCCGCCGGGTTCCTCTTTTAAAACATATGTTTTGTAGCATAAAATGTTAACCATGATAAGAACGCTTTGAGCTTGCAAATGCTTCAATGTCGCGGACTGAACTTTATTTCACATACTGTGTTTGTTTGAAAGTTATAAATTGTGTGAATTAAATCAAAATAAATATCAGGGCACCTGGGTGGCTCAGTTGGTTGAGCATCTGACTTCAGCTCAGGTCATGATCTCGCGGTTCGTGGGTTCGAGCCCTGTGTCGGGCTCTGTGCTGACAGCTCAGAGCCTGGAGCTGCTTCAGATTCTGCGTCTCCCTCTCTCTCTGCCCCTCCCCTGCTTGCATTCTGTCTGTCTCTTTCTCAAAAATAAACATCAAAAAATTAAAAATAAGTGAATAAATATATATCTCCCTCCTCAGACATGCCCACAATGCATCATTTCTCATCCTATTTATATTGTTTCCTGTTTGTATTCATTCGCTCCATTTATTTCATGCTTTCAATGATCAATTCTATAAAAGATACTATTTAACAACATGGATCTTCAAACGGATCTACCTTGTATTATATGATATACATGAAATGCTATTGAATTGGCATGGTTTTGATAAGCACATCCATATGAATTTGCACATATTATTAAAAGGTAAGAATGTACAAAAATACGAACGTGGAATATTTTGGAAAGTGGGAGGCGAGTGATGTAATTCCTGTTTATTTTTTGCATTTCCCCATTCTCCCCAAATGTTCATGACCAACGATGTTTCTGATGAAAATTACGCTCTGGATGCCGGTGTGAAGGGGCGCAGCACGCAGCCTCCGGTGCCCACGCGGCGTTGGTAATTTCCTGAAGGCAGAGGACCGGCTCCTGTCCCTGGAAGGAGAGCTGTCACGGCCCCCTGGCCCAGCCGCGGGGTGACGGGCAGCCTGTTCCTACAGCCCCACTGGGCCACGCCGCGGGTGGCATCCGAGGGGCTCTCATGACGTGGGTCCTGGATATGACTCTGTGCGTTCCCCACACGCACATTCTATGGAAGTGCAGCTGACACGCGATGTTCTGTTGGTGTCAGGCGTGCAGCGCAGTGAGCTGCGGGGTGTGCACATTACTCGGGCATCACTGTGGCGAGTGTGGCTGCCAGGCGTCACCACACAACACGGTCACAATACTGCCGACTATACCCCCTGTGCTCCACTTTTCACCCCATGACCTGTTTATTTTAAAACTGGGACTTCGTGCCACGCAAACTTTGACTTGTTTTTAAAGTCTATTTATTTGTGTTGGGGGGGGGGAGGGAGGAAGGGAGGCAGCACGAGAGAAGAAGGGGCAGAGAGAAGGAAAGAGAGAGAGAATCCCAGGCTCAGGGCTATCAGTGCGGAGCCTTATGTGGGGCTCGATCTTATGACTGTGAGATCATGACCTGAGCTGAAATCAAGAGTCAGATGCTTAACCGACTGAGCCGCCAGGCATCCTTGGGCCACACAAACTTTTACATGGGAAGTAGGTTGGCCCCTGAAAAAGGCCAATTTCACACTCCACACTTTTGGCTCTGGACTCTCCTTCCTACAATTATGATGCGTGTGTTGGCGGGGAGGAGTCTTAGAGATAAGGGACGTCACATGAGAGATCACACAACCAACGGACAGCGTCCCGGAGCGGGTAGATGAGTGGCACAGACTTCTCAGGATTTGGACCAAGAAAGCCATCCTGGCTTCACACCTGTGTCTATCAGAGGTGACGCACGCAGTACAAGACATAAAAACAGGCACCTCCTTTCATGTCCCGGCTCCCCTTCCTGACGATTGGAGCCAACACCTAGCAGGTGCACGTGGGAAACAGCGTTCACTAGCACGTGTGTCTGGCTAGCCTTTCTGGAACCCTCCACAGGTGCAGCTGACACAGGACTCACAGGTGACAGCGCAAGAGGTGATGCAAACGTCAAGCACTCCAGACATGTCCCCTTGCTATCAGTCTAGCTAGTCTTTGTTCGATTTCTATTTTCTGCCTCCTAGATTGTGCTTCCGAATCCCCTTCTTCCCGTTGTTGCTTTATTAGCTATCATCCTTCACTGTGCGGCCTTAGTGACTGGTTTGGGGCGTAAGGTATTCACCTGTAACCGGCCACGGTCCCCTGGAGGTGACATTACCCCACGTCAGCTGTGAGGGGCTGTAAGGACACGGCCGGACGGGGGCCACACGCCTTGTGTTCTGCACGTTGTATGTGGACCACACAGCGCGGCTCCGACAGCCAGCTGCCTTCAAAAGAAATTTAAGGGGCGCCTGGGTGGCTCAGTCAGTTAAGCACCAGACTTTGACTCAGGTCATGATCTCGCGGTTCGTGGGTTCGAGCCCCATATCAGGCTCTGTGCTGACAGCTCAGAGCCTGGAGCTGCTTCCGATTCTGTCTCCCTCTCGTTCTGTTCTTCCCCCACTCACTCACACACACACACTGTCTCTCTCAAAAATAAACGGTAAAAAAATTTTTTTAATGTCCAGATAGACAGTTTCTGCTTCCAGTGTTGACGAGTTACTGTCCTCGCCTGCCTTACGCCAGATAAGAACTCAGCAGCTCTCCTCATGTGCTCCTCTGAATGTCCTGTCTTCTCATTTCTTTTTTTTTTTTTTTAATTTTTTTAAAGTTTTATTTATTTCTGAGAAAAAGACAGGCAGCATGAACAGGGGAGGGTCAGAGAGGGAGACACAGAATCTGAAGCAGCTCCAGGCTCTGAGCTGCCAGCACAGAGCCCAACGCAGGGCTCAAACCCACAAACCGTGAGATCAGGACCTGAGCCAAAGTTGGACGCTTAACCGATTGAGCCACCCAGGCGCCCCCCATCTTCTCATTTCTGAGTGCAATGAAAATATGCTCTTAATTATGAGCTTTGATCAGTTAGCTGATGCTATTCCTTTGCTGTGTCTTTTTATTTCCTTTTATTTATAGGCTTGGGTCTTGGTGATCTGGGTATGTGTATTTTATAGACTCCATCAAATCTGAAAAAATTTTGGCCGTTATTTCTTCAAACACATTTCTATTCTCCATCTCTTTCTTTCTGCCTTCAGGCATGCCAAAAAAAATCCATGAAGTCATTTGTATTTATTCCACAGCTCTCTGATTAACTAATTAATTTGTTTTATCCCATCTTGCACATTTTTTTCAGATAATTTTTGTCGCTATATCTTCACTTTTGCTTTTTTTTCTTTTGATACAGTGTCTAATATGACATGTTTTGCAGTTTCATTGAGATGGAGTTGTTGCACCATTACACTCACCCAGTCGGGGTGCAGGGGGGCAAGAATGTCACTTGTGGATACTTCCGGTCCTCAGAAAGGGACAGCACCCATTGTGGAAATGACACCCATCCCCGCACCACCCAGCCACACCCCCACCGCATGCTGATGTTGCGGTGCTGTTGCTGGGGCTCTATTTCCTGTCATGAAGCAATGGGGTATCTGGTATCTTCTGGCAGCGTCTTTCACGTGCTGTAATGCTTTTAACCATGAGCCTTGCTGCGGAAAGGGACTTGGCTTCATTCTTTTTTATTACCAAGTAATTATTTCGTTGTGCGGACACACACATTTGGTTCAGCCATTCCCCCCGAGGTGGGGGTGGATGAACCCTTAAGTTGCCTTCTTTGTTGGGCTGTGAGCACTGCTCTGACCGCGTGTTTGCAAGTTGTGTGGACGCACGTGTGGTTTTACTGCTCCTGGCTGCCTACTGGGGAGCGAAATTGCTGGGCCATCTGGTAATCTAGTATTTTGAGGAAATATCACACTGGTTTTCGCTGCATGCATTACATTCATTCTTCACATTCTCTCCAATATTTATTATTGTCTGTCTGTTTCAGGCATCCTCATGCATGTGAGGGGTCACAAAGACCTGTCCCTATGTTTTCTTGCATAATTCTGCAGTTCGCACTCTCACATTAAATCTGTAATCCATGTGAGTTCAGTCCGTGTGCTTGGTGTGCGTGAGGAGCCCACATTTGTTCTTCGGCGTGCGGACGTTCACGTGCCTCCAACACCGATCAGGAAAAGACTATATTCCTTTCTCATTACGACAGCATCATCATCAAAAATTAATAGACTGGAAAGTCAGAGTTTTGCCATTAAGTATGATGTTAGCTGTGAGACTTTCACAGGTGCTCTTTATTATGTAGAGGAAAATACATTGTTGGATTGCTGGGTTATCATTGAAGCGTATTGGGTTTTGTCAATTTTTTTGCTTTTTATGTGCCAACTGAGATGATCAGATGGTTTTATACTCTACTAATTTATTATCTTGCTAATATTTAGCTAATATGTTGTTAATATGGTGCAGTACATTGATTGGTTTTTAGATGTTAAACATGAACCCTGTCTTACTTCATTGGGAAGATAATTTCAGGGGGGGTCTCGGTGGCTCAGTCAGTTAGGCCTCTGACTCTTGATTTCCGTTCAGGTCATGATCTTATGTTTGGTGAGTTCGAGCCCTGCTTCTGTGGAGCCCACTAAGGATTCTCTCTCTCTCTCTTTCTCTCTCTCTCGTTCTCTGCCCCTCCTCCACTGATAAATAATAAATAAATAAACTTTAAAAAAGAAGATAATTTGATATGGGTTATGGATCCAAACTAGCATGAGACTTCTAGAAGGAAACCCAAAAGAATATCAGGAGGACCTTGGGGTAGGCAAACCTAAGGAAACATTCAGTAAACCCACAAAGAAATACCACCTTTCACTCACTAGCAGTAAAACAAAATGACTGGCGATACCCACCTTGACAAGGACATGGAACAACGGACTGTTTGGGGGGTAAAGCACAGAACCTCCTGGCAGCTTCTTACTGATTTAGATACGCGTGTGCCTTTGGACCAAACACCATCGCCATCACTAACCATCACTACTAACCAGGTAGTTAACCAGGTAGTTAATGGGGAAAGCATGTCCCCAAAATACTGGTCCCAGAATGTCTGCAGCAGCCTTACTAATAGAAGCCCCCCCCACAGGAAGCAACCCAAACTCCATGGACAGTAAATCGATAAGCACACTGTGACACATTCATCCAGGGGACTGTCAGTCTGTATTGGACGTGAACTGACCGGCGGCACAGAGGTCTGTGTGACTCTCAGAAGAGTGGCCTACATGCTACCAGCATGACGTCCCACACGCCAGAACCTGTTTGTGGTGAGAGACAGTAGAGATTGTTGGCTGTGCTGCGGATAGACTCTGTCCTAAAGGGACAGGAGGGGACTTTCTGGAGTGGTGTCATATGCCACAGTCTTACCGGGGGTGGTGTTCCCACAGGCATCGCCCTTGTCAAAAACCTTATCAATACGAACACTTAAAACCCTTTCATCTGATTATATGTTAATTCTATCTCAGCTAAGGGAAATCATAATCTCATAATCCAGCCCGGGGCAGGTCAAGGGTGTTGACGGAGCCCACTGAGCAGAGTAAACAAAAAAGGCTGATGCTTGTCATGTAGGGTGACAGTTAGTTGGCTGTCCGCTGTCTTATTCTCCTTCCCTTTGGTTTGGGTTTTAAGTATCTCATAATTAGAATGCACCGTTAAAGAAGAGTCACAGACTGAAGAAAGCAAAAATAGTGGACACAACAGAGAGCCTTTGAGGGAACTGGGGAGGAGCTGACCCGTGTTCTCCCAACAGAACCTCACACAAACATAGATTGCAGGGGGGCTACGGAGGAAAAGGCAGACAGATAAAACAGTTTCCTTCCCTTATTTCATCTGGCCGTAAACAACAGTGTGTGAATTTACAGATGAACCCCAAACCCAGCAACCCATCTGTGGGGGATTTTTACACTTAAAAAAGAGCCAGAAATATCAGAATCTACTAAGATGAGGTATGAAGATAGTATGAAGTTACTTAAAGACATTGGTCAAAGACATTTCATAGTATCTTGATGTATTTGCCAAGCATGCTGTCTATATATAAATATGTAGATTATATATGTAAGTTATATATGTAAATTGTATATAAACTTGGCTTTACTTACACCATCACAGAAAGAGGTGGGGGGTATTGTTCTCCTACGAGTAGACCGAACATAAGGTATAAAGTATTCCTGCAGGTACCATGGATGGCTGGAACTGCAGCCTTACGATGCCTGGGCCAGAGCGGTGTTTTTGTTTTCTGTTTTGCAAGGTCAGTCACCTTTAAGGTTGCGCCTGCAAATCACATCTGCGCTTATAGCCATGCAAGACAGCCATATACTTGGAACTATGATGTCATAAGATCCTCACGGTTGGTGCAGCAAGTAGCTCTTTCATCAGAAATATGATGTAAGGAGATCATCTATCCACATCTTCATTCTAAATGAGCAATGTCTACATCTGCTTTATCCATTATCTTCTTTACCATCAATGCTCCTTCTGCCATGGGGAACAGAGACTTCAGAAAATTATTTCATAAAACATCCTGTGATCCCTTTTCTTAAAATTCTCCTGGGAAACTCTAAATTTTAAGTATTTCCGAGAAGTAGCTTAGGAAAATGGAACAATGACTTGAAGAAAAGCACATGCATGTCACCAAGTTCATACTTCTCACAGCTGAAATCAGAGACAGAATGGACTTCTGTGTTTGTCTTATAATCTATGTTTTCTGACAAATGTAATGAGGCATCCAAGGTAAACATGGGAAGGTTTGGCGGCGGTGGCTGGGTGGGCAGCATTTCAACAGGACAAAACCTTAGCGCCTGATCTGGATGCATTTGGGTGCCTGAACCAGAGCTCGGGAAAAGCATTCAGTCTGGGCAGATATTTATGTCCGTTGTTATCTTTAGTTTTGTTTTATACTTTGGAGAAGAGAGAGAGTGTTGGGTTGAGGACAAAAGTCTAGAAGAGAGGCGAATTGGCTGGTGTGTGTACTGCTGTGCGTGGCGCTCGGCTCCTGCAGTTAGCGGAGAGATGGAAATGCAAGTGAGCATCGTGGGAAGCTGTTTGGGTTTGTGGTAGTTGGATCTTGGGTGGGATCTCGGGAGATCTGCTATGGACCTCCACATAGATGGGGGACCCCAGGCCCAATGCAGCAGGTGCTGTGGGAGACGATCTGCTCCCCTGCCCCTCAGCATCAGGACCCCGAGGGGAGAACGAGAGCTGGGTGTCTGCCCTGGTGCTGGAGATGGAATTTCTGCAACCACGCTCCCTGACTTCCAGACGTGCTGCTTCACAGGCTAATGTGACACACACTTTTGTATGAAAACCGAGAGAGTCAATGTGTCAGTCCAGTTTCTGGTCATTAGGCCTTGGGAGGCTGCTCTTACAGTAATTTGGGTAGAAAATAAAAGAGAAGTCTTTTCTGAATATGTAATAACTGTGAAGAAAGAATTGGGATGTGAACATTGAGTGTACTTCTCTGCTTTGTGTTCTTGGCTAATACAGGAGTGTGATCCCTGTGCACACACATCTCAACTGCAGCTGGCTCACTGGGCCGTGATTGTCCACGGGAAGGTTTGCACCAGCCAGGTAGGGAGGGGGTCCTGCAGGCTTACATGGAGCGTGAGGTGATCCCAATAGCCTCACAGGTGGCTCCCAGGCACCCCAAGGGCCAGGGCTTCCTGTCGACTCAAAGCACTGGTCCTCCATATCATTTGTATGTGGCATCTGAAAAAAAGGTCAGACTCATGGGAACACAGTAGAAAAGCAGTTTCTGGGGGCTGGGGATTGAGGAAATGGGGAGAAGTGGGCAGTAGCAAACAACACCTCATCTGCAAGATGGAGAAGGTCTGGGGATCTTGGGTGCCGCACAGTGACAATACTTGACAGCATCGTATTGTATAACTGAAATTTGGTAAGAAAGTAGAACTTACATCTTCTCCCAAACAGAAAAAAGATAAATACATGAGATCATGGGTGTGTTAACTAACTAAGTGGAGGCGGGGTCTTTTCACAATGTGTACATGTATCAAATCACCGTGATGGACACTTTAAATACCTTACAATTTTATATGTCAATTATGCCTCATCAGAGTTGAGCTAAAAACCAAATCAAATGAAATCAAATCAAATCACTGGTTTACAGATTGATTTACAGTCGATGTCAGTGTTCCCAAGTGTCCACGTATTTTAAACACTCAGCGGGTCTGGAAACAATCAATACATTTCAAACCTCTGAATCCAGCCAGGCTCATCTCATCAGAAGTATCCTAGTTTCTATCTGTGCATGAGCAACGCACATCACTTCACCCTGGAACGAGTCCTCTCTATTGCTTGTTTCATCGTCTATAAAACAGGGAACATAATTAAAGTTTTACTAAGTTCGTCTACTATTTTGTAGGAGATAGAACCATTCCCCACGTGTGGCAAAATTATTATTTAAAGAATATTAAAGTGCTTTCCTTTACACTAATCATACTGCACGTGAATTCATCAATTTAACACACTTGATGAGTTATACAGTCCCCTCTTCCGAGCTATGCTCTGTTTTGACATTAAGTTTAAAAACATTTATATTTAATAAATTGCTTGTATTGGTAGGTTATCCAGCTTGTAGGGATGAGAAGATGAGAAGTATTAGAACACACCTTCACACCACCTTTGTCTTGTCTTCCTTCTTCTCCTTCTTTAGATGCAGACACTGAGCCCCAGGGGAGGGGAGGTGAATGCCCAGGACCACGTCCCGGGTGGAAAGACCCTACCCAGCCCCGCAGTTGAACCGCTCGGTCTCCACATAGAGGCTGTGAAAAGAAACACGCACTAAATGAATAGACAACAGCTAACTGCGACAACTATTCCCCATTTCATCGTGTAAAGCTGGTGAGTGGATTGCGATTTGTGCACACAACACAATATGATAAAGTCCCCTCCCCGGTAACTTCAATGACAGGGAAACATTGGGAAGATGTTTTGTTGTGTCTGAGTTGTAATCAATTTCCTTTGCTTTTTGGAGATGTTTTTCTTAGCACAAAAGAGAGAAGTGTTTTGTAAAATAGTTACTTAACCTTGTCACACAGAGCCTGGTGGGGGTTTTTGTTTATTTTTTTATCAAAGCGCAAAACACAGGCAAGTTTCAACGTTCTTCCATCAGTGATCTTGCAATCAACATGTGTAGCGATTATGAAATAATTTGCTGTCTCTACCTGTTCTCAGTTTGATAACTTTCGGAGTTGTTGGAGCAAATGTCTGTTCCTATGGTAATCCAGAACCAGAAAAACACAGAAAGCAATTTTCAAAAATGTGAAATGCTAAAATAGGTCAAGAAAATAAGTTTTGTCACAAGATTATAGGTAGAGAAAACATGCCAAGAATATAGTTGCCTCTACTGGTTTGCTCTGTTAATAGTGGAACTCAGCCTTTGTTTTGAGATCAAATACTTACTCCATTTGTTTATGTATTTTAGAAAAGCACTAGTCACTTGATATACTAATTGCAACACAAGATGAACATGTTAAGAGAATCATGCACAGAAGCAGCAAAGAAAGAGCCTAATGCTGCCTTAATCAAGGACATGTGACCCTCACCCTGATTCTTCACAAATACAGTAAAACCTTGATTTGCAGGCATAATTCGTTCCAGAAACAACATGACAAAGGCTTGTCATCTAAAGCACTCGTGTATCAAAGCAAATTTCAAGAACCCTTGGCTCAGTTGTGATCATGTGACATTCGGCCTCACCTACTACTCATCCTGCAAGATATCACTCATCTATCACTCATCTAAAATTTACTAGAAATGTTTGCTCATTTTGCAGAACACTCCCAGAACAAGTTACTCGCATTTCAAGGTTTTACCGTCCTGAATTCTGTTAGCAACACAGAGAAAAGGCTGTTTAAGGAGAAAAGTGACCACGTGGCAAATAATTGTCAAGAACACACAGTGCTTTTGCAGACTGGCCATAAACTTGAGACAATCTGAATGTTGGGCATTGAATGTGAAGGTGTGTGTTTGTGCATGTAGTTGTGGCCAGCTGTCTGAGGATTGTGTGTGAGGTTGAGGTCTCTGATTTTTTTCTGGTAGAAACGGGGTATGTGTTCTTTCTAGGGCCTGTCTGGGACATGCAATTTTAACAAGCAGGCTTCCGGTGACCTGAGAAAGACTGAGCCGACTCTGCCAACCAGACGATTTTCCTGGTTTCCTGTGGTGAGGGGTGCTGGGAGGGTCTCCACCCAGAGGGAGAAGGCCAGTTAGCTCAGGGGAAGGGGCCCCGGGTGGTGAAGGCTGCCTGGCCTCCGAGGAGGGTCTCAGCATGGGTTTGTCCCCAGCCTGTGGCTCCGGGATCCTTTACTTCTCCCTTATGACCACCCTTCTTAGAAGCCTCTGCAATATCTTTCTTATATGCGTGAAGGTACTCATTAACCGAAACCAAAAAGTCAGTGAAAATTATCGGGCACAGAGATGATGGCACCAAATCCCCATCCTCTGTGCACACTTCACTCTTACACGCCATCTGAAAATCGGTCTTCAGGGGCCCTTTTCCTCGGTGAGGACCTAGAACTCCTAATTTCTTCAGCCTTTATTCGCGATTTCCCTACCGATCCCAGATGTTGGCACAATAAAGAACGGGCCCCTCAAGGGAGCGCCCAGACAATCGCCTGGATGTGAGATTTATTAAGAACTAACTAATGCGACCTGGGTGTCCCTGTGCAAATTCTCAAAGCCTATGTGCTCCAGCAGAACTCCTCGATCGACACCTAAATGCCTTATTTCCTTCATTGAAAAATTTAAGTGTGTAATTTACAAAGGAGCAGGATTTAGCTGTGCAGACCTTTCGCGGAGTAACATAACACCACGTGTCTGTTCAAGTCTCGGGTTATGAAGATGAAAACGAGAAGCACTGTATGCTAGAAAATGACTTTATTCATGAATAAGCCTGAAATATCCCCTGGGCAGCAGAACATAAAACCATGGCTTCCAGGTCGTGCCTCACTGTGTGCCCCATAATAGCGAAAGTTTACATTTTTAAAGTTGGCTGAGCTAAGCCCTTGCTATTTGCTATCTGATCAAAACGTATACCAAAACCACGAGGAAAATACTATCATTTTACCCCCACTTTACATGTGAGTAAACTGGTGTATTTATCACTGGATATGTACACGTTGCCCAGAACCAGAGCTTGGATACAGATTTTTCCAGTTCCAAACCATGTTATTGACCCATCACTGGCTTCTCTGTGCCTCCTACCATTTATCTTAAATTACACCATGTGATCCGGAAGCTGCCTATTTGGACAGTCACAGTTTTAAGTCTCATCTCAATTTAACTGTGCTTTGACACTTCAACAATTTATGGTGCTGGGCGCTCGGAAACACCACACTGGAACATTTTGCCTCCCAAGGGGATATGGATGAGGATGGAATGCACAGATATTTAAAAAGCCATTAGTTTAATAAGGAAGCAAAACAGAAATGATTGGTTTATTTGCTATTAGTTTCAGTCAAAGTAAGAAATTGTATCTTACACAGTCACAAATGTGATCTTGTTCTGAAGAAACTGTGGATCATTTAGGTACAATGCTCCCATTTTTGCCGTCTAGTGAAGAAGCGCTGAGTCAGATCCATGCCTTTGTTAGCAAAGTTGTGAAAGCCGGCCAACTCATTGTCGTTTTTCTAATGGTTTCTTCACTTATTTTCCACTTGGCTCAGATTACCTCTCCTTAGTTTTATTTGCTTGTGCCCCATGTATATTTTGCTAGCCCTCTTGAATTGTTTTTGGAATGGAGTCAGGTGTCATTATCAATAGTTAACTAAATCATTTGGAACATGATATAATTTAGTTAATGCTCAACAAATATGTTTGTGTGTTTATGTGCTAATTTAACTCACATTTATTTTTTTTACTTGCCATATAATAGGTAATGACTTATTTTTAAAATGTAAAAAAGTAAATAAATAAATAAACTCAAGATCTAAGTTGATACCCAGATGATTTCTAAAGAAATGGAGCTAGTAGTCATTCGAGTTATCAATAAACTGGGGAAATTCTTAGAGATCATCATTTTGCACATCTATAGGTATATTTTACAAAAGAAACAACATAGTCTATTACTTACACTCTATTTTATATCTACTAAAAGTTAAACCATCCAAAAAGCACATATGAAATTTCTGACTGCTAACCTGAAGAAAAAGATTTCCCACAAATGGCAAAATGACAGTAACAGTAACAGTTGTGTGTTAAATGATTCTCAAACTGCTGGGAAAATGTAATAACAGAATGATGTAGAAATAAAGCACACAGCATAACGTGACAGTGGCTGTCTTCATGAGATGTGCTAAGCTGTACACGGGTATGGGGCCCTGGGGTACAACCAGATGCAAACCCAACTTCCGTCACAACGGGGCGGCCCCTGGGCTCCCCACCTGGTGCTGGGGTCCCTCACCCAAAACCAACACCATCCTGAGCTTGTCGGTGTAAATTTGTATCGTTCTTTGGAACATTCCCTAAAACTGAGATTATGGACACGTCTCACAGCATCCTGTGTGTGAATCTAACCCGTGATTTATACGTTGGTATAGACATAGCTTTGTTAAGGGACAGTGGCATAGCTTACGCGTGGAGCAGTTATGCAGGATGAAGTGCTACCCGCAGACGCCTGTCACGTGTGAAACCATCCCTGGATTTCCGAGTTGGGCG
>NW_027527611.1:2798216-2806065 GCF_008692635.1 Crocuta crocuta
GTGGGGGGGGGGGGGGGGGGAGCAGCAGTGCCACAGGGTCCAGAGTGCAGAAAGCTGATTCTTCAGGGTCTGTGAGAGCGTTGATGACTCAACATCCTTGCCAAGCCTTGCGAGACTGCATCTTTTAAAATTGTAGCCACTCTACTGGGCATCTAGCAATTTGTGGTTGAAATTTTCATATTCTTGCTAATGAATATATTTCAGTGCATTTTCATGTTTTTGGTCCTTTTAGTAACATTTTCCATTTGCTGTGTGGTGTCTGTTTCAGCGCTCATGTTTCCATTGAGTTAATTTTTATTTCTTATTGATTTATGGGAATACATATGCTATAGACACATAGATAAACATGTGTTGGTCAACGTCAGAATTCCAGATATGTAAATCTAAAAATGAAGGGAAAAAATAAATAAAACCCAAAAAATACCACAAAGGGCATGAAACATTAGGGAAAATATTGACAGGTTGTTTTGAAATCAACCATTAAGAGAGAGGAATAGCAACACGCACCCACATTGTTAGGTGGACTTTGATTGGCATTTGCATAATATATACAATCAACTTGGAGAGAGTGGAAGTCGGCTGCCATGATAGGGTGCATCCTCCACATATTTTGTTCTCTTACTTGTCTCCACAGCATTCTTGTGTTTTCAGTGTAGACGACACTGATGTTATGGAGAGTTGAATATCTTCCTTCTTCTTTTTTTAAAAATTGTTTTTAATGTTTATTTATTTTTGAGAGAAAGAGAGACAGATCATGAGCAGGGGAGGGGCAGAGAGAGAGGGAGACACAGAATCTAAGGCAGCCCCAGGCTCCAAGCTGTCAGCACAGAGCCCGACTCGGGGCTTCAACTCACAAACCGTGAGATCATGACCTGAGCCGAAGTTGGGTGCTCAACCGACTGAGCCACCCAGGCACCCTTCTCTTCCTTCTCTTCCTTGTGCTTCTGAGAAGAATGCATAAGCTTGCTGCATTTTGTTCCTTAGAAGATGCAAGAACTCACCAGTGAAGAAATTTATGCCTAGGATTTACTTTGTGAAAAGATGCAATTATGGACTCGATTTTTAAAAAGACATTTTACATTATTGGATTTTTTTTCCTTTTACTTCTGTCAGTGTTGATAGACTATATAGTGGAGAATTTATTTACAATGTTAAAATACCAACTCTATTGGTGTAAAATTGTGCCTAATGACTCTTCGTATTCTTTTTTGGGGATGTCATTTTTTCTGTTGCTTTGTATCACTCTTCATACTCAGCGATTTGTCTTTTCTGTCCCCCTCACTTGATCAGTCTTGATGGCGATGCGCAAGTGTATTAATCTCGTCAAAGTGCCAGCCTGTGGCTTTCCTAATGTTCTTTGTCGTGTGTGTGCTTCTATTTCTTTGATTTCTGTTTTTATCTTGATTATTTCAGTCTTACCAATTGCCTTAGATTTGATTTGCTGGATTTCTTCAAGCTGCTGTAAACACGACTTACATTATTGACATTTCAGGCACCTTTTTTCTTAAAATTGATGCTTGTGCTAGACATTTCTCTCAAGCAATTGCTCCTGTGGCACTGCAGTGTTTACATTATTTAGTTTAAAATATTTGAAATTAAAATCCATTTTCGTATCTTCTTTAACACGTGGTTTATTTAATTCTGTGAATTAATTGACTTATAACTGGAGATTTTCCAATCTTTTCTTTAGTTATTGATTCCTGGCTTAACCCAGTTGTGGAAAGAATACATATTCTAAATTACGTTCCATATTGGACACACATATCATCACAATATAACGTTGATGAATATTTTACACACCTGTGAAAGGAAGGAGAATTCTGTGATTGAGGGGGCACCAGGTTATGTACATAGTTTTTCAGATTTGTATTGTGGTGACGTTTTTTGGTCTTTCTCTACCAGAAATTGAGGTATTTTGCTAAAGTGCCCCCCCATGACTGTGCATATAGTTATACATCTCTTTAGTTCTTTCGGTTGTACTTTGGATATTTAGAAGCCAAATCGCTGGAGGTTTACAGCCTTTGGATTCCTCTATGTCTCTGTGACCCTATTACCATTGGGAATAGCCTTCTTGATCTCCCATAATTTTCTTCCCTTAAAATCTAGTTTGTCTGTATTGGCACAGCATACTGTCATGTTTGGATGGTATCTCCTCTTTCCATACTATTACCTTCAGCTTCTCTGTGTGATTATATTTAAGTATGGCAGTTTTGATGAGTATGCAATTGGGATTTGTTTCTCACTCAGTCTAACAGTCTTGGGTGTTTATTTGAACTGTTTGAACAATTTACATTTAATGTAATTACTGAAATCAATCAATTTATTTCTGACATTTTTATACCCATTTTATGCACACTTAACCTACCTATTATGCTTTATTCTTTTTCTTTATTGATATTTTTAGGTTTATATGGTAGTTTATATTTTTTTCTCTTTTCCTAACACTAACTTTTAATAATACACTCCTGTAATTTCCTTAAGGACTATACCATGAAAACCCAATACCTTACAGCCTATTCCATATAAATCCCTTATCATTTTGCTAATACCGTTAGAACCTTAAAAAAGGCAATAGTTCCTTCCCTGACTTTACATGGCTCCTGTCATTAAAATCAGTATTATACATATTTCAGTTTCTACATATTTACCCACATATATAACCTTTTTGTGTATTAAGTCCTCTTCCATTTTGTGTATTTCTCTTGTCCTAAAAGAACTTACTTCTGGATGTTTACTGGTACAGATCTGTTGGCAAAGTGTTCCCTACTTTTTAGACAAAACTCCAGTCTTCATTTTAGAAGAATATTTTTGTTTGGAGAATTCTAGATTGGCCCATATTTTCATTCATTCTTTAAATATATATTTCTAGGTTGCCTGACCTTCATCATTTCGGCTGAGAATGAGCTGATAAACTTCTCTTCATTGTCACATGTGCCCCACCTTTTATTTTCTGGAACATTCAATCATATTACTTTTTAAAAATATTTATTTATTTTTGAGATAGAGAGACAGAGTGTGAGCAGGGGAGGGGCAGAGAGAGAGAGAAGGAGACTCAGAATCCGAAGGAGGCCCCAGGCTCTGAGCTGTCAGCACAGAGCCCAACGTGAGGCTCAAACTCACAAGCCATGAGATCACGACCTGAGCCAAAGTCGGTTGCTTAACAGACTGAGCCACGCAGATGTCCAACAATCATATTACTTTCAAAGTACTTTGTATATCTGGATTTGTGTCACTTGCATTTCTTATTATTATCTGTCCCATTGTCTTGACGATTCACACATCTATTAGTTTGTACTTGAGCATCGGCATAATGATCATGGAGGCTATGGAAGCTATCGTCTTCCCCAGTGGAGGATCCCCCCTTCCCTTGTGAGGGAGGGACTGCTTCACAGCACAGGTGTGAGTTGGACTTGGCAGTGTGTTTCAGTTTGGGTAAAATCCTGGCTCCACTGCTGCGCTGTTATACCGGAGCGTGGCTCTCCCGAATTTCCAGATGAGGGCGGGGTAGCCTACAACGCTGACTGCCATAGACGGCATTCATCACATTACCAGTTTTAAGCTTAGTCTTTCCATTTCGTGTGTCTTCAGACTTCGGTGAGTGTCATGCAGGGACCAAAACCATGTGCTTGCTGCCCCTGCACCCCCACGTGCATGCAGATCTGTGTGAGTTTCCAAGGATGGCTGCTCAGATTTTCAGGGTTTTCTGGTTTTGCTTTCCTTCATCCAGCAGCTGGTGGTTTGTTTTGTTTCTCCTGACTGAGGTCAGGCATAGCTGCTCAGCCACAGGACTTCATGAGTGGGAAGGAACTCAAGTCCTCTGCTCAGGGCTTTGATTTCCAGCTGGTTGGAAGGCAGGTGCCTCTCACAGGTCTTTATTCTCCAATAGCGTGAGACTGTGGGCGTCTCTGTTCACACAGCTCCGTCCAGCCCACCGTGCTCCTGAGCGGTGCCAGAATTCGCATGCCTAGTGGGGAAAATGAGCCACTTGCCTTGGAGGTTTGTCACACTTCACGTTGGGTCCTTCCTGTCCCTCACGACCACCAAGAAGCCCTTCAGAGTTCAACTTGGTTGTACCAGCCTCGCACAAGTATGAAAGTATGATGGCTTCTTTCTCACCCAGCGCTGGCCTTAGGGTGCTGCTGGCCCGGCCTCTCAGCCCACACCTGGAACGGAAACATACTCCCAGAAGAAATGGGCTGCTTACCACTTACCCTTACTGGAGGTTTGTCAGAAATGTCGCCTGAAGGGGTGCCTGGGTGGCTTAGTCGGTTAAGCGTCCGACTTTCGCTTAGGTCATGATCTCACAGTTCGTGGGTTCGAGCCCCGCGTCGGGCTCTGTGCTGACTGCCAGCTCGGAGCCTGGAGCCTGTTTCAGTCTGTGACTCCCTCTCTTCTGACCCTCCCCTGCTNTGAGATCACAGAGCCAGCATAGAAGGTGCTGCAGTTATAGGACAGGGTATTTGGGATCTATAATATACAACGTGGATAATTTTGCTCCATGAAACTTGAGTTAAGTACAATATGTACAACTTGAGTTAATGACAATATTTGTCATTTATGTATTATCTTAGAAGGAATGTGCCTCTATTTCCATGATAGTATGATATGAATATATACAGACATACACATGAATATACATATATGCACATGTATTGCATATGTATTTACATTATATATAAATATATGCACATCTACTTCCTTTTTAAGCCCATGTCCTATGCCTGCAAGGGGCTGGATGCTGGGTACCATTATTCCCAGCAGATCATATCTATGAGATAAACACGACTTCTCAGCATCTGTATCAGGCAGCTTCAGGGTAGCGGAGCAGGGTACCCCGCCCCAGGCACCCAGTTAGTAAGAGATGTTGTAGGAGCCCATTTATGCATGGTCATGGTATAAGTATACAGTTTTCTCCATTTCTATTTCTGTATTTTTAACATAAAAATAGAGGCACAACCTTAAAAACCTACTAAATATTGAAACAAATGAATCACTACCCAGGAAAAGTGCATTCTGTCTTTTATAGTGAAATAATTCTAAACCTTCATTTACTCAAAGACTGACAAAGAAATCAAATGCTTAATTGGTATTCTGAAGTATTTTATGTCAGTCTACCTCACACATTTCCCATTTCTTTCTCAGACGTGAAAAAGAGATTGTAGCTAAATTGGTGAATGATAGAAGGTAATCTGACAGTTTTGCAAGGAAAAGAGAGTGAAATGCACATTTAAGAAGATTTCAAAGTAGAGTTTCCCATCCGCTGCTCTGCACATGATGCTAGTCATGTTCCCGGTCCATCATTGGACCCAGATATACTTTCTTGGAAGGTTTAGGGTTAAGATATTGGTTCTTTTTATGTTATGGAAAATTTTGACATAAACTTAGGGCTTTAGCAAAGTCACGGGTCAGAATCCTAATGGTTCCAAGGAATCCATTCTCATCGTCTTTCAACAAAGTTGCAAGGCTATTAAGACACCTCGTTCTCCTCCACCTGTCACTCCAGTTGAAATTAAGGAGTTAAACTAGGTGAAGGTGTGATCACAGAACACATTCTCAGTCCCAGCACTTCCCATGAAAAAGAAAGGAGAAAAGAAGGCAGAAAGACAGGAGGAAAGGAAAGGAAGGGAAGGGAAGGGAAGGAAGGAAACAACATCATATTCTTAACTTCAGTCCCAGTTTGGCACCAGATGAACTTTGCTTTACGAAATCACAGAACAAAGGGTTTCCACGGTGCAGTAAGTGTGGGTTTAAAATTGTTTCCTTGAGAAAAACAAAGGAATCAAATTTTCATTATATCTGCATTTTTTGTGGAACAAAGAGGCAGAAGTAAGTGCATTGTCTTGACCACCTGGTGTCTCTCTCTTTGTAGAAGCGCCCTGATACCCTCAGGAGTGGTGACACCTTGGCGGCCACGCGCAGAAGTAAAAGACCCCGTAGCATGCCTGAATCCAAACTCCGAAGAGCCTTGTGTGTTTACAGGTCTGGCAGACTCCTTCACAGATGAGGATCGTTATGGGAAAGTGCGTGTATCCTTCCCCTCCGGACCGGATTGTCAGCCAGAGATGCAGCGCCCTGTCCTGCCTAGTGCGGATGCCTCCCCATCCCCCCGGGAGCTCTGTGGACATGGGCTCAGCTCGGCGCCTGAGCCATCAGTTTCCCTCAGAGAAAGAGAAAACCACATCCACGTTGCAAATATAAAAGCAAACATCAATATATCTATTATAAATATATCTATTATATAATATATAGTTATCTATTATAAAATAGATAACTGTGAGTCACACATATCAACATATAAGACAATTACCAGGGACCGTGACGGCATTCATGCCTACAAAGGTCGGAGTCTACAGCGCATACACAGTCACTTAGGGTTTTATAGCACTCCTGCTCCGTGTACTCACTACAGGCGTGTGTAGGTGGCTGGCCCTTCCCGTGAGCCCTGCTGGGCGTCGGAACACAGAGTGATAAGGGATTCATGATCTCACAGTTCATGGGTTCGAGCCCCGCGTCGGGCTCTGTGCTGACAGCTCGGAGCCTGGAGCTGCTTCAGATTCTGTGTCTCCCTCTCCCTCTGACCCTCCCCTGCTCATGCTCTGTCTCTCTCTCAAATAAGTAAACATTAAAATTTTTTAAAAAATAATTAATATACCAATACAATATCTGTTTTTTCTTTGCAATTTAAAAGAAGAAACTATTTAATAGGAAGTTAAACATTTCCCATAGGCAGTGACTCCCGTTTCCAAGCACAATTCTATATACTAAGCAGTTCATCTTTCTTGTTTCAATTGTTTTTTCACTTTGAAATTCTTGTCTCTGAGACAGTTACTAGTGCTGGGTGAAGACTCAATAAATATTTGCTAAATAACTGAATGAAAGTTTACAGTGTGTCTCTTCAGTTTTTTACAATGGTATATCCAAAATAATGTGATTTTTTGTTATTCAAAAAGATATTTTTCTAATAAAACATCATCACATATGTTTTCCATTTCCTTTTTCCTATGGGTACCAGAGAAGGCTCTCCAAGTAATTTAAAAAAATACCTCAGTTTGGGTGTATAGCTTTAATCTAAAAATATCCAAGACCCCCCTTCCACCTCCCTCCAGACGAGGGAGGCGGGTCTGCGCGCTGCTGCTCGGTGGCTTTGCTCTCCAGAGAAACGTGTGTGCGTTTAAAGTGCACATTTGCTATGGGTCTTCTGCCCCAGCCGCCGCATCCCAATGATTGTGTTCGTCTGCCCCCCCTGGTCCTCGGCCCTGTGAGGGTGTCCTTGAGGGAGGGGTGTGTTTATAGGTGGGCTTGATCTCCCTTCAGCCTCAGAGGTTGGGGATCTCCCCGAGCTGGGTGCGGAGGGGCCCCTGTGCCGAAGGTGAGACCTGCTCCGCGAGCCTAAACGCCCTGAGCTCACTGAGAGCGAGAGCCAGGTGGTAGGTGGGGCAGGTGACCCCGACGACCCCGGCCGCACCCCAGCCCTCCTGCTGGGCGGCCCCGACCTCTGCGGACCAGCCTGGAAGTGAGGTCCTCGCCAGCTCCAGGCGCAGCAGCTATGGAAATCGGAGACCCGGAGAGTGGGCTCCTTTCTCGTGGTCAGATACTTAAGACGAGCTTGAAATTCGTGGACCCCGCTGGGAAAGGGCAGGGCTGGGGGGCTGCGGGGAAGGAGGCCTGAAAGCCGGGCCTGGCCGCCCCGTGCGTCGCTGCGAGCAGGGCCCGACCCCCGGGGGGCGGGGGGGCGCGGGGCCGAATCGGGGCCTCTCGCAGGCCTCCAGGCTTCTCAGGCTGGTGGGCGGCCTGGCCGGCGCCCGCGCTCTGCTCAGCGACGGAAGTCCGGGGCCGCAGAGGGACCCGG
>NW_027527611.1:2806171-2809840 GCF_008692635.1 Crocuta crocuta
ACCGGCCGTGTGCGCAGTGTGCTGGAGCTGGACCGCCCGGGGCAGGCACGCTGGGGCGGACGCCTCGGGCTGCCGGAGAGCCCGTCTTCTCCTTTGCACACTTATGCACAGGCCCGGGGCCAGGCCTCCTGAGCAGAGGGGCGGAGGAGCCCAGCTGGCCCGGAAAGGAGAGAATGTCTGTCTGTCTGTCTGTCTGCTGTCTGTCTGAAGACTATGTCTGTTTCTACGAGCACCCACCTGTCTGCCACTGCAAGGCCATCGCTATGTGTGACAGGGTCCCAGCACGTTCACTTAGCTGCCCCTGTGACTGTGACTTTCACAAGCACATATTTTTAAAACACTGACTCTTTTTGAAAATTCTGTAAGACTTGCCTGTTTCGTTCAGCCCTCGCTCCAGATGTATAGAATTAATGAAACTGGAGTTACTGCGGGTTGACGCCTGCAGAAGATGAGAAACATAGAAGAGTTAAATTGGTTACCACATTGCATTACTTTTTCCTGTAAGAACCTTTCTTCAGATCTCAACGTTAGCCATTGAAATGCTCCTTGTAACTATCTGTATATTTAATTAGTGTCTCTTGTTTACTTCTTCATAAAAGCTGGCATGAACCTAATTATGTGCTTACAATAGATTATATCTGAGAATTATGGTAAGATCGTGCCTTCACGTTGACTGTGGAGAATCTTGCTAAAGCAGCTGCAGGAAAAATCAGCACCTCCCTGGCGTTCAATCAATACACACTGTTTTAACAACGAAGAAAATGAACCAGATATCAAAGCTCAGACTGGAACCCATAATATGAAATAAATATTACTTCCAACAGGCAATGTGAAGAACAAAGGAAAAAGAAAGCCCCACACTCACATTTATTTAACCCAGCCTTGTTCAGATTTTTGAGTGAGATTTTTAAAGCCCACGAAAGTCTGGCTCACATCGGAACCCCAAAGTTTCTGTTTTAACTCACCGTTGTCAGGACGTAGGAAATCAGATTGGACTTCTTTGCCATTACCTGTCTCGGGCACCGGCCTGGGGCTCCCAGCTCAGGGGAACACCATGTGAGGGTCCAGCCTGTTGGCCTCGGAAGGGCAGGTCTCCGTGTCCACTGCCCTGATCACCGAGGACCTAGCACAGCACTGTGGCCTCAGGATCACTCACCTCTGTTTCCAGCCTGATTTTGCTGTTTGAAAGTCATACTTGGACTATGCTCTCTGTAGTCCGGAATGGTTTTTGCAAATCAAGTTTTTTTCACTTATAGCTTCACAAATGTTGGGAGAATTATATTCTACAGGCTTCAGAGGGTATGATTGTTCTGTGAATACTTAAGTAATAATTATTTTATGAAAAATTGCGAATGATGGTGTTTTTCGAGCAGCTCAAAGTTCTGAAGCTATATAATGGAATCAGAATGAGAAAGGTAACTAGAATTAACAATCGTTTCATTGTTTTGGCCATTTTCTGCCAACTTTTGGAGTGCGGCTTTCATTGTTTCCTTTGGTCTTCTCAGCAAATTAATGATAAGGATTTTGCTCCAGAATATGTAATTTGGCTGGATCAACTGGAGGTTTCCACTCTTGTTCTCATTTTAATTCATAACCGAGTAATTGAATAATAAAAATTCCTCCAGTGAGATAATCAGTTTCATTTTTTATTCATAATCCTTTTAATTCAACAATATATGATTTTTGTCTACTAACTTAACTTATTAAAATTAAATGGAATTTCTAGACATAAAGTGTGCATATATTTGCATAGCTAAATTGGCTCTTAGCAAAATATTACCATGGAGACAAAGTAACAGTAAATCAAGTCAATTGATTACATTTTTTGAATTTTAAAATTCTTAAATAATGGTTGAATTATTCAAACATAAGGAGTTACAGCATTAAAATCTTAAAATTGCAAAATAGCATTTTATTAAATGTATGTATAGAAGGTACACAGCTGGAATAAAATTATATGTATATATACATATAGACATATATAATTATATATATACATGTACATATATGTACACACACATACTGAATATCTCTCTTGAATATGTATGTGTGTGAGTGTGTGTGTGTGTGTGTGTGTGTGTGTATTTTCAAGGTGAGATCAAGCAGGCAGCCTCAACACCATGTTACTACTGGCTGTAGAGTTTGCCCCCAGGGAGAGCCCCGTCTCTGTGAACGGAATCAGAACTGCAGCCTGCCCTCTGGTCTCTGGGCAGCCACACTTGAGGTGAGTCCCTGGAGACATCTCTGAGCATGCATCCTGGGGAAGCATGAAGATTTGGGAAGGGACAGTGTGGTCACTTCTCCGGAAAGTGCAGGTCCCTACAAGATAGCAGTGTCATCTTCCTGACCACCAGGCTTCCCGCAGAGGCCCTCGGCGCGCTCTCCAAGGTACTGACCCTCCTCAAAGTGGACAAGAGATGTGCTCCTGGCCACCACATCATGGCCAACACATCTCTGAGGGGCGTGGGCAGAAACCCCCCGTAAACAGGAAAATGGAAACGTAAGTTCTTAGGGACCAGGCGCAGCCCTTGTGTTTCCTAACACTTTCATATAATGCAATCGCCCTACCTTCATATTTTAAAACCAGATTTGCTTTTCGGTTTACCTGTCCGAATGTTTCTGTGTCTTTTGAAAAGGTATCTAGACACTTTGTTTCCTAATAAGACTAATAACATTCCATGGTCATACATAATTTATAGGGCAATGTGATTATAACATGGCAAAATATATTTCCAATAATTAGATAGATAGTTGGATAGAGATAATCTCCTAACACAATGGCTTGAAAACAAGGTGTGATTCTGCCCATTTCTCAGATGTGAGCGTAGGAGCTCAGAGAACAATCATTCAAATCCAGGTCTGACGTTAAAGTCAGTGCCCTCTCCACTCCCATCTGTAAAGGAACGATTAAGACACTTGAAAATTTCAGAGGGATGTGAATTTGATTAATTGTTTTTTTCTTTTTAAAAAAAATTTTTTAATGTTTTATTTATTTCTGAGAGAGAGAGAGAGAGAGATCAGGGGAGGGTCAGAGAAAGAGAGAGAGAGACAGAATTCGAAACAGGCTCCAGGCTCTGAGCTGTCAGCACAGAGCCCGATGTGGGGTTCAAACCCACGAACCATGAGACCATGACCTGAGCCGAAGTCAGATGCTTAACCTACTGAACCACCCAGACTCCCTGATAAATTGGTTTTTAATTCCTTGCTTCTTTTTGTGCTATTCTGAAAGCAGAGCTAGTATTTCAAAAATTAGGATCTAGGATTCTGGCTACTTTGTATGTACCAAGAACATTGAGTTCTATTAAGTGAAGGTAATGTTGGGACAGAGAGGTAGAAAAAGTAGTTACAAACAGTTTTAAGTGTGTATTCTGTCAAAGAAACATTTATTTTTAACTAACTAACTAACTAATTTAGAGAGAGACAACGTATGCAAGCAGAGGAGGGGCAGAGAGAGGGAGGAAGAGAGAGAATCGGAAGCAGGCTCCATATGGTCAGGGCAAAGCCTTACATGGGGCTCAAACTCACGAACCGTGAGATCATGACCTGAGCTGAAATCAAGAGTCAGTTGGATGCTTAACCAACTGAGCCAGGGACCCTGCTTCTAAGAAACATTTACAAATCAAAACAAATGAACAGCAGGTACCTCTGTATAGGTATTTAAGTGTGGGG
>NW_027527611.1:2809935-2835536 GCF_008692635.1 Crocuta crocuta
AAGGTGGCAGTAACCACCCATGGGGCTCCTCACTGGGTCTTGGGTCACTTGGATTGAAAGAGCGTCCATATCCGCTGGCCAGGCTGTGGATGTGGGACCCCGCTCGGAGTGCCGCCCAGAAGTGGTGGCCTTGACTGGGCCCAGGTGTCCCAGGAAGGCCGTGCAGTGGTAGTGTGTGACAGGCCGACACCCCATGACAAAGCGCTGTCCCAAGAGCCTAGCAAGCTCTGGCTTTCACGACAAAAGGACAGTCCGGCTGCAGGATGTACCGCTCAGGATGCGCATTCTCTGCCTAGTCTTCCCAGTGGACAGTCACCACTGAGCTTCGGAAACTCATTTGTAACCTAGCAGGCGTCCCTTCCACAGACAGCAGGTGGGCGTTTTGTTTCTTGCGCGTTTAAAGATGCTTAAGTTGCTTTTGGAAAGGGTGGGAATGGCCTTGAGGAATGTGTTCCGATGGAGACCTTCTGGCAAATGACAGTGAAGACCCAGGTGGACAGTGGAGGAAAGGAAAACCTGCTTCCCGTGCCCCGAAGTGTGGCACCTTCGCCCCAGACCTGTTCCTTCAGGGACGACTGTGATGGTTGATTTTCAGCATCAACTTGGCCTGCGGGTGTGTGTTTTTGGGGGTGTCTCAGGGGGGGTCAGCCTTTCAGTTGGAGGAGCCGGTAGTCAGCACAGCAGACGGCTCCCCAGTGCCGGTGAGCCTTGTCCAGGGTGAGGGTTGGGGGCAAACAGAGAGGGGAGGAGGGGCTGATTGGCTTTCTCACCAGAGACGTCCATCTTCTCTGCCCTCAGCCCTCTAGGCTTTCAGCTCCCGGCCTGTAGACTGAGTGTACAGCCCAGGCCACGGCCTTCCCGGCCCCCCAGCTGCAGACAGTCGATCAGGGGACTTCTCAGCCTCGGTAAGTGTGTGAGCCAGTTCCTATCATAGACACACGTATGGGCATATGGGTCTATGCTATCAAATGCCACACATATCTCCTACACGGAGGCCCAGGCGTGTGATCTACGTCTATATACCCTCCCAGCCTGTTGGTTTTGCTTCTCTGGAGAACCCCGACCTGACTAATACAAGGACCCAGATGGAACGAGAGAATTGGAAGTCATTCTGGGGCTGAACGCTGGCCCAAGGCCTCGAGAGCAGAGGCTGGACCTCCATCTGTGGTGGGCAGAGCAGGGGTGAAGCAAGGGGAACCCGCTCTCACGGCGCCCCTGACGCATGCCTGGGGGTCCCAGAGAAGAGCTAGACGCAAACGTCACATAATTTAGTATATTCATCTCTCAGACACTGAAGAGCGGGCGTGGCTACTGTATTTGCTGAAAGCCATCATCCAGCATGCGTGTTGTGTGGAGTCGTCAATGCGGCCACTGGCAGAAACGGGGTTGCCTAAGTTTATGCACATGAACACATGGAAACGAAGCTATCAGGACAAAAGACATAGGAATTCATAATTAAGTGCAAGAAAACTCCACCCAGAGGCTGATCCTAACGTTGTCGAAATATCCCACAAATCTTCCTCTCAATGAAGTGTTTCTGAGGGGAAGTTCAAGGAATAAAACTTCAACAGTCTTAACCTCAGACGTGACCAGGGAAACTGTTACATAACAAATCGCTGAGAACCTCACACCCATCTTCAGCCTGCACCAACAGAGAATGTACACGACACGGTTGTGATCAGGTAGGATGGGGCTGGAAACCTGGCTGAGAGGAGTTTCAGCGACAGTGTATCTTTGAAGAATACACAGGATTGCATGTGTCTATTACGCCGAATTTTAGAAACCTGCTTGTCACATCTGTTCTGTCAAATGTGCAGGCAATAAAAATAAGAATATAAAAACAGTAATTCATAGTTTAGACTTGACTAACTGTGATCCTGGAAGCTCACTATAATCATACAAAGAATCTGCCCTGTATCTTGAGATTCCGATTTACCTGATCTCACTTAAGTCTTAGGCCTCAATGGTTTTTCAAGTTTTCTAGATTATTCTAACATGTAGCCATGGTTAAGAGCCACTGCTACAGAAAAAGAGAGTAAATAGCACATGGCCCCATTTCTCCAGAAGTCTGGATTGTAGCAAGGATCCCACAGTTGAGAATTTTATAATTTAACTCCAGCCTGGAGTTCTCTGCTTCTCCAAACTTTTCTAAAAATAATATATGAATATGTACAAAATAGGATGGCGTGCCTGTAGAAGGTCTCATGTAACCCTGTACAAGGTCTGCTATACATAGAAGGGAAGCAAGACTCCATCAAATAATCTGTCATCACTGTCGGAGTTTATCAGAGGCATAGTCAGTGGTAGGAAAGGTTATGTGACCTTCCTGAGATAATAAATCTATGAAAATTAGAAGTCAGTAATCTTCCCTGAAGTCTGTCCCTCTTTCGTGACTGACCTGAATGACAGTCACAAAACCGACAAGCGTTTTCAACTTAGAGGGAAATTCAGTGACCATGTAGCAGAGTTTCATGTGGGAAAGAGAAGAAGGAGGGTTGGGCTGGGCAAATAGGAATCTACAGCCTGGAATCACCTTCCTCGACAGGAGGCACTGAGGATGCATAAGTAGGGCAGCTGACTCAACTGTGTTCACAAATTCCTTCAACTCCACCTGCAAGGTCCTGTGTTATGCTGCAACAAACCTCCGTGTGGACGCATGTGACACACTTTACTGTGACGAATTGACTCCCCTCTGTTCACCCACCCACCAATCGTTACACTGGACACTAAACTGTGGGGCTTGTTCAGGAGCTCAGGGAGGGGTGTATGCTGACAGCACAGTATCCTGAGGATAACACACGTGTGCCCAGTGGCTGGGACTCTGAGAAGGGAAAATGTTCTGACCTGAAAGGCATCAGTTTCCTGAAACTGCTTACACGCGTGCTGTTTTTACTTCTTGAGAGCCTTAGTCTCCAGCACTGAACAGCTACGGGAACGTGGCAAGGTCTGCGCTTCTCTGAACAGCCGGCATCGCACAGAAGGCCATTCTTGTCCTCGTTGCTGTGTGAACACCACAAGACCGAGCCCGGGAAAGGAAGAGCGTGCCTGGCCTGGTTACTTTAATATCGTTACTTTATGAAACAAAAGTGGTCGTTAGTTTGTTGAAGTCATTTTCATCATTTTATTGACTATCACATTATCTGTATTTAAACATGGAGAAAGTGTATTTAATCCACCACTTTCAGAAAATAAAAGAAGTCACCATGGAGGAAAGCCTTCCCTAGGCAGTCTGTGGCCGGCCCCATTTATTCCTGAACGTAGTAGCCGGCTTGACTTTTCTACATCACGCATTACATCATAAACAGAATCAGTATAACCTCCCTAGTGGCATGATTTCTGGATTTAACTCCCTAAGTGTTTCTTAGATACTATTACTTTCTGTGATGACTTCATAACTTAGGCAATTGAAAGTTATCATTGAAATACTATGTGATTTTCCTATAAACATGAAGCAATCCAAACATCCCTTCTGAGGAAATGTTTATATGAAGCCACAGATTCAATTGCTTTTGGCCGGTCTTGATTTTGGAACTCTTCGAAATGAAAGCAATGTCAACAACTCAGATATTTTCAAAGGTTCCCATGGCCCAATTTAATAAAGTTCCTTTTTCATGAGTGTACCCAATCCCTGGAACATTTGGGTCAGTGCCCAAATCAAGGACCTTAGTACATTGTAGAGATTAAAGTAGCCACCTAAATGGCTTACAACACACCCCAAAACATATCACCTTCTATCTATCCCCTTACTCAGATTTATTCTTCATAGAATTTGCCAGTAGACTAAAAGCATATTCCATGTTTATTTATGGCATTCACCATCCATTCAGTCTCCCCACTTAGACTCCCTGAGGACAGGGATGTCATCGGATTGGACTGCGTCCCGCAGTATCTAAGCCAATGCCTGGTGCACACTAGAAGCTCTGTAAACATTGACTAAGTGAATAAATGGAGCTAACATTCTCAATGAAGATATAGAGGTGGGAATAAGAGTTCAAGGCTTTTGGTAAGATCGTCCCATTTCTAGGCTGTATCCAACAGGACAGAAAAAGACTTAAAATGAGCTGCCAAATTTGGTGCAGTTCCACAGGTAATGCCAACCCTCAAGTTCCAAAATGTCCAGATTTTTCTGGACTTCTGCTTCCCTCACAGCGTTCTGTCTTTCCTCGCCATGAACAACAACAACAACAACAAACTGGCATGGATTCTTTCCCCTTTCTCTTCGGTTCTTTGGGTCACGGGGACAGAAGCAGGATTGGGGGAGACGTGAAAGCCTGCGACAGTCACATCTTTCCCTGTGTTGTCTGCTAACGAATTCAGTGATGAAATGTGATTATGTTCCACCATCTCCCAATGTTATAAGTTCGTGGTTGCCTTAGCTATTCCAGATATTAAGAGTAATTTCACTGCTTGCAGAAAAGTCTATGAATTCTAGACACAGGGTTCAATCTCAAGGCTATCAAGGAAGAAGAAAGAGATCTGATATACCTGTGATTTCCCAGTGATGTCCTTAGATTATTCTGAAGAAAACACCCCTTCTGGTGTCCTGATGTTCCGAATCCACAGTAATTAACAGAGAGCTGCAGACAACCACCTGGGACTATGGTCCCGCATCACCTGATGGGAAAGGGCAGTGCCCGCTGGGGCAAGACGAACTTGGTGCATGAGGGCGGGTGAAGGCTGGAACCTCTCACCGCAGGGATGGTGAGGAAAACGTAATTTCAAGGCAGGAAGAAGTTTCAGATGGTGGCGTTCGGGGCACAACTGGGAAAAGCTTCACTTTTTTTTTCTTTCCCTCTGAATTGGAGAGCAGGCTTTCCAGGGAGGAACAGCAACAGAATAAGCCGGCATCGGTGAAGCCGGTGAGGTCAGGACCCGGCCCTCAGTCTTCAGTATCCATGGTGGACGGAGAGGAGGCTGGCAGGTGCTCGTGGCTCACGTTGCAGTGACCCAGGGAGAGCAGAGTTCCAGCGAGATCCTTATCTGCTGAGAAGAAAGCACTCCAAGTGTTGTGCGGTTTTTTGGACTTTATTGAGAAAGCTTGTAAAATTTCGAGGACACCAAAAACTGTTTTTTTCCTCTTTCAGGGGTCCATGTACAGATCCAGGACATAGGATTAGGGGAAAGTCCCCTGTGAGACCCCAATCACTTGCCGGTTAGTCACTCATTCTGTCACTTATAAGGGTTTATTCAATTGCATGATCCATCCGAATGCAATCCATTCGTTTGGAAAACATTCGTTGGGCGCCCCTCGGTGGGGCCGGCAGAGTCGGCTCAGCCCCAGGATACACAGGTAAGTAACGATTCCTTTCTGAACTAAAGCACTTCCAGTCTAGAAAACTGCAGATACGCAAATTAAAAAGTATACCGTACAGGGTAGGACCATCAAACTAGGCATTTTGGTTTTCAAAATCTCACCCTAATTTCTTTCTTCAGAGAAACATGTGTCTTGTTGTGTATGACAAGCACTGCACAGAAAGTCATTGAGTTAAGAACGAC
Source organism: Crocuta crocuta (assembly GCF_008692635.1). Lineage (NCBI taxonomy): Eukaryota > Metazoa > Chordata > Mammalia > Carnivora > Hyaenidae > Crocuta > Crocuta crocuta. Next base: position 2,815,432 of record NW_027527611.1, read on the forward strand.
ACATACATGTTGAGAGGCCAAGCTTTTATCATAAATCCCACCTCAGGGAAGATGTTGATGGAGAAAGATATGTGCTTAAGAACTATGGGCAACTTGGACGAGGAAAGTGCAAACACTGATCCGTCCAAGCAGCGGCCTCCGGCATTGAACAGCCGCACGGGGAACCCCCATCGCACAGGAACAAGCAAACCACATCCCCACGCTCAGCCTTGATCTGAGCGCCACTCCCGACATCAGCAACCTCAACTAAGAAGACTCCAAGTCTCCACGACAGCAGCCCTAACTTGTGGGAGGTTTTTGAACTCACAGGCTCAAGGCATTAGCTCCTCTCCTCCTTCAGGCGGGAATTCCTGGAGACGTCCATCCGCGGGCCTGGTGCAGGTGGACCCCATGAGGGGAGGCTGCTCGCACCTGCAGAGCTCCATGGGATTCCCCCCCACCCAGTCCTAAGGCACCCTGGATGCAGACCTCCAGGCTCGGGTTCTTCGCTTCTGTTTCATTCTCCGGAACAATCATGGTGAGCGGGGGAGAGAGAACTGAGACACAAAAGCTTCACATTCCTGGTACCTAAATAGCTTTGGGGAAAACCTAGTTGCTACAGAAATCCTGACTCTGGATTGGGATGTTTTGAAAACTTTCTTATATTTGGGATACCTGGGTGGCTCAGTCTTGATTTCAGCTCAGGTCACGATCTCATGGTTCATGAGTTCGAGCCTCACGTCAGGCTCTGTGCTATCAGCTCAGAGCCTGGAGCCCGCTTGGGATTCTGTCTCTCTCCCTCTCTCTCTCTTCCCCTCCCCTATTCATGCTCTGTCTCTCTCAAAATAAATAAATAAACTTAAAAATAAGTTTACTGTACCTACATAGTAAGTATTTGGGTGGGATTCTTAAAGAGTCTGTAGGTGGTATTTCACTCATTCATCTATCCAAATAGCTTGCACATCTTAGTTTATAAAATTCCTGAATATTGTAATTCCTAAAGCTGTGAAAATGTCTGTTTCAGCACCTTGCATGTGGCATGAGCATATGTTGAAAACAGGGGATCCGTTAAGAACAGATGTGGGACCTGATTTAACTTCAGTGTCTCACCATTTAGTTTATTTATGGGTGTCCGGTAATTTTTAAAGACCTCAGCAATTCTATCACATTCATTGTAAATACAGCGAAATCACTATATTCATTTCACACGCAAGCAAAAAATGAGTAAGTATTCTGAAAAGCTAAAAGGAAAACAGAAAGACAAAGGCAAGTAATATTCCAGAAAAAAAGAAAGGTAAACAAAACTTCCTGACAAAACATATGTCCTTCACAATCCCTTAAGCCTAAATGCCAATACCTCAGTTTCAAATTCTGTTGAATGTTTGTGGGATTAAATGTGTTTCCATTTTTATGCACATATTTTAGATATCATCATAATGACCAAATACTAAATATTTCATTTACTTTGCAAAAAGTATCAAACATTTCAAAAATTATATTTAAACATAAATGCCACCTACAATTATTTTATGCCTTAGTCAGGCCCTGAGAATATCTCTGTATAATCTAGTCAAAAATGAATTTGTTTTCTATTTGTTGCCATTTTTCTTTTCTTTTTTTTCATGTTTTATTTATTTCTGAGAGAGAGAGAGACAGCGTGAGCAGGGGAGGGTCAGAGGGAGAGGGAGACACAGAATCTGAAACAGGCTCCAGGCTCTGAGCTGTCAGCACAGAGCCCAACACGGGGCTCGAACCCACAAACTGTGAGATCATAACCTGAGCCGAAGTCGGACACTTAACCGACTGAGCCATCCAGGCGCTCCTGTTGCCATTTTTCTAAAAGCAACTGCAGATGGTGTTACCTTTTGATGGTAGGAGGTGAATGTGAAATCAGCATTTTTCATAAGGGACCATTTGGGAACAGATCTATGCTTGAATAGGGACACTTTGTCACCGTGTTTCTGCAGTTGTCTCCGGGGCTCCGAATATCTTGAGAGAGATGTTCTGTAAAGCCCATTGATTGCCAGGTAAACATATTTAAAATTGATTCAAAGTTAGAAAATGTTTGAACTCTCCCTGATCCCCTCCTACTCTATCATTTGGGAGGGGGGTTGAAAAGTTATAAGTATTGATAAAAGAATCTTGGTGTTTGAAGTATACATTTTGTATCAAAATATTTTTTCATTCCTTAGAGGAGATTTTAAATGTTGGATAATAAACTGTTTTTCTGTAATTTCAAAAGTCATTCTGGAAACATGAACATCTCCATCCCAACCTCAAAACATGTCAGAATCGTCCAATACTTATGAGCATCAGTGGTATTACCCTTAACCGTCAAAATTCTTGAGTCATTTGTGTGTGTGTGTGTGTGTGTGTGTGTGTGTGCCGCCTGTGCCTTGAAGCAGTTGACAGTCATCGACATTAAACCACAATATAGAATTTTCTCCTCAGCCACTTTTTCCTTGTGGTCTCCAGCAGCACTGAGTAGCCCCAGGCTGTATATAACAATAAAAGGTTAAATAGAAACATTGATATGATTATTTTTTACCCAGGAGGAGCTGAGAGACCCAATCCAGGTGAACACTGCAGGGAGACTTTGTGGGTGGCGGATCGCTGGAAGGGGTTAGGACACGCATGCCCAACGACCCAGTGCACAGACGTCATGTCTCATCGGCAAGGACGGAGGCTGTGCCGCCTCACCAGGAAAACGAGTCCAGAGGAACAGGAACATGGAGGAGCTGAAAATGTAGACGTGTGTAGAAAAAAGAGTCACTCCAACATACGGATAGTCGTCCATCAAGATGGGGATTTCTCAAAGCGAAACAATAATAAGGAAGAAAATATTCAGAATTTTAGATAAGGGAAACACAGTGCTCTCCCCTTCATTTTGATCCTCACTCCAAAGTGTTCTATGACCTTTGGGAAGGTAAGTGCCCTCTTGCTTTCCATCCAAGCTACCGTCAAAGCGCCTCAGAGAACCATAAAAACGGCGCCCAGAGTCCAGGCAGGGGTCCTGTGGGGCAAGGGATCCGTCACAGGGAGGCAGCGAGGACCTCGGGGACTGTGCCGAAGCCAGAGCAAGTGTGCCTTCTTTGCTGGTGAAGGAACAGCCGACCACACCCCATAAGCCCTCATAATAGAAGGTAATTCCCACACGCTTTGCACTCCCAGTGCTGAGGAAAGTAGATGGTGTCTCCGTGATCTGTGCTGCTGAATGAAACTACCACAGANCATGCGTGGTGACTCCCAGCTCTGGGGGTTGTAACTCTGGGGTCAAGTGTCCGCTGGTCAGGCTCTGGTGAGCCCCCCTATTAGACGGCTAGCTTCTCGCTGGGTCCTCAGGGGGAGGAAGGGGCTGGGGGCCTGGGGGGTCTCTGATGAGTGCCCTGATCTCACCATAGGGACCTCAGCCTCATGACCTCTCCCAAATCCCCACCTCCTGACACCATCACATGGTGGGGGGGATTCCAGCACGTGGATCTGGGGGACACGCGGTCATTCAGGCCACAGCAAATGGGCTGCTGGTTTCTTGAGCAAAGGATTCCGATTCTTCTTGATGTGATTGTTCAGGTAGTGAGACCACTTTCTTCCCCTTCATCAAACTCAGAGCCTCGTGCTAGTTCTCAACAGGGAGGAGTGAGGAGACAGGAAAACGCAGGCCTCTGTTCCATCCCTGCTGATGCCTCAGGAGAACCCCCATCCCCAGCAAGACCGGCCGGGGTCCCCCAGATTCCGCCACCTGAGCCGAGAAATGTGTCCTGTGCCCTCACCCCCCGTCTTCTCCAAAGGCCTGAGCTATGAAGCAGGCGACAGAACGAAATACACTGATACTGACCAAATGATCCTTTACAGAGTGTTTTCCTTTAATTTAAAAATCTATTTCATTAAAGCTGAGAGTAAGTGTACATATTATAAAATTCAGAAGCAGCAAAAGATGAACAATCACCTTCCTCTGACATTTGGGCACTCAGCTGACCTCTACAAAGTCAAATGTTGTTACTTGTTTTTTTATGTATCATTAAGAAATTAGCTTTATGAATAAATAGTGATTAATCCTGACATAGCACTTTTTAAAAGTTTATTTTGACAGAGAAAAAAAGAGAGGAGGTAGGGCAGAAAGAGAAGGGAGAGAGAGAGAGAGAGAGAGAGAATCCCAAGCAAGCTCTGTGCTGCCAGCACAGAGTCCGACTCAGGGCTCAAACTTGCGAACTGTGAGATCATGACCTGAGCCGACACCTAGAGCCGATGCTTAACTGACTGAGCACTCACCTGTTCCTCTGACACAGCAATTTTAAAGCGATCTTGTTTTTCATATACACGTTAGAAGAAATGATTATAATCTTCCAAAAAGAACCTCTCAAAATATTGATAAAATATTACACATGTATATTCTAATATTGTATATAATATATATTTAAATAGATCACATGTAAGTAGTGATAGCCCATGATAATCCAAGTCAATGTTTTAGTAGGAAAATACTCATGGATTTTCTTTCAACCAAAATAATTGCAAAGATAGAGCTACTGGAAAGACGAGTTAAAATACATGTTATGTATTAGATGTAAACTGTCAAAATGCAGAATGCTAAATCTTAACAAAAAGGCAAAAAATGATTATATTTGAAGTTTCCCGAGCAGGATTTCCTCCGTCTCTAGGGGCGTTTCCAATCAACCGCCTTGCCATCCCGCCCCCCACCCCACCCCCGCTGTCAAGTCCTGGTGTTCTTTCTCCAGATTCTCAGGTTACTTCTCATGAGGCCCGAAGCCCTTTCCCGGGGACCTGGTGGGAGTCAGGCCCTTTTCTGGCGCCTCCAGTGCTAAGCGGTGGCCTCCAGACATGCGGAGGCTGGGGTTTCTCCAGAGTCGGCAAGGCTGCTACAATGGATGCTTTCCGCCTACAAGTACGCTGCAGACAATTGATTTCCTAACTTTTATATGAGATCAGGGTATCGAGGGGTCTCTGAAGTTATTAGCACGCCCCAAAACAGCTCCCCATTCTTCCCCCCTACCTTAAACAACGGAGACGTAGTTACCAAAGACAGGGCAGCGGGGGCCACAGGGAGAGCCATGCTATCAGGAGCGCCCTGGCCGGAGGGTCATGCCCTCCGACACCCCTGGATTCCGTACACTGCACCCCCCGCTACTGGCAGCGGGTCAAAGTCTGGAAGGCTCACACCTAAAGGCTTGGAGAAGAGCAGCCTCCTCTTTGAGGGAAAGCAGGTCCCAAGGGGAAGGAGAGCCCGAGGCTGATGGAGCTGTTGTCTCCCAGCACCTGCCCAGAGGTGCCGTCTTCCCGAGGGAAAGAGTGTGGGGTGGGGGTCACCGGGGAGGGACAGCGTGCCTGCCCAGGACACACACCACCGCACCCCCACTGAGGAATGTGTACCTTACTAACGCTTCCTCTATTTCAAAGGGGATTACATGTATGTGCCAGACGTGATAGACACTGTCGCCCCAAATCCTAACCCCGCCCAGGAATCTAAATCCTGAAGGTGAAAAAAAACTGGCGAACCAAATAAATTATTCAAAAACCTATAATTCATGGTCTTCACCTTACTCATACTGAGTTTCATGATTTATTTACTTGGCTACCCCCCCCCCACACATACACCTTGGGAAGAGGAGGGGCCGTCCTCCCCAATACGCTCATCACCTTGTCCCCCCAGCAGAGCGCCACGCTGGGTACTCCAAGCCCACAGCCCTTCCAAAGGGCGAGTGGCGGCGGGCGGTGGGAGCCTCCCGTGACCCAGACCCTTCTCACCCACCTTCCTGCACACTGTTCCGTTGTGCTAGTGCCCTGAAAGTCTTCATAGACCATGAGGTGCACAGACGGTTGAGAGGCGGGTGTAAGATGAAGGCAGAGGTGGGCTTGGAGGTCGTGCTGGGTTGGAAGTCGCAGGGGGAAGCTTCCTCTATTTCTCCTCCCTTGAGTCACTGAGTCCATTCAGAGAGGCGACTGGTACATTGTCTCACAGCCCCAGCCCATGGGGCACCCAGGGGCCTCGAGGACTGTCTCTGTTCATCTCACATCAGCAAATTCTACGTAGAAAAAAACCCCAGACTTAACACCCAGACATTTAAAATATGGGGCACCCGGGTGGCTCAGTTGGCAATGCGTCCGACTCTTGGCCTCAGTTCAGGTCATGAGCTCACAGTTTGTGGGACTGAGCCCCACATAGGGCTCTGCGTTGATAGTGCAGGTTCTCTCTCCCTCTCTCTCTGACCCTCCCCCACTTGTGCTCGTTTCCTCTCTCTCTTTCAAAATAAATAAATAAAAATAAAATGATTAAAGGGCGCCTGGGTGGCTCAGTCAGTTGAGTGTCCGACTTCGGCTCAGGTCATGATCTCGTGGTTCGTGGGTTCAAGCCCCACATCAGGCTCTGTGCTGACAGCTCAGAGCCTGGAGCCTGTTTCAGATTCTGTGCCTCCCTCTCTCTCTGATCCTCCCCTGCTCATGCTGTCTCTATCTCTCTCTCAAAAATAAATAAAATATTTTTTTAAAAAATTTAAAAAAATAAAATGATTAAAATGTACGCACAGAACTTCAACATATAACCATCCTGGTTGTGTTTCAAAGGGACCACAACCACCTTACCCTGAAAACTGGCACCAAGCGGTGAGAGGTATAGACAAAGCGGTGAAGAGCAGCAAACGTGTTTCGTGAGTATGTTTCCACGATTATGCTCCCGCTGGCTTTCCCAACGAACACAGAATCAAACCTCCAAAACATTGCCCTGCACCCTCACAGTGTGGGTGGTCATACGTGATACATGTAAATCCGTGTTAGACTCCAGAATCAAGGAGGGGATCTTATGTTTATAGGATCTTCAGAGGGTTCTCGTGTTTGCTTGCAGCTCCGTGTCTCCCTGTGAAATATTCCCGTAGCCTGTGACTAAAAAGGACCTCTCAGTGCGCCTGTGTGGCTCAGTCAGTGTGGCATCTGACTTCGGCTCAGGTCATGATCTCGCGGTTCGTGGGTTCAAGCCCCGCGTCAGGCTCTGTGCTGACAGCCAGCTCAGAGCCTGGAGCTACTTCAGATTCTGTGTCTCCCTCTCTCTCTGACCCTTCTATGCTCACGCTGTCTCCCTCTCTCTCTCTCTCCTAGAAATAAATAAAACATTAAAAAATTAAAAAATAAAATAAAAAGGACCTCTCAGAACTGTCTTGGTCATTCCCCACCCCCCACAGATGGTGGTGGGCTCCATTTCCTGGCTTTCAGCAGGTGCCATCACCTGCACGTCTACAGCATGGGGCCAGTGTAAGGGTCACGCTCACCTCTCCCTCCTGAGCTCCAGGGCACACTTCCCTCCCTTGCACACTCCACTGGCGGATTCTATCTATGCAGTAGATGTTCATTGAATAAATGGCTTTATTTATTTGCTCAACAATATCTGAGCGATTGATCCTTAAGAGACAGCATGGGGTCCACACGGACTTGGCTGTGATCCTACCCCAGTGTCTCTGCCACCGACCTCCGCTCTATTCTATCTCCTCTTTGTTACCCCCCTTGCAAGACTTTCTTCGAAGCTTCCCTCTTCTCGCAAGGACTTTGGGCAAGTCTAAGTGTGCAGAGGACCTACTTCCAAAGACACCTGTCAAAAAGTCAAGGCATGCATTCTCGGGTTCCACATATAACCTTCCACATATAATATTCCATTTCCTAGATTACCCCACCATAATTCCATCCAATGTAGGCTAATATTGTTAAATCTTCTCAATCGACATGGCCCGATTTGAAGAGTCCTTAATGGATAGTTAATGGTTTCAAGACGTCATAATGACGGAGAGAGAGAGAACATGACTAGGAGACAAGTAATTTTGACTTGATTACCAAACCCGAGATCTTCCAGTCATGCGACCCAGGCCCTAATTTCATACGATGTGACAGGAAAACACAGGACTGTGCGATTCACTGAGTTCCTTCTGGTCCTAAAATGCTGCAAATGATTGGGACGTATTTCTAAAATATTACCAAAATGAATGATTTTCAAAAAATATAATAACTATGTTTAATATAGCAATTACATCACACTAAATACACTTAAAGATTTGATCTGTCAGTAATGCATTATTTAAATATTTTTTAAAAGATTAAAATAAGCATAGTGCTGTTGCCTATGTATATTACTTAAGAAATTACTATTGTGAATAAAATTCATTATTCTGCCACAAGTCAAATACCCATTTTTCATAAAGGATCACTTTTCTTTATTTTTATATTAAAAGGTTTTTTTTAATGTTTACTTATTTTTGGGAGGGAGACAGACAGAGCTTGAGCAGGGGAGGGGCAGAGAAAGAGGGAGACACAGAATTCGAAGCAGCTCCAGGCTCTGAGCTGTCAGCACAGAGCCCGACGTGGGGCTCGAACTCACAAACTGTGAGATCATGACCTGAGCTGAAGTCGGATCCTCAACCGACTGAGTCACCCAGGTGCCCCAATTTTCATTCTACTTTTAAGATTGTGGGATATGTTAGAAATGCTGGTGTATCTCACATAAATGTGTCGTAAGGGTAAAAAGGGAAGAAATCACAGGAAAGCCTATTTATTCACATATTTTACAAAAGCAGAAGTTATTGCAGGTTCCGCAATAAGGCCTTGAGAAAATATATGCTTTTCAATGTTCTCTTTGTTCTTGGGGGAAGTGGTTTCTAACTGGGTGTCTGGATCTTAGCCACTTCCAAAGGAATCCTAATTTAAAATGTTGACAGCAGTCTTTCCAGATCCGGCCCCTGCTCAAAACAAAAGCCTCGGGGTATGTTCGACGTCTGGAAAGGGAAACAAAGGGCAGATGAAAATATTAGTTTCATGACTTCAGAAATGCGAGTGTCATTCTGAGGTCACATCTGCAAACAGCCCTGTCACCAAATACACTGAGGCGGGAGCACCTCAGGAGAGAGAGCCTTGGAACTGGCTGCTGCTCTGGTAAAGCTGCATCCAGCAAAGTCAGGATGCCTGACTTGTTTACGGAACGAAGGCATAGATTCAGGTATTTCATGCGCAACGAGAAGTATGTTCTGACCGTGAAACTGTATCACGATTGAAGTTTGGAAAAGGGACAGGGTAGGTAGCCTGACACTTTAGGGACACTTGCCCAGCTCTCATTATGGGACAAGAGAGACACGGATTTATTTGCTTCCCCCACGTCATTCATTTCATAACACTTGCTAATTTTCCCCAGTGCTGGCTGAGTCCCGGCCACTCTGCAGGCATTCTCCATGCTCGTCCCTCGCCCAGGTCATTCCTTCCGGTTCTTCAGAGCTCCTGTGAACACCGTCTCTGCAGGTGATGCTCCGATTGCTCAGATGACGTCACTGTCCCTGGTGCTTGCTTCTATAGCAAAGGGTCCCCTTCCGGTGCTGGAGCAGGAAATAAAACAGGAAGTGAGGAGAGGGTGCCTCTAAATACATTGAAACCATTACATTATTGAAGCTTTACGACGTCAAGGCATAAGAATCATTATCTGTTTTGAGCTAAGGGACTCGAGGTCCAGTCCCTGCCGGCTGACCGGACCTCACCCCCAGGCCTCTCTGGCCCGCAGCCCCGTGTTCTGAGCATGCTGTTGCACACCACTTGTCCCTGGGTTCACTCTGCTCACACCGCAAAGTAACGACCAATTGCTGTGACTTTTCAGCACCATGACCAGTGGATTTTCAAATTGCCCCCGTGTTGTGGGATCCTGCATATGCATGATTAGACCCAGTGATGAGCTTCTTGGCCTGATACAGCGTGGAACACTCTGGAACAGCCTTTTGCTTCTCCTAAAGAGACAAACAGACTTTAGGGCATTGTTGCGGCAAGTGTCTACCATGTTCGTTAGAGGCTCAGGAACCCAAGGAAAGTGAGGCACTTCTAAAGCTCGTGAACGCTGGGAAAGCTAGATGCATAACGTCTGCAGAGATGTGGCTGAACTTATATGTATTTGAAGGAGAGACAGATGGAAGTGATATAGGTGTTGATATATAAGTACAGAATAAATATAGGTGATGCATTTATAGCTATTATAGATAGAGATGATGCAGATAGAGATGAAGGTGTGGACAAGTTTGTGTCACCTTCCCAAGAGAATCTGACTGAGCATCAGGCCACCATCCATCCATCCAGCTGAACTCTTGGGGTGGGGGGCGGGTGCTGTCATGTTTGAGTTAAGACTTATTGGTGCTTACTTTACATGAGGCAAATACCCAACAGGAAATACGGCAGATTCTCCTGGGCAGAACTCTTGCTGGGTTTTGCAGATTGAGCCCTGGGAGAAAGGTCAAGTTCTATGAGGACTCTTCTCCTTTTCTGCTTCTCTTCCCTCTGATATCCTCTCATAAAGCCTCCATGTTGCCTAATGACCAAGGTTAACCTGGGATGGAGTCATTCAAATATCCACTGATCTAGACTAGACCGGTGTGCACGGAGAGCCTCTCATAAACCTGGGCTGTCTCACACAGCTCGGCCGGGGGCACCCATCCCTGTAGCCTGGGAGTCACCCTCCCTCCTCGTTACCTTCCCCGTGGGCTCAGCCATCACTAGAGGCGTGGGGCAGGCACGTCCCCGACCTGTCTTGATAAGAATGCAGCGTTTATATCTGTTCTAATTTCACTGCCATTCCGTCTTGCTTTGTCTGAAATAAAATCACTATATATTCCTTTTATTTCTCTAATTCCCTCTTTAAAATTTCCTAGTATCCTTTTCTCTCGAGTGAACTCAGATTTATATTCCCAGAACATTCTTAATCCATTTTCGCTTAAAATATGTATCACAGTCATGTGTCTCAAAAGACATTCTGCAGTATTCCCATATTAGAATATATATAAGATATTCATTAGATCTAGTCCACATTAACAAGCAAAGAAAAGATCAGTGATTTGAAATCCACACTGGTATTTCCCCCTGAATTATGAATCACTTTATCTAAAAAGTATCTTATTACATGACTTTGAACAAAATTTAGGTCAGGAAAGTAAAAAAGAAAGATAATATGTATTGACTGTGTCCTGAACCCACCCAGAATCGATTTTAATCCTCTCCAAGGCCTGCTCGGCCCTTTAAGAAACATTAACCTCACTTTGTAGGTTTTACAGACGAAGAAACAGGTTCTGAAATGGGACCCAGATTGGCTGGGCTAGTTGGAAGTTAATAACTAGTGGCACAATGGTCTTTTCACATCGCCACATTCTGTACCCCATCCTACAGATGAAATGTACAAATTTACTCCATGAAAGAAATGGTCAGAAGGCAGCCATCAGTCCTGCCCCCATTTCACCAGCATTTCAGAGTATTTCCTATACACTTTGGTTCCACAATTCAGTCGTGGACACTGTCGGACATTTGTAAGAAGAATTTATAAATGTTGTACAAAGTATAGAGCTGGAGGTGCCTTGTTGGTCTGATGGGCAGGAAGTCTGGGCGAGTCATGGAAGGAGGAGTTACAGGTGGTGTATGCATGAGACACCCTTTAATACAAATAGTTCATAAATGGTTTCAAAATACCAACAGCCCAAGATCAGGGAGACCAAATGAGGTACAGAACGTTGGCAAATGCCTACCTGACCAATAAGCACCGGCTTTAAAACAGGAGTGTATTCATGGAGGCTAAGTTGGGTTGAGTTACGAAAAACACAAGATCGTCAATGTCCCGTTGGAGCAAACTGAAATCTGAAGAAACTGCACCATGTTTACAGGACAAGAGTCAGAGGGAAATAACGTGGGAAATACCTCTCACCTACTCCCTAGGGTCCATGTTTAGATTCTATTATCAGGTCACTCGTACAGACAAGAATACTCTAAATTAAGTACATGTAATATATCGTTGGAAAATGTCTAGTTAATTGTCTCTGTGAATGAGAAAGAATTTAATACATGCAAACCCCCTCTCCCCCTGACAGAATAAGAAAGCCATATTCTTACCTGTTTTATTGGTGACTCATGGCTTTACAGACTCTTAAACTGTATTCTTTATCCACTGGTGCTTTACCACATCAAATGGGAAAACGTGTGACACACGTGCCCTTCCACCTTCCTTCCCCCCAGAGAGGGAGGTAAGCACAAGAGACTGTTAAGTACAGAGAACTGAGGGCTGACGGAGGAGAGGTGGGTGGGGGACGAGCTAGATGGGTGGAGGCATTAAGGAGGACACTTGTTGGGAGGAGCACTGGGTGTTGTACGTAAATGTTGAGTCGCTAAATTCCACTCCTGAAATCATTATTACACTATATGTTAACCAACTAGAATTTAAATTTTAAAAGAAGAAGATAAAAACCTCCATTTCAATCTTCACTACCTCGTTTACACATCTGTGTTTGAAACATAGATTCTTCCACATAAATATGATTCAACTTTCTGCACCTGCGATACCGGCCTTCTCCTGGGCTCATTGCTCAGTGGTGATAAGTTGCGTAGAGAAGCAGGTAGAGACAGCAGAGTGAAAGCAGCCCAGTCTCCCTCCTGCCATGTTACTGGAGAACAAGGACTTACACGTGAAACGTGGGCTCTGTCTTCCGTGGCCCTGCAGAGAAACTTACCCGGACTTTGCCACAAGATCGTGTCTAATTTCCAGCCTGTGGCAGCAATTCCTTCACTTCCTAATGACGTATCTCTTCCGTGTTTGTGGGGGTAGCACGTCACCTGGCTCATGTCAACAGACAAGTGCAAAGAGAGGCCACAAGGTGCAGTTACACGTGTGCAACGTGTCAGGCGTGTTCCTCTAAGGGACCATCGCTGTGCACATGCATGAGGTCCCAGGGGACACCGTGTGAAGGCGGAAGGGCCTGGGTGGATGTTGAGCCGCGTTAACCATTAAGCATTCGAAAGACAAAGGCAGGACCCAAAAGAGTGAGAGTGAGCCATCAGAGACCAACGAAGAGAACCCAAAGTTCACAAATAGTAGGAAAGACAGTAGTAGAAATATTCAAAAATAAGAGGATTGTTACGAGTTCAGAGAAAAGAGATTCAGGAAGAGGTGTTTACCTTAGGAGGTGGTGCATAGGATGAAACTGTTGACATTTTGAACATACACATATTCATTTCTGTATGTTATGATGTTTTCAAAGCCTCTCTGGCTGGGAGAGATTGCTCCTCCCAGCTGTGGCCATGGGCCCGGCCGGCAGCAAACCTGCAGTGTGCCCACCAGACCTCCCAGCGCCGTCCCCCCTCCATCTGGGCTGCCCCCAGGAGGCAATATTCCTCTGCCTGCCTCCCCCCAACCCAGGCCAGGTGCTGGGAACTAGAGACTACCCCAGAGCCCAGAGCCCAATGGATCTACTTAAAGCTGCCAGTTCTGAGTTCACCACCCTCTGGCCGCCTTTCCTGTGGAAATCCCAAAAGGGCTGTGGCCTAAGTTCACCTCTGGCTCCTCTCTTCGGCCTCCTGACACCCGGGCCATGCCCGCCATGTCTCTAGGACCTCTGAGTGTAATAGATTTTGATTTCTTGCATTTCTGCTCCTGTAGCCACACCTGCCTGATGAAAGAACACATCACCAGGAACAGTCTCTTGAAAACACTCCCCACGGTGCTTTAGCAAGTCACCAAAATGGAGACAAAATTATAGAGCAGTATTTTGGGGTATTTATACAGTAATGACAAGAGATTTAGTTCCAGAGAGGGTTCTGATAGGGAAAGGCATGGAAATGTTCTTAAATTTAATATGAAGACAACTAAGGAATGAAAGAATGCCCACCCTATACTCACACACAAGAAAACACATGCGGTGTCCTTTCTAGATTTTTTTTAAAGTTTATTTACTTATTCTGAGAGAGACAGAGACAACACAAGTGGGGAAATCCAGGCAGAGAGAGAGGGAGACAGATAATCCCAAGCAGGCTCTGTGCTGATGACACAGAGCTCAACACCATGAACCGTGAGATCATGAGCTGAGCTGAGATCAAGAGTCAGACACCTAACCAACTGAGCCACCCAGGCACCTCTTCTTTCAAGGTTTTAGATAGGGATGCGATTGGACGTAATGTTCATCTCATAATGACAGCTCAGACTTCAGCAGGGAGAAGGGACTGCCGAGTGGGTAAAAGTTTACTAAGTCTGACCAAATTGGAGGTTCTTCCCTGAATCTGATCAAAAGGCTGATGGCTTGAATTGGGGCACTGGTGTCGGAGGAAACAGACATACTTAGGATGCATGGATGGTTGAGAAGGCTGAGAACAATGATCTATCTCAGAAAACTAGATTTTTGGATTGGCGGACTGGTTGGTGATGCCACTGATGGAAACAGAGACGTGCACGAGTTAGCGTGAAGGAAGGTGTGGTGGAGGTGCGGCAAGGCTTCTCTCTGGGCATGGTAAGTGTGAGCCCGCGGAGACCTCCACATAGAAGGGCAGAAGAAGACACTGCTCTGAGATATAGGGCTATAAATACACCTCAGGGAGATGCGCGGTATACAGGTGGTGGCAAAGACTCAGTTGTGGTGGCAATTGTACATCTGTTACCCTCTCAGTGTTCATGGCTTTTAAGATTTTCTGCAAGAGCCCTCAGTATCCTGATGAGAGCAATGATTGTGCAATCGATCTAACTTTAGAAGTTTGCTAGTATTGTTCAGCAGGAAGATGTAGCTACAAAGAGGTTAAGCAGTTGAGGGTGACGCCTGGGGTGGGATGCTCTAGCTGAGTGGTTCCCACTGAATGAAGGTCAAGTAGAAACTCAGAAACGTCGATTCCTCTATTGTAATGTTAGGTTCTATGCAACATTTGTCTAGGAATACCAGGGAGCAGGCAGGCAGAGAAAGAATAGCTACAATGATTGATCATTTTCTGTTAGCTGCTTTATAGTGATAACTTGTGTTCACTACATATACAGTATTCTACAGAAGCTGATATAGGCACGTTCTCCCTAATATTTACACTATTGGTACACAAATTCATTTACTTGTCAAATCCTTCTTGATGACCTGCTCTGTGTCATTGGCCTTTTGTGTGCTGGGAGCACAAAGGAGAAAAACGATGGAGAAAGCTAGTGCCTTCACGAACTCATTTAGCCTTCTATGGAAATAGAAACAAACCCTAACCAAATAAATAACTGTTATTTTCAGGTATTGGAGAAGTATTATAACTTAAAACCATACAGAAGAGCAGAGTCTTGTGAAATTGATTTATTGGGCCAGAGCTAACATTTTTGTTCTGAGTAATGCTAGAGTGGATTAGAATGTGACAGGAAACAATACATTGTGTGAAAAAAATTATCGAAGTATAACACGTGCTATCGGTACTGTTGCCTAAAACTTTTCTATCACATACACCCTTGCATACAGGTTCATCAGCACTGCTCAGTGGCGTGCTGTGTGTGTGTTCATTGGTTTAGGCATAAAGCTTTGGGGATCCCACCAGGTTAGATGACAAGATTGTGGCAGGAATGAACTGGGTTTAAGGAAATGCTTGACCACACGGGGGGTCATCTCTTTGAGGAGAGCATCATTGTGCTAAGACTCAAATTACAGGGATAATTTAAATTTGTAGATATTTGCAGAACAGATTTAAGGAAATGGGACAAACGAGTGCAAAGCCTGAAATAAATGTGCCGTGTTTAAGGAAGATAAACTTGGCAGAATGTCACATTGAGCCAAGGGAAGAAAGAGCAGAGATGAAAAGGAAGCCCCCCCCCCTTCCCTGTCTCCTCAAGGACTCCCGCTGGTCTGTCACCTGTACGGGCTCACCCTCACTCGGCCCTGCTGAGTGCTCTCATTAGACCAAGCAATGAAGGCGTGGTCTCATTAGTTAGGGTTCTCCAGAGAAGCAGAATGGATATCCTCATCTACAGGTAGGTGGTAGGTAGAGGGGAGATAGAGAGACAGGTAGGGAGGTAGATGCACAGACAAGTAGAGAAAAGATTTTTTGCAGGGATTGTCAAGCATGGTTATGGAGGCCAGGAAGCCCCAGTCCTGGAGGCCCGGGAAACTGGATGGTGTGATTACTTCTAAGTCTGAAGAATTAGGGCTTGATGGTGTGAGTCCCAGTTCAAGGGCAGGAGCGGTGAGATGAGATGTCTCAGCTCAGCAGGGAGGCAGGAAAAAGGGATGAACTCTCCTTCCCTCATCATTTGTTCTATTTGGCCATTGGCAGTTTGGATGAGGCCCATCCTCATTGGGGAGGACCATCTACTCTACTGAACCCAGCAGTTCAGAAGCTAAGCTCATCCAGAAACACCCCAAGACACACAAGAGATCATTTGAATCGGGGCACCCTGGGGTCCATCACACTGTGCGTAATCCCCCAGGAGGCTAGGCTAGCCGCACACCCAGGCTTGAGACTAGAGAGGAGCACATGGCCACACATATCTGTACACATTGTTTTTTCTCTTGAATCATAAAAAAGCAACATTAAGTAGATCCTCTTGTTTTAATTCAGTTTAAATACACATTTAACACCCTCCCTAAAGAAAAAGTTGATAAGTGGCCATGACTTAAAATTTTCAACTCTTAACGAAACACAAGGGGAAAATATTAATACCCATTATACCGAATTGTAAGAATTTCCCAGAAACACGAACTTGAGCATCTTCATTTTTTGAGAGGTCCTGAGAAGTGCACCAGATGGAGATGGAAGGGCTCGGTCTCCTGTATAAAGTGCAGCCCATTAATTCTCAGTAGTGGTTTAATCAGGGATTTACTGCAAGCGAAGGTAACTAGGAGTGATGTAGCAAAATAAGTTTAGCACAGGACGCGGAGGTGACCTTCCTGGTGCAGTCCCTGTGGCAGTGTTTCTATGTAATGGTGTCGAAACGGCTCCGTAGGTGTGGGGCAGGAGAGAAGGTGTGGGTCGGAGAGCCGCTGCTGCCATAACCCTCCATTAAAAATTCTGATAGATGCAGAGAGAAGGGAAATAGACCCTTTCAACAGAGCTAACAAATCTTTTCATACCGACATAATCTTCTCTGAGCTGGTGAGGTTTAGAGGTCAGATGTTGGAAGAACAAAGGAGGATCTTCGGCGTCCACCTGCTGAGAAATTGGACGGTAACATTTGGTTCCAAGTTAAATACCAAGATTCACTGTCTTATTCCAAGGTTAAAAGGAGTTTATTAATAATTTTTTAAGTTTAAACTTTGACTTGTAGTCACTTCCAAGCTATACGAATGTAAAACACTAGGGACATTTGAATACATAACATGTCTGTGCTCAATTGAAGAGTCTGGGCTGACTACCTCTGACAGAAAAGAGCCCTGTCCTTGACCCGCAAGTCGAGTCAAGGACAAGAAAATAAAACAAGGTGAGCTTTGTACCATCGGAAAGAAACCTTCACCATGCATCGCAACACAAAGCAAGTCAACTAAGCTTTAATCATCTACAAAACAAGAAGAAAGGGAGTTAATCAGAATTAACAAATCACTCTCCACATTTAAAATAAATCTCAGCATTTTGATGATACCAAATCTTATAGTAACCATCATCATTATGCTGGATTTACTAGCTATTATAGAACACAGCATGTTTGCTCGTGTGTTCAGTTTCTAAATCAAAGAATGTGTGTCTGAGTTACACACGCACATGCACACACACCACGTACACACGCACACCACGTACATATTTTGAAATTTAACATTTAATTTTGCTTTTTAATTGTTTCACAATCATGGCACACGATTCTGACGTGCCAAAAGCAAACTGTCCTTCTGTAGAATGTCAGTGTAATTAGACTAGTCACACTGTTCTCTAGAAGTTGTGAATTTGCCCACACATAGTTTGATTTTTAACCAAACTGATATACAAAACTTTGGATCTTGCTTGGACCCCAAAGTCCAATTGCCTGCCCGCCTTCTTTCCTTCCTCTCTGTCTTCTTCTGCTCCTTTGGCATTTTATACTTCCCTCACATCTTTATTGTTGTTTTGCATTGCGTCAGGAAGGTGTCATCAACGGCGGAGCTCGGATTGGGAGTTAATTCAGTAGAAGTTTCTCAGAAGGAAAAGCAGTCAGAGGCGCCAGGCAGGAGGCAACGCAGGATCAAAGAAAAAGGCAGGGAAGAACCTGCGGTACCTGCCGCCAAGGAGGGTGTCCTTCGGAGGCTGCGGAGCGCCAGCAGCGGGACAGGGCCAGTCTCCCAAGGACATCATGCCGGTCGGTCCCCTTCAGCCAGAGGCCACGTGGGCTCTTCTCGGTAGATGATTAATAAATACCCCATGGCATTCAATCACTTCTACTAAAAATAGTATGTGAATTAAAAGTGCATTTTTAATTGAAAAGGATTGTGGAGAGGCCGTGTGAGGGGACTGTCGTGGGCGTGGGTGCACCTGCCGACAGGTGGCCTCGCGCTCAGGTAGCTCTCGTTCTTGGAGGAGGAAAGGACGGCACAGTCAGGGAGAAACGAAGATCTGCCTGGTAACCGGCCAGGTAGGCGGGCTGACCCCCGTCCTCGGGCGGGAGGGCCCCCCCATGTGCTGCAGAACCAGGGGTCCGGAGTTCCGAGAGTGACAGCGTCCGTGGGCTCTGCACTGCGGCCACGGACACACTAGTCACAGCGCCTCGTCTCCGTGGTCTCTCTTCGTGTCTCCGAGTCCCTGTCTCTGCCCCTCTTCTCCCATGAAAGGACTATTAAGACCCCCCCAGGGGCAAATGCAGCTGAGATGGAGGGAAAGAACCAGCCCATCATCATCAGTCCCTGTGTCTTACACAGTAAAGGGCCTGTGGTCGCAGAGCTCCTGAAGAGCCCTGACTGTCCTTTGTGCCCAGCACGTGCTGGCCTGGCTCTCAGGGAAACCTCTCGGGGGGCAGAAAGCATCTTGCTTCACTGCCCTGGAAGGCGGAGCCTGAGGCAAGGGCTGGGCTGCAGGTGATCCACCTGAGAGTGAGTCCAGGGCACAGAAGCCCGGCAAGGGGAGAGGAGGCGCCAGCACAGCGCCCGGCCTCTGACGGCCACACAGAAGCCCCTACCTTTCCGCCGCAGGCTGGGGGGCTGGCCCGCGCCCTGCTGCAAGCACCCTGAACATCAGAGCAGGCTTGCTGGGGGTGGAGGGGGCCTGGGGGCAAAGGTGAAGAAGCTTGGTGTGCGCCTGTGGGGGATCTGTTGGTTGGGTCGCATGTTCCAGAACCTTCCACCAGAGAGCAGCGGGAACGAGCAAGAGGCGAAAGGTGCAGAGCTGCCTCGAGGCAACATGGATTCTGACGTTCTGGATGCTCTCGGGCATCTCAGGGGCAGGTGCACAGGTCCATGGGCCTCAGGGGTTCCTCACCTCCACAGAGTAGGGCGTTCGCTTTGCTCAGACACCACTTTGCTATCTGCGATTTGCTTTCAAATGACTTGCAGGTTCACACACAACTGTCTCCTGATAGAAAACTAACCTGAGCAATAGCTAGATCGCACCAACGATCAAAATAGCAGGACAGAAAAATACATCATGTTCAAAAATGCACAATTCCATCCTCGTAACCACGAAGATGCAGAACTCACACTGAGAACCTCATTCTGCTTCCGTCATTGCGCTTTCCTGAATAGACGTAACATCACACAAACAGAAATAAGTGACGGGCGTCAGACACAGTTGTTGAAGTGATGATTCCAGGGGCGCCTGGGGGGCTCAGTCAGTTAAAATTCCAACTCTCGATCTTGGCTCAGGCCATGATCTCACTGTTTGTGGGTTCAAGTGCCGTGTCAGGCTCTCTGCTGACAGCTCGGGGCCTGCTAGGGAGTCTCTCTCTCTCTCTCTCTCAACATAAATAAATAAACTTAAAAAAAAAAGATGGTTCTTTTTAGCCAATAACACAATCTCCTTAAATCCTGGTTTCCCATCTAGGAGACGGAGATAATAATCGCTGTCTTGAATATCCCAGTTGATGTGATCACCAGATTCAAATGTGTCCTGGCGCACGAGGCCATTACAAGTTCCCTCCATCGCAGGGCAAGCCCGTCCTCAGCAGGTATTTGCAGAATTATCTTAGCAGCAGCTGGCATGGGAAGTAGACATTTTGAAGTGTTTGAATAAATATCATTAAGCTAAGTGTCAGTGACTGGATGAAGGCATGAAGATGATTACTTGGGTTTCCATGAGGCCGTGGCGTACGCCCTATGTGCACTTGGTGCTTCCGTTCAGTGAGTTCCGGGGCGTCTGCCCAAGACGCCCTGCCCTTCACCCGCGCGCCCCCCGTGCCTTAGCCCGGCTGTTCCTGTGCAGCCCCCACTGCCCCACTCCTGTGCCCCTCC
>NW_027527611.1:2836217-2837470 GCF_008692635.1 Crocuta crocuta
TCAGCTTTGAACGCTCGCACCAACACGAGTTGAAAACAGAATAGAAACTTCATAGATGTTTATTGAGCAGAAATAAACTAAAATGTTAAGTCATGGGCTCAAAAAAATCCAAGCTATTTGATGTGTTATTAATAGTTTGCAGTGAAAACATTGACTGTAAATCTGATTAAACCGTTCCCAATAAACCAGGCTATGAAAAATGAGCTTCCCCCCCACTTTCCCTATTTTATGTGCCCATAAAGTAAACTGAATTCTATTTTCAATGCTTAGTTCTTAACCATAATAATTTAAATACTGCCCCACCCATAATAAGTTAAAATTCTACCCTTCCTCTTAAACATAAACCATATCTTAAAACCAGTTTCATGAAAATAATAATTTTTAATACATCACAATTGAGGCTAAATTGTCAAGTTCAATTATTAGAGACACTTCTTTAATATTTGGCCAAGTTTGACTATGGCAAATCGTGCAATCTCATCATAAAACATGGGCATAGATTATAACCTGTTTTCAAATCTATCACCATTCTCTGGTTTCATTAAAATATTACTCTATTTTCTGTATTGTGAACATTTTTAACGTTCTGGTTAGAAGGCTTTTCTTTATTAACAGTGACATTGGTCATGAATTTTGCATTTTTCTGATGTTGCAATTTCCCTGCAGATGTTAATATTAATGTGAATATACTTAGCAGCAGATCAGTATAAGGCAACAGTTGCAAGTACAAAATCGTAAAATATAATTCCACATTGTGTTTTTGGGATGAAAGCTTGCCCTAAAATATTTATGTATTAAGAATGATACCAGTTTTATTTTACCTTAACTGAGTTCATTTTAGAACGCCCAGGGACCCAGCAATGGTTTTGCTCCTGATTTAGGGGTTTCTTCGTATGGAAACTACTTCCTTGTGGTATTGAATATAGTAAATAGAAAATGTCATCCAATATGAATAAAAATACTTTTTTAAAAGTCCTGAAGTCAGTGGGATTCTAGGGACAAAGACTCACATGCCCGTTTGGGCCAGGACCACATCTTCACTGCTGGCTTTACACCCAAAATGTGACTTTGCTTTTATTTATTTATTTATTTACTTATTGACTTACTTATTTGTTTGTTTGTTTTGGAGGAGAAGCAGAGAGAGGGGAACTGAGGATCTGAAGCGGGCCCTGTGCTGACAGGCTGGCAGCAGCAAACCTGACATGGGGCTCGAACTCACAAACCACAAGATCATGACCTGAGCCAAAATCGGA
>NW_027527611.1:2837522-2850024 GCF_008692635.1 Crocuta crocuta
CTCACTGGTGGCCAGGCTTGCGCCGGGACAGCCTTATAATACACAGCATGCTGCATTATCTCGACAGCTTAAGGCTCCTTTTCTTGACATTGTCACAGTAATTATAGCTTTATTTTCAAACCTTCACCAAGTGACATTTTAAAAAATTACTTCAGATAGCACCAAAAAAACCCTCTGCTGTTTATTACCTGACAACTAGAATCGATTCGTTCGTTTCCCTCCTCACAGTGCAGAGAGCTATTCCTGGGACGGATGCAATTATCAGATGGATATGAGGCAAACAGAAAATTCTGTTGCAGCTCGGTTGTTTTTCCCTTTCAAAATTAAATCTGATGGCTCGGTCCTGAGTGGGAAAATCAAGACCCATTTTTAAATAACGACGATATAAAAATGATGACCTAAATGGTTGCTTATTGTTTAATGGAAATGAACAATGGAAAATTAGCAGACCTACACTTTTTACTGTAATTGCTTCAAATACTAATTTTAGCATGGATTTGCTTTGTATTTATTTAATTAGATAAGATACTATAAATGAAACATTTAGAATGGTGTCTGGCACACAGTAGGAGCTCAGAAGTTTGTGTATCTGGTACATATATTTGCACATGCATTACACATCAATGTGGTATATGAATTTCACATTTTATGGGAAATTTTATGGGAAACACTGAGTAGCCCTTTTATGCCGTATAAAAATAAATTTACTTCTGAAATATGATGACATAGTATTCTCTGAAATTAAATTGATGCTTTTAGAGCCTTTTAAAAATGTTCTTTATTTTTAATGTTTATGTATTTTTGAGACAGAAAGAGAGAGGGACACAGCATGAGTGCAGGAGGGGCAGAGAGAGAGGGAGACACGGAATCTGAAACAGGATCCAGGCTCTAAGCTGTCAGCACAGAGCCTGATGCAGGGCTCGAACTCACAAACCGCACATGAAATCATGACCCGAGCAGAAATTGGACACTCAACCGACTGAGCCACCCAAGTGCCCTATGCATTTAGAGTCTTAAATGTTATGGCTTCTGTAATGAAGGTGTTTTCCTTGGATATAAACATGGAGTAATAAAACTGCATAGTGAAAATAAGTCGTGTGCAGCTTGATTAGTTTCCTTCAGATCGGTTTCACAAGAGCGCCCATGTAAAGCAACACAACTGAGTGTATCCACGACAAATCTTTGTGTTTAGGTAGAGTGGGGGACTCTTACATGGTTACAGGGACCTTCAAATCCCTCACACTCGATCGGCTCTCCTCCACCACCACTGACGTTCTCAATGCACCTGTTCACAAAGATCAGCAACCTGAGAAACGTCTGTTAAAGGCCTTCTGAGATGAGGCAGCAATGTGCAATGCTTCCGATGGAACTTGATCTAAAAAATAGCAGAATGATAATTGGTGTATGAAGTATAATTGTAAGTATTACAAGCCATCTAAAACTATGAAGACAGGCTGAAGAGAATTGGGCAGAAAGAAGCTTCCATTACAGAGTTAAGGTGATGGGAATATAAGTTCCTATATTTACAACATCTCTGTAAGGGTAATAGCATCTCACAAGTTAACAAGCAAATGTATGACTGCAATGCTCAACAAAGAGCCCAAACTTCTGCCGCTCACCCTGCTCCCGAGAAGCGAACTTTGATGGGTAAGTCCTATGGCACCTGCCCCGCAGCTCTGGGCCTCAGACCCACAGCCTGTCCCAAGCTCTGTTAGAAACAGAGCGCCTGCCCGTTAAGTTCACTTACCTACTGGCAGGGACCTTTACATGGGGACTCCATAGAGCAAAGTCTTTAGAACATCACTCTTTTGAAGGAAATGTGCACTGTAATCCCAAAAGGAGTAGTTGCTATGGGGCATTGGATTAAAATTTTCTATTTCCATAACAAAAAGATGCCTTCCTGGCAAAGATTATACATTTTTTAATTGGCTAATTGCTTTCACTAGACAATTAAAGAATATAATTAGGGTGGAAATGTAGCTGGTCCGTGAACACACAGCAATAGGAGAGAAAGGAGATATGGATGGCTGATGGCCAAGGTCACATTTGAAAGAGATTTAGGAATGATATATTCATTCCTCGGAATCTACAAATTAGGATATTGAGGCGAAATGTGTGAACTAGTTTGCCTAAATCGCTTAGTTTATAAATGGCAGTGTCGGAGCTGGTACCCAAGTGTTGGGATTTCCAACTTGTTGATTTTTTTTCATAAGCCATGAATCTCTTCTTTGAGCCATTCATCAAAACTAGTTAAATAAACAAAGGAATGAATTAATTCAGGCTGGGAATGTGAATCATGTTCAAACTTACCTTTACAAGAAACATCTTTCTTCTTTGCCTCGATTTTCAGACTGCAAACCTGCTGCCTGGGGAGGGGGAGGGAATCCGTCCCTTCTCTGCCCCACAGAAACCACCCCAGGCGCTACTGAAGCTGTGCCGAGTCATGCCCACTCTTGAGACACAAGGTGTAAACATTTGGATGTAACCTGATGAAACACCTTCCTGAAATCAACAATTATGTTAAAAAAGATAAGCACCAAAAAAGAAAATATAGTAGAACCATCAGGAAATAACCTCGAGTTTGATAAATCTAATGGGCTTTAAAAGTGTTGTTAGATGCTTTGACGGATACATGACAAGGATCTTTCACCATCGAAAATATTTTCTTTTAATGCCGCTCTTACTTTTATGTTCAATTTTAAATCTAAGGTAAGACCACTATGGTATAAGATTTTTTTTTAATATTTTTTTTATTTATTTCTAGGAGAGAGAGAGAGACAGCGTGAGCAGGGGAGGGTCAGAGAGAGAGGGAGTCACAGACTGAAACAGGCTCCAGGCTCTGAGCTGGCAGTCAGCACAGAGCCCGACACGGGGCTCGAACCCACGAACCGCGAGATCATGACCTGAGCGAAAGTCGGACGCTTAACCGACTAAGCCACCCAGGTGCCCCGGATTTTTTTATATCAATATAAAAGTAGTGTTTTTGTCCTCACGGAATTTTATAAAATAAATTTTCTGTTACTTGATGTGGGTTTATTTTAATTGATTCAATTATCTTATACAGCTTTATTTCTTGAAAGTATTTCAAAATTGAAAGGCCAATGTCAAGTAAACATCTAACTTTACATTTATTAAAATTATGTTCTGTAGCAAACAATGTCAATAGTCATGACAATATACATGTCCATTAGACTAAATATTCTTAAAGCCTAAGTATATCTGAAGGGGCGCTTGGGTGGTTCCGTCGGTTAAGCGACCAATTTCTTTTCAACTCAGATCACGATCTCAGGGTCTGTGAGTTTGAGCCCTGTGTTGGGCTCTGCACTGGCAGTGCAGAGCCTGCTTAAGATTCTCTCTCTCTCTTTCTCTCTCTCTCTGTTTGTCTTTCTCTGCCCCTCCTACAACACTCTCAAAATAAATAAATAAACAAAAAAAGCTGAATTATATTTCAATAACAACAAAAAGTTAAATCATCTGTCATGACATATTACATGGAAGTTGTCCATCGGTCGTTCTTTTAAGTAAAAATCATTTTCTATGAAACAGTGGTCAGTGTAGCTCATCAACCCTACAAACACACAGTGCTTATTTTTAAGACCAGCGTCATATTTTGTTAAGCACCGGAAGTGCTTGATGTTGGTTATGTAGACCATTTAGAAGACGTATATTTGCAAGGCTAGTCTAAGTGAAACTGATCGTTTCTTGTATTTAAACGTTTAGCATAAAGTGTGTAAAGGTGAAGAACTGCAGTTTGGTCATAACACTCTTATTTGTATCACTGCAACAATAGCCAACATGCTGAGAAAGGCAGATGACCTCCTAGTGGACACGACTATCATAAAAATGATTTTGGAGCGCCTGGGTAGTTCAGTCGGTTAGGCATCCAGCTTTGGCTCAGCTCATGTTCTCATGGTTCCTGAGTTTGAGCCCCATGTCAGGCTCTGTGCTGATAGCTCAGAGCCTGGAGCCTGCTTCGGATTCTGTGTCTCCCCCTCTCTCTGTTCCTCCCTTGCTCATGCTCTGTCTCTCTCAAAAATAAATAAACATTAAAAAAATAACGGTTTTTGTTATATAAGGATCTTCGACACAAACGGATCTGCAGACCATACTTCAGAACCTCTAACATATGCTCTTATCTAAATATTACAACCAAACTTCATTATAAAGGATATGGATCTATAAAAATGTTCCCTTGAAGAACCAAACACATCTCTTGAGTCATTAATTTTCTTTGCAATCTGATTCACCTTCCATATTTATCCTATATTCTTTTATATTCTCATTATGGAGGGAAACTAAATAACTGAAAACTAAATACACACCCATATCAAGTAAACTAATACTTGCCCCTTTTACTTCGTGGATCAAAATTAGACCGTCATAAAACACTACCATTTATTTTGAATTTTAAAACAAAAGATTAATATTTTGGTGACACGTCTCATGTTCTTGTTGGTCTGGGACAGTGCTGCAGTGGTAATCAGCAGTTACTATTTTACTTCAGATCTGGTGTGTCAATGCCTAGTGTTCCAATCCAACAGGAAGGAAAACTTACTTCCATTCCACGTGTGTATGTCATTGTTGCTCATTTTGTTGATTACATCCATCACAAATAGGATCGGAAAAGAGATCTCTGTTTGAGTAGTAACTGGCCAAATCCCTAAGCTAGTGTAGACCATGATTTTGCGGACGATGAGCTATGACGTATGTACCAAATGTGATATCTTTACTTTTTAAAGCGGTTGTGCTTTTCCCATTACGGAATCCGTGTAAAAGGTTATTACATAACAGCACAAGAAATGAGTTAGGCCCAGTTACAATAGCCCACAGGCAGACTTTCAATAATAATAAAATCTGCCACCAGGTGAAAGATAATGTACACATTATCCATCAACTTCCCTGGAGATAAAAAACAAACAAACAAAACGAAAGAAAGATAAATCTGGAGGGGTGAGATGCACTATATTCCACAGATACATCATATTTACGACAATGTATAAAATGAACAGATGACTTTAAATATGCTCTTCACCTCATGATCTGAATAATTCATGCGTTTAAAGGCAGATGGACGTGAGCTTCCCAGGATCTTAGGATTCATATTTCAAACTTTTTCGGTTCTCCCTTAAAGAAAACAAAGCAGGGCGCCGTGGAAATGCATTTTATGTTAATCCCTGCCTGAACAGATCAAGTCAAGCCCTCCCTTCTGTTACTCATATTTCATCCCTTGTTGGGAGTTGGGCTCACCATTTCCCTTCTTCCCTCGGAATCCGTACCCCACCTTGTCCAGCCTGGCCTCCTGGAGTGTCACGAGCTCTGCAGTAAGTGTTCTGAACTCATCCCTGATCCACCACGACTTCAATTTCTCACCAATTTAGTAAGTAACTGTTTTTCTTGGAAAACGAGGACTCTTTAATCCAAACCCAAAATGATCTCGTGCAATTTCTTTTCTTTTAGTGTTTATTTATTTATTTTGAGAGAGAAAGAGCACAAGCAGGGGAGGGCAGAGAGAGAGGGAGAAAGAATCCCAAGCAGGCTCTGCACTGTGAGCTCAGAGCCCAACACGGGGCTCGAACTCATGAACTGCGAGACCATGACCTGAGGCAAAATCAAGAGTTGGATGCTTAACCCACTGAGGCACCCAAGGTGCCCCAATCTTTTGCAATTTCTAA
Organism: Crocuta crocuta; assembly: GCF_008692635.1. Classification (NCBI taxonomy): domain Eukaryota; kingdom Metazoa; phylum Chordata; class Mammalia; order Carnivora; family Hyaenidae; genus Crocuta; species Crocuta crocuta. The sequence continues at coordinate 2,843,195 of NW_027527611.1, forward strand.
AAGACCCATTTGGGGGTGCCTGGGTGGCTTAGTTGGTTAAGCGTCCGACTTTCGCTTAGGTCATGATCTCGCGGTTCGTGGGTTCGAGCCCCGCGTCGGGCTCTGTGCTGACTGCCAGCTCAGAGCCTGGAGCCTGTTTCGGAGTCTGTGACTCCCTCTCTCTCTGACCCTCCTCTGCTCATGCTGTCTCTCTCTCTGTCTCCTAGAAATAAACATTTAAAAAATAAAATAAAATAAAAGACCCATTTGCCCAGCAGCAAGGGTCACTATTCAAGCATTTGTCTCCCTAAAGCCAATCCATACTTTGCAGAGGGTGTATCTGCTCGTGTTGCACAGCTGGGCCATCTGTTGGACAACATGTTGCAGGATTGTGTAGTGTGCAGCCTTCACAACAAAGTCCTTCAAACATGACTAACCCAAATTTCACAGTGATGACAACCTAATCAAAACATATTGTCCGTTAAGAATGCATTTCTCCACATCACACATCAAAATCTGCCGTGACACCCACATTCTGGTGTCAGGGCGTGTTGTGAATGGTGAGTATCTCTCTCTCATTATGAATTTGGATTCTTTTCAGGCTTTTCTGGAGCCGGGTCACAAGTCTGGCTCATTTTCATCTTGGGGCTGCACAAAACCCCTATGTGATCAACTGCTTTGCCGGTCTTCCCTACACTGTTCCACGTTAAGTAAAGAGCTCATGTCCATCCCTGTGTGACAACATCCCTGCAGTGGGAACTGTTGACTCCGGCCTGCTGGAATCTGAACAGCATTCCATTTTAAACAAATTCCCTAGATTCTTCATGCAGGTCGTTGCCCAGGAATTATTTGAAACTACAAAAACGAGACAACAGTACTTACAATTGTGTTATAAGTAGACAGTGTCCGTAGGGAAGTGATTGAAAGCTCTGATTTTCACCTAGTGCCCTATACACTCACCTGCTTAGGCAGACATGTTCAGTTGGGACAATTGCTCCATAAAGCAACTGGACAGGAATGTTTGCCCACACCCTGTCCCCTGGTTAACAGGAAGGAAGGGTGAAGGAAAATGGAAAGGAAAATCTGTGCATGGTTTCTAATTTCCTTTGCCTCCAGCTGATGACCCCTTGAGAGTTACCTGCCACCAACCTGAGCTCGGATCACCTTTGAGCATCTTGCTTTCCAATGGCCAAAACACAAAGTGTCCACAGAGGCCAATTTTGGCATCCTAAAATGGCCTCTGGGGCCACTGATGTGGCGAGGCCCTTGGTTCCCCAGCCACACATGGCTACAATGGATGCAGAGGTCCAGTAATCACAGGTTCAGCTGCCAAATGAAGGGGACAGCTGAGGCATCTGTTTGTGTGCTCTCTGCAAATGACAAATGTCCTCACCACAGGCGATGCCGGAGTGCATGGAGGCTAATACATCTGCAGCTGAAACTTGGCTCTCAGAAACATTCGTTCTGGCAAATCGTGCCGCCCCGTCCACCTCCTCTGCCCCTCACTAGGTCACCAGCACGGACACTCCACTTGGCCACAAGCGACCATTCACTCCTAATGGACTGTGCAAACACTTGTTCTCCCCCAGAGAGAGAGTCCACAGGGTCACTAAACAAGGCACTTCTCCTGAATCACAAAATGTTTTATTTCTACTTTTTTTTTTAAATTTCACCGCATTAAAATTTTATTTTCTTCTTTACGATTTGACATTAAGCACTTCCTGAAGCCTAATAAATGATTTGGTCTTGATATTGATGCACAATTCAATAGAGGATATTTTACGAGAATCTAAAAAAATCAATTCTTATGTCTTTTGTCTATTTCATAACTATCTAAACTTCATGCGGATTAATTTAAAAACCAAGAAGGAAAGCCAAAGTGAAAGCTATGACTCCTTGATTTAAATGTTTCTCTTTGATTCTTTGAAACTTTACAAGGTTTAATTCCGTTCAATAGATATGTAATGAAGTCCTCTGCAAAGCCCTACTCTGGACTATGGATACAGAGATTGAACATGATTCTTGGCTCTAGAAAAAGTCAGTATGAGTCAGGCTTTCCGACTCTCATAATCGGAAGCTAGTTAATTGAAACCATTCTCCCTGCCAAGGAAAGTGGGAGGACATTAGCTTGAAAGGATCAGAACGGACAACACAGGGAAGAACGACAAGCCCAGAGCCCAGGGGAGGGTGGGGGTCCAGAGCTGTGAACCCAGCACCCGGGGCCCGTGACACAGGATGCGGATGCCGGTTCCAGTCAGGAAAATTCAAAGGCTGAGCTCCGCTGCTGAAAACAGCAAGAGAAGGAGATACAGGGAGCAGAGTCCGCAGTTGGAGGCGACCTCCTCTCCATTCAGATTGGGTACCAAAAGTTCTGCAGTCTAGGAATAAAAGTGAGCTAGAAAAAGACATGTATTCGTGAGGATTCAAGTTCAGCATTAAATATCTCAAATTCTGAAACTGATTGATTAGATCCCAGATAGCTAGTGCTTCTAGGAGTCTGGCAGAATCTAGTGCAATGATTCCTTGAAAGAAGAAAGCACCTTAGTCTTTGGTTTGTTTATTCAAACGATTCTACATAAAAAGAGCCCAGCATATAATAAAAATAATGAGATGCATGCAGATAAGACAAAATGCATGTGATAATCAAATAAACATTTGCAAAAGCAGGAATAGAAGGAGGCCCATATGGGATCAGAAAGTAAGGAAGAGTATGGAAGAAGGAACAAATAAAGGTGAAATTAAAACTTAATTTTCTTATTCTTCATTGATCTAATAGGTAACAGTTTATTCAAAATATGAATACAATATAAACAATGATGCATACTTGTGTGTATATTTGGTGTCTATTCGTGTGCTCTTGTGGGTGAGAAGAGAGACAGTAATGACCCAAGTGGAGGTGGGAGGAGTAGGATTTCTTATGACAAGACACTCGCATTCCCTGGGAAGTGTTATCATGCCATTTGAAGCTGGACTTGGATTGTCTGAAATATGTATATTGTAAACTCTAAGGCAACCACTAAAACACGTAGAATAAAAAACTATAAATGATATGACAAGAGAAGAGAGTAAATGGAGTAATACAAATGCTCAGTCAAAACCCCCAAAGGTAAAACAAAACAAAATTTTGGGAAAGCAAAAGTTGAAACAAAAAAAACAAGAGCGACAAATAAAAAAAATGAATATAGTGGATATTACCTCAACCTGGGCTGTGGTTACATGGGTGTTGCTTTCATGAAAAATCATTGCGATGTCCCTTGCACAACAATTTTCTCATTATGACTCAATTTTTCTAATTTATATTTTTGTTAATTCATATTAAATGAAAAATATCAATGTTACATTTTCTTTAGGGCAAATATAAGTTCTCATCCAGACCAGGGCACTTTTGACTCTTAGAAAGTATTTTATTAGAACTACCTTGGGATAACAGATGTAACCAAGACTGTCCCAAAAGACCAGTTGTCCAGGAATGATGGTCCCTTAGCTGTAGTAAGGAATACTTGAACTTGGAAAATGACTGTGGGTTGCTAAAACATTTAAGAACCTTTTATCTTGTGCAGGTTGACCCATAAATCCAAAACACAGCTGATTAATATAGTCTTAGACACCAGTCATATATTCTTTAAAAATGTATGCAGCGGCTGCATTGTGCCAAGCCCTGTCCTTGTCTCTAGGAGTATAAAAGCATACAGAATACATGGAAATGTCCTTGCATATTACATGGTCTAGTGGAAAGAGAAATCCGCAAACGAATAACGACAACCTGACAGATAAATGCCAGAAAGGGAAATGTGCGATTGCTAAGAGAACCCAGTGGGGAGACTTACTATTTCCGGAGTGACTATTTTTTCGGAACAAAGCCTCAAAAAGCTTAAAGTAGAAGTGAAGAAAATATCTTGAAGGAAATATACGAATTTGAAAACTAGGTAAAGGCTAGAAAAACAGTCTAAGCACAGAGGAGGTGACTGCGAAGTTGGTCTGTACACTCAGCACCTTAGACTCACTCACATGGCTGATCCTGTGCTGAATTTCAATGCTACGCTCATGCAGAACACAGGAAACCTTATAGAGAGGCATTCTCTTTTTTTCCTTTTTAAACACTTTATTATTTTTATCTTTTTATTCAAAACAAAATCTGCCCTGGCCTTTGCCGTTCTTTTAAGAGTAAGAGTGAACGTCAGAGTGTACAAGGGACCGATTGGGAAGGACACTTGCCATCCAGCCAGGGTTTCTGTGTTTCTAGACATCATATCTTACGAGTATTGTGATCAACAGTGTGTCCAAGACTTCACAGGGATCAGATGAAATGTGAACGAAGGGGGTTTGTGTCTGTTTGTTAATTATGGAGGAAAGTTCTTGGATTCTTGATCCTTTGTTTTTCTCTTTACGTTGGTTAATGTAAGTATTCACATGACAGTTGCGTTCCAGCTCTCCACGCCACAGCAATGCTCTCTTTCGTAGAGGAACAACGCACAATTTTTCTATGTGTTGTAATGACATTCCCATCTTTGCGTTGGCTACAGAAAGGTCAGAGTGCAGTTAGTTAAGGGAAGTGCCTTCTTTTCTATGTGATTCCTCATACTTTGTATTTCATTGGTAAACATAGTGTGATTTTTCCAAAATGTAGACCTCTGTATATTATTTTGAAATAATTGGAATGAAAACTATAAATAGTTTATTGAAAATGAGGTATTTGGCCAGAAACAGGATTTATACATAATTTTGTAATGCCCACAATGAGTTTGTGATATATTAATGGCAAAAAAAAATCTATTTTAATGCGCTGAAGAGTGACCCCAAAAAGATATGAGCGTGTCCCATCTCGCAGGACCCGCACATGTGACCTTATTCGGAAACAGGGTCTGGGCTGATGTAATTTAAGTTGTAAGGTAAGATGTAAATTGAGAGTCTGAGATGGGATCGTCGTGGAAACAGACTAGGCTCTATGTCGAATAACAGGTGTCTGTACAAGAACAACGAGAGGGAGATTTGGACACCTAGACACGTGGAGGACGGGCGGAGATGGAATGACGTGTCTGCAAGCCCAGGGCCCCGGCACCAGCAGAAGACAGGGCAGGGTGTGGGACGGGTCCCCTCTCAGAGCCTTCCAGGGCCCCATCCCTAGTGCAGTCTGGACTTCTGATCTCCAGAACTATGCGGGAATTCATTTCTGTGGTTCTGACTCACCGAGTTTATGGGAGTTTGCTACAACAGCCCTAGAAAAATGAATACCACTATATCCTGATAGACAGAATTGCCAAGAAACAAAAAAAAAAGTTGTGTTATCAAACCTCACGGCTACCTCTGTTAAAACAACTTGCACTAACTTAATCAGATCTTTAATTAAACACATCAATATGTAATAATAATTTCACACTGGTAAAAAAAAAAAGTCACCTAAATTCCCATATTGTTCCAGTTTCTTCAGCAGTAAAATAAATGCATTAACTAAATAATCTGAGCTGCTTTTAACATTAGGTGTCCTAAGTCATTTTTTCAGTAATTATGATTAAATATAATATGGATATAGAGGGGATGATATATACTGGATATATATACACACACACATATAAGATACAGAGAGGATATATATGGATATAGGATGGATACACATATAGGATATATGCAGAGATAGATAATAGATAGATAGATAGATGATAGATGTACATGGAGACAGAGATTTTAAGGTACAGTTCACACGTTTGTGGTGCTGTGGGTCTGAAAACTGCCAGGGAAGACAGAAGACTGGAGACTCAGGGAAGAGTTGATGCTGTGGCTCAAGTCCAAAGGCAGTCTGTTGGCAGAAGTCCTTTTTTTGCTGTCATTGTCTATCAAGGCCTTCAACTGATCAGACAAGGCCCACCCACATGGTGAAGAGTAATCCACTTACCATAAAGTCCAGTGATTTAAATCCTAATCGCATCTACAAAACTCGTTCACTGTATCATCTAAGCTGGGTGTTTGACAGAAGACAGGGTACCATGGTATAGCCAAGGTGACACGTGCAATTAACCACTACATCTATAGTGATCAAGACTGCTTTTATTCCTTCACTAAGTATTTGTTGAACATCTAGTACTTTCATCTATTATATTCTAGTGGAAAAGACGGGTGGGAAGAATTTCATCCAACAAGTGGGTCTCAGATAGACTTTTTATTAAGTTCATTTACCTCCTGATCCACATCTGAGGGAAGTGAGTGAGGGAACCTAAGACGGAGCACGTGTGTATCCTGGGGCCTCTAAAGGGTCGACCCTGGCCATCAAGCTGTCCAAGCCCCCCTCCCCAGGAAGGACAGTGACACCAGTAAAAGGAAATGTACACAAAATAAAACAGCAAAGCGGAAATGAAAAACAAGTTCAGGGAGGATTTTATTTTATTTTATTTTACTCTTTTAAAAAAATTATTGTTGAGGCGCCTGGAGGCTCAGTCGGTTGAGCATCCAACTTCGGCTCAGGTCATGATTTCACGGTTCGTGGGTTCGAGCCCCGCGTCGGGCTCTGTGCTGACAGCTCAGAGCCTGGAGCTGCTTCAGAGTCTGCATCTCCCTCTCTCTCTGACCCTCCCCTGCTCGTGCTCTATGTCTCTCTCTCAAAAATAAATGAACATTAAGAAATAAAAATAAATAGATAAATAAAGACACGAACATAAATAAATTATTGTTGTGCAAACATGTAACATGAGATCTGCTCTCTTCCCACGGGAAGTGCACGTGACAGTTGACCCAGGTACAGGGTCGTGCGCCCAATTTCTAGAGCTTGTTCATCCTGCTTGACTGAAGCATGATGCCTGCTGGCTCACAAGGCCCATTTCCCTCCCCCGGCCCCTGGCAACGCCACCCCAGCCCAGGAG
>NW_027527611.1:2850087-2861944 GCF_008692635.1 Crocuta crocuta
GGGGCTGTTGCATACAGCAGAGATTCCTTTCCTCACAAGGCTGCCCAGGCCTCCACTGACTGTATACACCACACAGTTTTACCCATGAGTCCGTCGATGGACACATATTGTTTCACATTTTGGCTACTGTCAATAGTACTGCAGTGGATATGCAGTGCAGATGTCTCTTCAAGATCCAAATTTCAATTATTGAGGATCTATCCCCAGTAGTGGAATTCCTGGGTCATAGGGCGGTTCTATTTTTAACCTTCTGAGGAAACTCCACACTGTTTTCCAGAGAGGCCGCACCAGTTTGCATTCCCACCAAGAATGCACGAGGGTGCCTGTTTCTCCACACCCTCGCCAGCACTGTGGTTTCTTGTATTTTTTATTTATTTTAGTTATTGTGACAGGTATGAGCTGGCATCTCATTTTGGTTTTGATTTGCATTTCCCTGATGATGAGTGCTGTTGAGCATCTCTTCATGTGTCTGTTGACCATGTGTATGTCTTCTTTGGAGAAATATCTGTTCACATTTAAAGAAGGATTTTAAATAAACCCTTGAGAGCCAAAATATTTCGACATTGTCTTTTTCTTTTCTTTTCTTTTTTTCAATGCATGACATGACCACCTGTTATACCATTGACCTTGAGCTTGTAAACCCCATGGCATCAGCCTGGAGGCTTCTGTCTGCTTTTTTGTTTGTTTCTTTGTTTGTTTTTAATGTTTATTTACTTTTGAGAGAAACAGAGCATGAGCAGGGAAGGGGCAAAGACAGGGGGAGACACAGAATCCAAAACAGGCTCCAGGTTCCCAGCTGTTAACACAGACCCCGATGTGGGGCTCGAACTCATGAACCGTGAGATCATGATCTGAGTTGGACGCTTAACCGACTGAGTGACAAGGCATCTGTCTACTTGTTTCTGTGTTACCTTCAGGGAGCTGATGCTCTGCGTAGCAGTTGCTTATGGAAAGCATGATCTGGCCCTCAACATGGGCATCTATCTAGGATGCTGAGCCAAGCATAAAAATGAAAGAAAAAGAAAATAATATATGTCTAAAATTCAGAAGCTGCCTCATAAATCCAGCATAAAATTTTGTATGCCAGTGTGTGTAAAAGTACATCAAGTTTCTTGGGGAGAAACTCAGAAGCAGGGGAATTAGTTAATAAACCCATATATTAAAGCAAGGTGTGAAGGGAATGAGAGAAAGGATATTAAATCAGAATCATCAAACATACAATCTCATGACATTTTAAAAACATAAAATAAAATGAAACCGAACGGAAAGGGAACAGTGCTTGCAACAACCTGGCATAAAAGGCTGCCTCGTGAAGCAGTCAGAAGTGACATCCAATGTGGACGTCTGTCACGCGGATTCTGGCCTCTCGTTCTGCTCTCTCCTAGAAGAACCAATTAGTGCCTGGTCTGCATCTTCAGGCAGAAAATCAGGACAGGTCTGGAATGTTCTGTTGCTGTTAGAAAGAAGTAAAGATGCTTCTAACGATGCCCAAGGCTCGTTCCACAAACCAGTGGAGTCCTATCTAAAGAGCAGACTACGGGGCATCCAACCTTGACAAAGGCCAGCATGGCAGCTGGGCGCGGCGGTGGGCGTGGCCGGGCCAGGCCTACGATGGGCGTGAGGACCTGCCTGGAAATGCAGGAGCGGGTGTGCAAGGGTGCCTGTGCAGAACTCCCTTCCCTGGTGACCTTCACTACACCTGAGTGACTTAAGCCAGCAGGGCTGCAGGTGCACCTGGCTGGCCCCCGCCTGGCCCGCTGGAGGGTCAGGTACGGGACCAGATGCCACACGGACCCACAATGTCCTGAATCTCAGGCATAAAGTCCGCACTTTTTGTCCATCAAGTTGGCTTCCATTCTGACACGTTATGTTCCCATCATCGGCCCTGCACCTCTGTGATCCCCTTCGCCTCAGAAAAATTTAGATCCATTGGTAGAACTGTGAGCTCTTTATGACGCTCAAGCAGGTAAAATAAAGCAGTGTGACGGAAAGTGGTTAAAATTCACACGTGAATTTCCAGTAAAATTTGTGGAAAGAACACATGTTGATCAAGTTACATTTACATAAATCTTAAACTGAAGTTCTGTTCAACCCCCGAGCTTTCCTTTGTAAACCATCTATGATAATACAAAGCAATGCTTACAAAGGATTCTATATTGTAGCTTATGAGTTTCAAGGAAGGACATCAGGAAGAAATCACTGTGAGAAAACACCCCCGGTGGCCTTCGTGTAAGGAGTCGGTATTTTAGAAAAGCACATGCAGATTAGGCGATTGGATGCATGTAGTCATGAGCGGAAATGAAAGTGTTGCCCTACAGGGTGAACGCTAAAGGGCACTGCCACCTCCGATTCAGAAATAGAGGTGCTTTCCTGGGCAGGCTGCTCAGCCATCTCTGAGGCCATCCAGGCATGAGTGATGACCAGGAGGCAATGACAGTCACCAAACACCGTGGCAAGGCCTTTCTGGCATCAGCCCCCGTGGTGCCATAGGCGCCGTGAACAACAGGCACAGTCTGAGGACCAGACAGGTTAGGTTTGGTTTTCTAGGCTCACACAGCTACAAAGCAGTGGGAAGTGGAGCCCAGTGGGGGTTCTGATTCCACGACCCACGTCCTTGGGTGTGCAAGAGTCCGCCTCTGACGGTGAATGGAGAAGGATGCGCCCGATACCTACAGAGGACCGGGAAACGCAGAGGTGGGGAGAGGGGGCTGCAATATTTATTCCTCATGGGTCGCCATGGACCCATGTATCTGGCACGTCTCTAGAAATCAGTAATTTTCCCCAAAAATCTTAGAGGGCAGTAAATAGTTACAATCTTTTGTGTTACGCCACCTTTCTATTTGAACATGGACTCTAACACCCCAATGACCCGGGGTCAGTATCCACGGAAGTCATACTGATAAGGCGTCCAGTGAGCCGCCCTGGAAGCTGCAGACTTTCCCGCCACCCTGCAGAAGCCTGTGTCGCTAAATGTCATAAGTAGAGGAATAGAAATGATGAAAATGAAAATAAAACTAGATCATTAAGATTAAAGAAATGAGGTTTTCCATTATCGGATGAGTATAAAATGTCAGCTTTTGTATTGTTTTTGTAAATCAAGTGAGCAGCCTTGGGGCTGACACACAAGGCAGCAATAAATCAATAGCAGTCGAATCTCATTACTCTCTCCATCTCCCCATCGATCATTCTGGTCCCGCAGCTGCGCCTTCCAGCAGCCGTGGGGACGGGGCCATGGTGTGTGCGTCCCCGGGCTTGCTCGGCACACGATGCTGCAGTGGGTCCCTCGGGCGAGGCTGTGGACACACCGGAGGGCCCCTGCACACAGCCAGTCCCAGCAGGGTCTCGGCGCCCGCCAGCCACGCGCTACGTGCTCGTTCCATTCTCCCAAGTGTAGTGCTACCAGACAAGACGCCCGAGGTACGAGAGGTAAAGTCAATTCCCCGAGGGGACCACAGGAAGGTAGTAAGTCACAGAGCTGGGCTTCCGGCCGAGGCTGGGAGCTGCAGACCCTGTGGGTTACGTGGGGCTGCGGTGACCCCAGACCTAGCCGGAGCTCACTTCACTAGTCACCTTCTGTTGAGATCTCTTAGAACACGCGGCACCACCTTCTCTCATCCCTGCACTCTCCCAACAAAGTCCAGAGGGGACCCAGCCCGGTGTCCGAGTCCATCCTGACTCAGGAAAGGACAACCACACGGTCAATCTTCGCCCATCCGAGCTGCTGCAACAGGACACCACAGACCGGGTGGCCTCTCAGGCCTTCACTCTCCCAGTTCTGGAGGCCGGAAGTCTAGAATCAAGGCGTCAGCTGATTTGGTGTCTGGTGAGAACTGCTTCCTGGTTCATAGTTGACCTTAGTCCTCTCTCTGTGTCCTCATGCGGACTAAGGCCTGGGGGCTCTCTGGGTCCGTGTTATTAGGGCTCTAATCCCATCATGGGGTCCCAGCCGCACAACCCAATGACCCCTCCAAGGGCCACCTCCCAACACCAGCACCCTGGGGGTTAGGGTTTCAGCATGGGAATTGCAGGGACACGTTCAGTCCATAACAGGAGCCCAGGGGTCTGGGTAAGGGAAGCCCCAGGGTCCTTCCCGCGATGGAGAAAGGAAGGATTCCTTTCACGCCATCTCCCCTGAAGAACCTTCTTAGAACAAGCAGAATACATCATCGCCCGGGGAATTTCAGTATTCAACCATTAATCAGAATCGCTCCCTGTTTGTGCACGTTGACTTCCTTCCAGAACTCTCTTGTTGGCAGCTGCTACCTGCCTCCTGGTCTCCTTCTATAACTGCCGGTAAAGACTACGAAAGCAACAGCTGGGATGTATTGCTTTGAATACATCAGATAGACATAAGCTAGGAAGACATTGGTTATAAAGTGTCAAACTCTGCAATGAGTCCCCTCCTCCGGGGTGAAACGGAGCTTCCGTGTGCCTGTCTATCTGGTCCCCGGTCTGAGTGTTTTCCTTGAATGATGGGATCACAGCTGTTTTCTTGATTCAACCCGCCTGACGCTGTGAGGACGAGGCGGGTAAAGACACACGTAGGGGTGTGTTGCTTCACAGATTCATTCTGTGACATTAAACAAATATGTTCTAGACTTTAAAAAAAAATTCTTTGGTGAGTATGTATCAGAAGATTATCTTTTTAAAAATTCTTGTCAAGTTATCTAAAATATTCATCAATATTTTGATTTAATTAGTCTATCAGAAGGGGAAGTAACTTGAGCTCAATTATGGTTTTTTGAAAGGTAACTGGGAGGGGCTCCTGGGGGCTCAGTGGGTGAAGTGTCTGACTTCATCTCAGGTCATGATCTCAACTGTTGGTGGGTTTGAGCCCCGCGTCAGGCCCTGTGCTGACGGCTCAGAGCCTGGAGCCTATTTCAGATTCTGTGTCTCCCTCTCTCTCTGCCCCTCCCCTGCTCACACACACTCTCTCTCTCTCTTTCAAAAATAAACATATATTAAAATTTTTTTAAAAGAAAAGTAACTATGAGAATGTAGAAAAATGCAATTTCAGAACTTCAGAATCATTTAAAAACTGTATTAAAGAAATGGCTAACAAAATACAGTATTTCCAAATATAAGCATTCATGGCTCCATGTTAGGAGTACAGCAAGTGTCTAGAACTGCAGTTATATCTGGAATCAATAATTGATAATAACCCCGGCACCTGCTTCTTTTTCAAGAGACTGCAGATAAGCGGAGGGTTGAGGTATGGGGTTGAAAAGCAGAGTATTTGCTCCAAAATACACACAGCCCAGTCCTGAGTGTTCTCCGGAGGCACGGCATCCCACGTGCCCTGCCAGGGGAGCAGAGGCCGTGGCCATTTCCGGGTCTGAAGCCGGCTGGTTGCCCCCGGACACTGGAGCTTCCTCCCACAGCGGCTGTGGTCCCACGTGGGGTCTGGGCTCCCAGCCACGCGGTGCGCTTCCCGCGAGCGAGCTCCCTGGTTGGGTCCTGCTCACTGTTGCCCTGCAGCTGCCGCAGACGCTCGTTTGTGCTGCGCTCGCTCCCGTCCACGTGGCCTTTCCAGCTGGCTTCGTCCCCTCCCGGTTCCACTGTGGCCCGTGGAACACACCCCTCTTATTCGTTCCTGTGATCAAATGCATCTTTGTAGGTCTTTGGTTCTCTATGTCTATTATCTTTACTGTCAGGGGTGAAGGTTAGTCGTTTTTGTTTTGCTTCATTGTTCACTGGTTTGCATTTCTCAAGGAGTCATTTCTCGCCCCAAACTTCTTCCCTGTCCGTCCTTTGTCTATACTGGCTGAGTAAGCCAGGTCTGTATGGAAATGAGCCAGGAACGGAGGGACCACTTGGAGCTCACGGGGCGCTCTGGGTTAGGCTCAGGGAGTCTGGCCGTGGAGACGTTATTCCAGCATCTGAGCTCGGACACTGACAGGCTGTGGAAGGAAATAATTAGGGACATGGTTTGGGGGAACCGATAACCACAGGATCACTTTTATTTTATCTTATTTTTTTTTAATGTTTATTTATTTTTTGACAGAGAGAGAGACAGACAGACAGAATGTGAACAGGGGAGGGTCAGAGAGACAGGGAGACACAGAATCTGAAGGAGGCTCCAGGCTCCGAGCTGTCAGCACAGAGCCTGACGTGGGGCTTGAACTCACAAACTGAGATCGTGACCTGAGCCAACATCAGACACTTAACCGACTGAGCCACCCGGCGTGGCCCATTTTTTAATTTTATAAATTCCTCCTTTTCATGGTATGTTCTGAACAAGGTACTTAGAATAAAGGCGCTCTCATTTTCCCCAAAGTTGCCAGTCATTTCAGAATACGTTTTTCTCCCGTGAGACATACTCAAAAGAAAGCAGGTATTATATACATTCTTCACTCTTGCCCTTTAATCCTTGAATAAAATCAGACATATACATCGTCCTGGGTTTGAAGGAGCACGTGAGATAGTCTCAGCATTTTACAGATCCCAATGCAATAGTTCACTTTTGCACTTTGCTTTGTTTTAGTTAGATTCACAGAGAAAATGGCTTTCTTTACCTCATTTTATTATTTTTTTCTTACCATTTGCATTCCTCCTTATTGTTGCAATGATCATAAGACGTTTATATACATAGAATCATCCTCAAAGGAGCTCAAATCATATCACAAACTTAAATTACCAAAGAGACATTCATCTTCACAATGCCCCCATGAGGTAGCCAGAGCTTTAGAAATGAAAGCGGTGAATAGGTGCCGGGCTCCGGCTGACGTGGGAGGCACAGCCCGGGGTAAACGAGGAACAGAGTCCCGAGTTCATTATTCTGATGGCACAAAGAAAATGACGACATTATAACTGATTCTCTGAGACAATTATCTCAAAACAAGCATGAACTAAACCCAGTTGCTCACAAAATCTACAGCTCTGGGTACAAGCCGTTTCCAAAGAAAGGAAATGGTAATGCAGCCAGGTCTGTTTGCGATGCACTTAATACTTGCATCTCAGCACGTGCAGTCCTCTTTGCTCTTCATCCGGCACTGGGGGCTGGCGGGTGGGAGCCGGTGTCCTACCTCAACGGATGAAGCAGCCAGGGCGGGGGTGGGGACCGTCAGAGCCGCACACAGGTGCGTCCCAGAGTCCTTCCCACCCCAGTAAGGTGGGCCAGCTCTCCGGGCACAGAAGTCTTCCCAGGGTTTTGCTAAAACTCACTCACATTTACTTTCTAATTTCTTAAAATGGTGGGGAAAAAACCCCATGTAACAAAATTCACCATTTTACATGTACTGTTCAGTCGTGTTGAGCACACCCACGTTGTTGTGAAACAGCTCCAGGACCTTTCTGTCTTGCAAAGCTAAGCCTCTGTGCCCACTAAACACTGATGCCCTACTTCTCATCCCCTGGGTCTCTGGCACCCACCATCTTACGTTTTTTCTTAATTAAATTAAACTTAATTTAATTTTTTTAAGTTTTTAAAAAAATTTTTATTTATTTTTGATAAAGATACAAAGAGCAAGCAGGGGAAGTACAGACAGGAGGAGACACAATCCCAAGCTGGCTTCATGCTGTCAGCGCAGAGCCCTATGCAGGGCTTGAACTCAGGAACCGTGAGATCATGACCTGAGCAGAAATAAAGTCGACTTTATTAACCGACTGAGCCACCCAGGCGCCCCACCCACCATCCTACTTTCTGTCCCTGTGAATCTGACTGCTCTGGGGACCTCACGTAAGTGGAATCACACAGCATCTGTGCTTTGTGCTTGGCTCATTTCACTGTGCATGATGTCCCCAAGGTGCAGCCACACTAGGGCAAGTGACAAGATGTCCTTCCTTTTTAAGGCTGACGCTTCCCTATTGCGTGTGTACCGCACATTTCCACTGTCTCTTCATCCACTGGTGGACGCTTGGGTGTCTTCCAGTGCTGGGTAATGCTGAGCACACTACACTGAACATGGCGTGTGCAGGAGACCCTGCCTTCAATTCTTCTAGATACAGAATGGTGGGCGGGAGGGCTGGATCGATGGCGGTCCCATCTCCAAGGTTTTGAGGAAGTGTCATAGTCTTTTCCATACGAGTTGCACCATTTTGTACTCCCACCAGGATGAGCAGGCGTCTCATGCTTCATGTCTTTTATGGGGGCATATAAAGGAGAGCATTTCAGAAAAAAATAATAGGGAGAAGAATAAAATATTGATGAGAGTAGTAATACACATTGAAAAAGGGACAAATAACATCAGGAAGGAAGAATCTAAATTTATAAAGGTATTAGAAAGAAAAAGAAATTAAGAGGGTAAACATTCATTTAGATTATGTATAATCTCAACTCCCAAAAAAGTTTAGGAATTTCCCCCATTTTTCTCTAGACAGAGATTATTTTTTTTTAACGTTTATTTGTGAGAGACAGAGAGCACAAGTGGGGTAAGAGGCAGAGGGAGAGGAGGAGGGAGAGGAGGAGGGAGAGGAGGAGGGAGAGGGTCTGAAGCAGGCCCCCACTGTCCGCCCAGACCCCAGCCTGGGGCTCCCACTCCTGAACCATGAGACCACGACCGACGAGCCGAAGTCAGATGTCTAACCGGCGGAGCCAGCCCAGCGCCCTTCGGGACAGCGATTCCCGAAGAGGACATACACCCTCACTGCTCTTCTCCTGTATGTGCCGTAGGACAGCGTGCAGTTTAATAAGCGATTCAGATACAATCACTGCCCAGCCACAGATGGAGCTCCCCGTGGGCTGTGGTGTCTGCTGGGGGCCAAGGGCAGTGGAAGCCCACCGACCCGACCCCATCACGGTCGGCGTGGCCTCCTGGGGCGTCCTGGGCGCTGCGACGCTCTGGGACTGATCCATGCACCGTGCAGCGCGTCCTCCGGAAACACTCCACTTACATGTGCTCCCTCCTGTGTCTGTGCTTCTACCTCCCTCTCACCCCTCCAAGTCGTGCTCACTGAGCTCTTTCCCAGGTGCTGGTCCTCCCAGGAAATAAAACAGAGTCTCTGTCTCAGCTCTGTGCCGCTAACAGGCCTGAACGGCCGGAGAGCCCTGAATGGAAGCAAAGTGCATATTTTCATGCTGCAAATCCAGTAAAACCTGGGTTTCCAAGCATCACTCATTCCGGAAACAGGCTTGTCATCCAAGGCACTCCTACGGCGAAGCGAATTTGGAGAACCATTGGCTCAGCTGAGATCATGTGGTGTTTGCTCCTGTATCAAGTTAACATTTATTAACAATGTTTGCTCGCCTCGCGGACCCTCACAGAGCAGGTTACTCAGAATCCAAGGCTTTGCTGTTCTCACAATATGGCCCAGTTCAAGCTACCACCACCAGACTGCGGACACAGAGCTGGAAGACGGTACTAACACAGGAGTCTGGGGGCACCTGGGTGGCTCCGTCGGTGGAGCATCCAACTCTTGATTTCAGCTCAGGTCACCATCCCCGGGTCATGGGATCGAGCCCTATGTTGGGCTCCATGCTTAGCGTGGAGCCTGCTTAAGATCCTCTCTCTCTCTCTCTCTCTCTCTCTCATTTTGCCTCCCGATCACTCCCCCGCTTGAACACACTCTTTCTCTCTAAAATAAAAAAAATTAAAAATAAATTTAACACATGACTCTTGAGCAGCTGGTGTGACTGGCTCCTTGACCCAGCGCGGGGTTCCTCGCTATTGGTGTGAAACCCTACAAAGTGTCTTTGGGGTCAGACGTACTTGGATCCACGTCCTGGCTTGGATGGTTACCAGCTGGGTAAGTTTGTGCATAAAACCGGTAAAGCCTCCGAGACTCCGTTTCCACACAGTGCAGAATGTGTGCGTGCCTGGCTTTATGAAAGTCCTATGTGAGAAAGGATACGATGTGCAATATATCTTATTACACAGATACATTATACATATCTGTAGGTAGCACAAGGTCTGATAGACAGTAACTAACTATTAATCCCCTCCTGACTTGCTACTCTTGCTGCCGAGTGTCTGCTGGTCTGGGGACTCTTCCCACCACCTGAAAACCCTCCTTAACCAATTACCTCCTGTCCCTCCTCTTCCTCCTGGTTACCTGCGATTGTCAGGATTCAGGGTCCTTCACTTGTATGTGACGTTTCCCAGTTTCATCAAATCCCAAAATTCATAGATTGTAGCCCTAAGGCTCCCCTCCAGTGACTGTATGGGGAGACAAATAAGTGAGGTCAATTAGTTAAGTGGATAATTAATTAGGTTAATCGAGTAGGTAATTAAAGTTGAGGGAGGGACCCTGATCCACTAGGAACACCGTGAAAAGAGACACCAGGGACATGTGTGCTCAGAGCAAACCCCACGTGGGCCCCGGGGGAGGACAGCCGCCTGCCAGCCAAGGAGACGGGGCTCAGGAGACGCCAGCCTGCGGACACCGTGATCGGGACTCCCAGCCTCCGAACTGGGAGAAACGAGCGCTTGCTGTTCCAGAGCCAGTATGTGGGATTTTGCTACGGCCTTGAGCAGACGGCGCCACCCTCTCCAGCAATATCGATGGCCCAAGACGAAGGGATGGGGCTCCCCCGCGGGCGCCCAGGGAATCCTGCACATCCCACCCCTCCCACCCGAGTCCTGGGCCCTGAGTGAGAGGCACCCAGAGAACACAGGAACCGAAGTGAGAAAGGGGGCTGGACCTGCGAGGGGCACGCTAGCTCTGCCCGTTGGGTGCTGCCCGGATATTTGCTCCTCAACCGGTGTTTGGAGAAATGTTCCATTTTACTGCTAAAAAGTAAAATGCCAAGGAGCCCACTCAATCTTAGTCAAGTGCTTAGAAAGAAACAAGACCTGTATTATCTGGCTCTTTCTCTCCTTTGGGGTAACACATACAGAGAAATATGGCGATGAATCAGATATTTCATGATTTTCTGGAATTTGGATAGATTTTAAGAGTATATCACTCTGTGTTTGCAAAATGCTCGCACAGCTGAATGCCTCACTTCTTCCAGAAGCCTCAGCACCTGAGATCTTTACATTCACCACCAGGAGATGTGTGTATTTTTAATATTCGCTTCAGCTATGGTCAGTTTCAGAAGTCAGTGGTTAAAATGCATGCCACTAAGAAAACATTTAACTTTTTAAACACCTCATTCATTTTGATGGGAAAAATCTTCACCTATGTAAAAGTAAGAAATGAAAGATAAACACACATTAAAACAAATCGCTATCTCTGGGGGGGCAGGAATTTAGAAGTCATCAATTATCATGGGAATAAAGAAGCCTCGTTTTATTTCTAAAATATAAATTATGGGGCAAAGCTCTACAAGTTTTATTGCAGAAAACATCTGTCAGCTTTCCCTTAAACTACATACTTGAATCAAATATGTAACAAATGTATTTGTATCTATACTATCATATACATAATGCATATATAGTATCAATACTTACACTAATAAAATAATATGCTATACACTGATGTATGTTGGTAAATTGACACAACCATAGAGGAATAGATGTCGATACAGACCGACAGACACTCTGTTTACCGACTGTAACCATCTTGTTCCGACTCCCTGTTCATCAGTCTCATGGTAGCTGGTGACACTTACCGGCCACCAGTCATCGAAGAGAAAGATTCAAATGTATCAGTAAATCAAGCAATAGAGATTAAAATAACAAGATTCTTTTTTTCTCGTACAGAATTTGCAAACACACTGAAACAGGTGACATCAGCGTCACATGGGGGTAGGAGCTCGGGCGCCACCGGCAGAAACGTAAGCACCTGAGGCTTCACAACCGCACACTGCTCGACTCGGCAGCCGCGTTCCCAGGGCCGCACCCCACTCAGCAACGATAAACGCGCACTGCGATTTAGCTGCAAAACTCGGAGCTTGGCTGCGTCGTGGGGGCCTGGGAGGTGACCCAAATCCCAGCCGCAGGGCTGCGGGCGGCGGTGCAGGCCGCGGGCCCTGCGC
>NW_027527611.1:2861952-3038248 GCF_008692635.1 Crocuta crocuta
GTCTGTGCTGCTGACTGAACACTAGTTCACCTGGCACAGGTTTGTGGAGCCCCTTCCGCGCCTGGGGGAGCAGAGAAGCCGGCCAGCCCGCAGGGCTCCTTGCTCGGCAGCAGCCCGGCCACCACGCCCGGGGAGCAGCGCGGCCTCAGGGGTGGCAGGGGGGGCGGCGGGGGGGCCGGCCANGGCACCGTTTCTCCCACCTGGAACGGCCGGTGTGGCCTGGACTAGCCCGCCGCCCCGTCCCCGCTCAGCCACAGCCTTCCAGACGGAAAGTTCTTCCCACCCCCACAGCTCCTCACTACATCCGCAGGGCCACAGTGGAATTCAGCTCTGTCACTTCAAGTGATCTTGTAAAAGTTTATTTATTTACTGGGGGGGGGGCAGAGAGAGAGAGAGACAGAGAGAGAATCCCGAGCAGGCTCCGTGCTGTGGGCACAGAGCCCAGTGCGGGCTTGAACTCATGAATCGTGAGATCATGACCTGAGCCAAAACCGAGAGTCAGAGGCTCAACCCACGGAGCCGCCCAGGGGCCCCTCAAGTGACTTTTCGGAGCCTCGTAGCATCTGTGCCGCTGGCAGGCTGTGTTCAATCCTCCCAGGCCCCGTGAGGTAACGGGGAGGTAACTGGGAGGTAACTGGGAGGTAACTGGGGAGATNCAAATCACGCCTCCGTCCGCGGTGCCTGGGCCTGGACGCAGACGACCCCCTCCTGCCCCCTCCGGACCCTCCGCCTCGCCTTCTCTTTGGCCGAGAGGCCTGCTCTGCTCGGGGACTCTCTCTGTCCAGTGGCCTCTGGTGCGTTTCAGGGACAGCACACGTCCTTCGTGTCACGAAGACCAGTGACCGGCCGAACGTGCCAGAGATGTGATTTGCCCTTCTCGGAATTTTGGTCATCTTTCTAGAACGGTTACACATCGCTATGCCTCTGCCCCGTGCTGATGTCTGGGCCACTAACGCCAGCAAGTCCCTCTCCTCCTCCCGCTGCTGACTTTCTTCATTGCATGAAGTCTTAAACGGTCGTCAACACGTCACAGCCGCGAATCATTTGCCTCATTTCCAGCGAGGGCTCTAACCTGACCTCCTAAGTGAGCAAGAGACACCATCCACCACCCACAGGCCAGGCCGGGCGGCCGCGGCGGGCAGGCCCANGGGAGAACACCAATCTGGTAACCACGGTATTGGTTCTTCCATCCACTAAATATGTGGGTGTTGTTTGACGTCCTCTCAGCTCCTGGTGCCTCAGCCTACTTATGCTGCAGTGACACTTCCTGGCTTATTTAAGGGCACAAATTACTGAGAATCAACTTCTATAAAAACACATTAAACCCCAAGTCTGATGACCAGACAGACAGGCTGGCTGGGCTGGGTGAGGAAGGCTAGGCTGGGTAAGAGGAATTCTCATGCAAATTAGATTCATGGCCATCGCCCGTGACATTCTAGAAATTATAACTGTTCAGTATATTAGCATCTAACATTTCCCTTTCTGAACCACAGAAAAATATTGCCCCTAGAGAACTAATTACAAGAAATTGTAACCATAACTCTACAAACACAGAAAGAATTGAAATACGGATTTAAAAAATCAACACAGGTCACCTTCACATTGTGTGATCATTAAAATCGAAGCGGCCAGGTACATTTTTTAGAGCACAATTAGCTATGCAGTTATGCAAGATAAATAAGTTCTGGAAAAATACTGTATGCATCGTGCCTGCAGGTAGCAATACGGCCGCATACATTTTTTAAATTGTTCAAAGGTAGAGCTCATGTTAAATAGTCTTATTACAAAAGCAAAAGCAAACAAAGAGCAAGTAAGCTCGCCAAGACTCTGCCATGGGATTGGCACACAGAGGTCTGTCATTCATTCATTCAACTAGTATTTGCTGAAAGCCTCCACTTAATGCAACTTCTGTGCTTGTTCCTGCTTTTATCTTTATTTCAAATTGAAAGGAAATATGCATTTACTCATTCATCCAGGAGCTATTTATTTAAAATATTTTCTTGATGCACACAGTTGGTCGTAGTTTCTTGTATTTTCTCATTTCAAATTCATTCATTCAGTGAACAGTGTCTGAGTACCTACCGCACGGTGTCATGTGACACCATCTGAAAGAGATGAATTAGCGATTGGGGCTAGGGATCACACATTCTAATGGGAGCGATGCAAAGATGTTTTTTCATATTAATAACTACAAGAAAATGGCATTCTTGCTGGGCCACCCCTGGCACCTGGTCAGTTCCTCTTGCAGAGGTTTGATTCCTCCATAAACATGTCCAGCCTGTGCTAACGCTCCCTGTTTCTCTGATGAAATAAACACTTGTATTGGGACAATACTTGCATTAAAAACACGGAGGCACAAATGATAACGAATTACATGCATTTCGATACACTTGGACCATGGAGGAAAAGGCAGAAGTGGAGAGAAGAAAGAATCAGAGAGAACGGGTGGCCGGTGGTGGGTGGGCAGCATCTTCTGGCCCCAGGCCAGGCTGGGCACCCAAACAGAGACCGCAGTGGGCAAGGGGCCCCAGGGCTAAAGGAGCCCAACCAGGAAAGGCTCAACCAACGAGACCTTCATCCTTTCCGCTGTGCCGCTGAGACCTCAACTAGAATGACGCCCTCCTCCCACTTCACCGTGGCTGAACTTCATGCCCCACCTGTCTGTCTACCCACAGCGAGAGTCCTAATAGAACAAAACTTCGTGAAGAACATAACGTAACGTGTATAGCATTCCTGAGCCTTGGGTAGAACTCACGGGCTCTGTTTCCCTTATTTCTAACACCCCGATTCTCCAGGTCCTGGGACATTTTGAATAGGACTAGGGTGAGAACGGGCCGCTCTGTGGCTGACGGACCCCAGCACTCCATTTATCAGCCAAGTGAGTCTATGGATGCCCACAGCCAAGGTGGGGTGACCGTTCTCCCCCACCGCTCCTCCGCCATGCTGCGGTGCGGCAGCATCGGGTACACGGAAGCTGTGTCTGCTCTGAGGTCTTTTGTGTGCAACACATAATTGAGACAAAACTAAATACGAGAAAAATATTTGTCGGATGAGGTAAGAATTCAGGGAAAGGCCAAAAAAAATCATGGTCACGAATACATTTCTTTTTACAAAAGAAAGAGCAGAGCAAAGCATGTAAAACTTCCCGGTCAGCGGACAGAGAGCGGGGGCCTCTTCTCAGTGAGGCATGTCCAAAGGCGACCGTGTTTTATGCCTAGAAAAGGGAAGCATATCAAGCAACAATGAAAGACCAGCCACACCCTCGGGACAGACCCCAAACTAGCCACCGTCCTGCCTTGCGGAAGACAAAGAATAACAGCTCTGGAACTGCCAACGTGGACAATTTGCAACGACAATTAATTTTGATAACAAGGCAAAACGTGTCATTAGAGGAACAAACGTAATTCTTTGGCATAATTGAAAAATAGATTGAGTTCAAGCAAATGCACAATGCTGTAAAAGTAGGCCAAATTATAAAGTTTGAAGGCAAGTAACAGAAAGTCTTTTTTTCTACCTAAAAGCCTTATTTGCAATGACTTTCTTTAGCCTTCTTTAGTAGACGAATCAAAGCCCACTGTGAGAGCACAAAAGGCTTCCACCTAGCCCATCCGGTATTATCATTGAGTTGATAGTCATTACCTTAATTTTGTAAGTTGATCTTACATTTGGCCTCGCCCTTGAGATCCACAAATAATGTTTCTTTTTGAATTTTAAAGGTTCTTTGCATGCTGGCTTCGGAAAATGGTTATTTTTTATAGTGTCAGCCGTGGCATTTACCGCCAGGAATGCAGGATTTGAAATCGCGCAGAGGTGGAATCAGGTGTCAGTGCTGTCAGGTAAGGACTATAAAGTCTCAGGTAATTTATGTAGCAGTCACTTTGCATCTTTTAATGGTGCATATGATATTTCCCTTGCTATCTCTACTCACCACCATTCCTACAGGTACGATCTCTTTTCCCTCCATCCGTATTAGGATTTTATCCAACTTAACTTTTCTCAATACCTTCATCTGACCTTCTTTTCAAGTTTCCCTTCTCTTAAACCTACTCAAAATGTTACTTTATAAAATTAACCTTTCTTCTTACCCTTCTGACCTTCTAGTCCCTTCCTTGGTGCCCTTCAGCGTTGAACAAAACATACTCAACCTTCTCATCTTCCCCTTTCAGGTCCTGTGCTGGCCGGCAATTTTCCCGCATCATCTGTAGCCAGCGGGGGCCACTACTCGACTCAAATCTCTCTCTCTTTAAATATGACCCTGGCTTCCTCAGAGCCTATGCCCTTGGTCTGCCAATGGAGTTACACCGTCAATCTTCCATCAGGGATCTTAGAATACCGCACACTTTCCATTGAACTGATGCATGTTAAGAACAGGTTTGAGGTATTTACTAACCCTTAAAGTGGTAAATAAACCAGTGAATCAGGTGTGTGTTAGCCAAGTCAGATCCTATGTCAGCATGGAAGCAGATCAATGTCTCCCCTCAGTTCAGAATTAAGGCCCAGCACATGGGTGTTGTTATGCATGTATTCTTTTCCTTTTATGATTATTTATTTATTTGAGAGAGAGCATGAATGGGGAAGGGACGGTGGGGGAGCCCAAGCAGGCTCTGTGTTGTCACCAATAACCCGTGAGATCATGACCTGAGCCAAAGTCAAGAGTCAGATGCTCAACCCACTGAGCCCCCAGGCGCCCCACATGTCCTCTTTACCCCAGATTTTCTACTGTATGTATATTAGATCCTTCACATGGGCAAAGCTAACGGACTCCTATGTGCTTTAGTGATATGGAGTTACATACGATCACTGTTAAATATGATATAAAAAACATTTTCCCTCATGGATTTTTTTGTTATTGTTGTACTTACAAGATACAAGTAGATTTGGTGTCTTGTGAGTGTTACAGATTATCTCTCAGCATGGACCAATCTAAAGAATTTTTGGTCTCCTTCATTCAGAAAACATTATAACCCTGTGCAGAAATACATGTGAAACTGAAAAGTGAGCTGAAAATTCAAACAAAAAGACATTTTGGGGGGAGGCATGAGTAGCAGACACCCCTTTTCTTTCAAATGATGGAAGATGGAGATGAATGAATCATGCATGCCACTCTCTCACCTGGACACCAATCCAGTGGCCAGGTCATTCTAGATTTAGTTACATTTCTTTTTTCAGAAAAAAAAATTAATGTTTATTCATTTTTGAGAGATGGCTAGAGGGAGAGAGGGAGGGAGGGGCAGAGAGAGAGGGAGACACAGAATCCGAAGCAGACTCCAGGCTCTGAGCTGTCAGCACAGAGCCTGACATGGGGCTCGAACCCACGAACTGCAAGATCATGACCTGAGCCGAAGTCAGACACTTAACCAACTGAACCACCCAGGTGCCCCATTTCTTTTTCAAATATTCCTGGTTTGGATAAATGCATTTGCCACTGCACTTAGGCATTTCTTCATTGTGCGTATCACTCTTGGAATTGATATTCTACACGCATGTAATTCTTTCCCACTTGTCCTGTCTAATAGAAAAAAAAAAATCCCATGAGCAGGAGACAGTGTACACTTTGCTCAGATACAGTAACAAGTAACTTAAAATCATATCTGGATTCCCTGCTGCTGCCTGAAAGAAAGCAATGAAGGAGGAAAAGAAGAAAGAGGAAGGAAGGAGGGAAAGAATCCTATTCTCACCTCTTCCTCCTTCATCTACATCAATGGCACAGGACCTACCAATGTGTTCAGAACAAAACTCCAAGAAATCAACCTTGATTTCTCTCCTCCCCGCAAAAATAAGTCCTGGAGACACAGCCTCCACAGTATACCCCAAATCCAGCTCCAGCACACAGCGGAGCACAGCGCACAGCTCTTAGAAAGGCCAGCCCTCCTCATAGGCACCCAAGTGAGCCCAGATCGTTGGAGGAAAGGAGACGTTCTAAGTAGAGCTGATTGAGATTCGACGTGTTCCTGGGATCGTGTACTTTCCCATCCTGAGGCACCACTGTCTCTGAGGCCCCCGGCATGCGCCCAGAGGGTTGGGCGGGAAGAAGGCTCTGGAGCCGCCACCCACATCTCCGTCCCATGTGTGACCATGGCATCCGGAGCCCAGGGATCCCCGAGACGATACCCCGCGGTTCTGCTCCTCGAGCCTGGGGGGTGACGGGCTGGACAGCAGCCCCTCTTCCCTCTCTCAGAGGACAGGAGTGTTTTGCTGACAGGCTCAATCTCAGTCAGACGAGTTAGGATGGGGGTTTCTAGCCATGTGCAGGGCTGCTGGCCAGTCGCATGTTCCAGCAGGGGAAGACTCGGTGGTGTGGCCGCCCCCCCCCATCAGGCTGGCCGTGCCGTTGAGAGGGTCATGTCTCACCTCGTTGTCATGGACACTGTGTTAGCTAGTACTTAGCACTTTCTAAAAATGTCTTTAGTTATGTTTTACTCAAGAAGGCTACCCAAGTTATTTATGTTCAAAGTCCTTAAATACCTGAAGTGTACCATTGCTATTTCACATAGGATACAGTTTGTCTCGGTGACCAGAATCATGTTCCTCGAAAACTTTGTGTTTTGCCCTAAAACTTTTTCTATTGATGTCTGGAATTTTGAAAAGCTGTCTGGAGAGACTGTGCTTAAAAACGTGTGTTTATGTTAAGTGTACTTATCACAAAAAGAAAATAAAAATAAGAAGAACTAACAGAGAGGGAGGACACTTTGGGAGGTGATGGACATGTTTATGGCATATTATGGTGACGTTTTCATAGGTGAATACTCGTCCCCAAACTCATCAAGTTGTAAACATTAAATATACATGCTTTTCATACGTCAATCATACCTCAACAGATTGCTTTTTAAAAATTATTCCTCCAAACATCCAATGCAGAAACAGATTATGCAAAAAAAGGAAAAATAAGATGTTAGAATCTGCAAACATAGTTAGTGCTTTTGAAAACACCACATTTCACAGCGATTTTGACAATCACTAAAAAATATATGTTTCTGGAGCTGGGATTTCATTCCTTGAAATGTTCTTTTTTTTTTTCCCCCAGCTTTACTGAGGTATAATTGGCATATAAACATCAAATGTATTTAAGGGTATAGTGTGATGTTTGGATACCCATGCACATTGAGAAATGATTCTCATAAACAAGCTAATTAACCCATCCATCTCCTCAGAGTGATCTTTTTGGGGGGACTGTGTGGCGTGCGGTAAGGATGCTGGAGATCGACTCTCTTGGCAGGTTTCACATTCATGGCGCAGGGTTAGCAGGTATCGTCACCAGGTTCCACATCACATCCCCAGGTCGCACTCACCTTGTACCTCAAACTCCTTACGTTTGAGCAACATCTCCTCAGTTTGCTCACCCCTGAGCCCTGGCATCCACCGTCTGCCCTCTGCTCCTGTGAGTGTGGCTCCTTCAGACACCACGCGTAAGTGAAACCAAACGCTATTTGTCTTTCTGGGTCTACGGTCTGACTTCCTTCACTTAACATATGATCTTTCCAAAGACAAGCTTCTGAGAAGATGCCATCCATCTTGCTCTTTCTCCTCAGAGCTGTGGAATATCTGCCGATTTGGGATGAAATCCAACCTACATGTGGGTGCCCCTGTATCTGCCTGCTTAGTGGTCTCCCACAGACAAGAGAAACTATGGCATGAGCTTCTGATGACATATATATATGTCATATATATATATATATATACACACACACACGTATATTTTAAATTTCTCTTGGAGAGAGAGAGAGAGTGAGCAGGTGAGGGGCAGAGACAGAGGGAGAGAGAGAATCCCAAGCGGGTTCCACTGTCAGCACAGAGCCCGACGCAGGGCTCAACCCCAAGAACCATGAGATCATGACCTGAGCTGAAGTCAAGAGTCAGATGCTCAACCAACTGAGCCCCCCAGGCGCCCCTGACAACCCTTATTTTAAAGTAGATATGGTGCTCTCAGGATTGTGTTGATTTATTTTGAATATGCTAATAGTCCTTTAATTATTGGCTGCCATTATTTAATAGTAAAATTAACACTTTAAAAAGTAACATCTCTTGAAATATTAAGTAAAGAATGGATTTATAGTTGATCTTTAAAGATATCATTGAAGCCAGAATATATTTTATCCTTTTGAAATGTGGTATAGGACGGCCATTCTGCCAACATGAAAGTTTTGAGACCAATAGAAAAATTAAGTTTCTTCTTCGTGTGCAAATGGCTAATCTTTCAGCATAAAATTTAGGCTACACAACGATGACTAAAACCTGGATCTCTGCTATGCAACACAGTGCCTATGGTCAATAGCGCCGTGTGCTCAAAAACACGTAAAGAGGATGGATCTCATGTCACATGACCTTCACACGAGAGAATAAACGTGGCATCTTGTTCTACCGTTGAAAATACTGATGATCCTCAAAGACTTGCTATCTGCCCGACCCTGAACTTCATTGTTGAACCACAGATGAGGCATTTTATGCCTTCTCAGATAACTCACATTTTATGGTGCCGATTCCCTCCCAGCCTCAATATTGGTATTGATCTCAGTTGATTGAACGATGCTGTCAAATTGTCAGAAGTAATAAATGGAAAGGATTCTTTCTTCTCCCTTTATTCGGCTAGAAATCCCCACCAGAAGAGTCACATTGAAACTGCTCATTTCGTAGTCAGAATAACTCACACTATCAGTCACATAAGTCGTTCATTTTAACACATAAGAAACGGTGCTCAGAATTCTGTGGCCCAGAAGTGATGCCACAGTGAACACAGTGGGGGCCTCCCTTGAGTATATCTCACCCAATGACCGTCCATCTGTGTCGTCAGGGCCATGCAGAGAAACAGAGCCGCAGGATACAACTAGGGAAAGGTGTATAAGGGGAGACTCCTAGGAATTGATGCACACAGTTATGGTGGCTGGGAAGTCCCACAGTCCACCCTCTGTGGGATGGAGGACCAGGAAAGCCAGTGATGTGATTCAGTCTGATTCCGAAGGCCTGAGAATCTGGGGGCAATCAGTGGTGACAGTCCCTGTTCCGGTCTGTGAGTCTGAGAATGAGAGGGACCAATGTCCCAAGGCAGGCGATGGAGGTCCCAGGTCTAACAGAGGGAGTGAACTTGCCCTCCGCCTGCCTTTTCATTCTCCTCATGCCCTGGATGGATGGGAAGAAACCCACACTGGGGATGGTGATCTGCTTTACTCGGTCTGCTGAATACAACACCAATCTCTTCTGGAAACATCCGTACAGACACGTGCAGGAATAATGTTCTACCAGCTCCCTGAGCATCTCTTAGCCCAGGCAAGGTGACATCATGCCGTGAAAATGCATGAATCTGATCATTCATGAATCTTCTTCGAGGAGTGTCACACCATCCAGGGAAAGCAAGACGAAGAGAGAAAGAGCCCTCCCAAGGGTGAGGTACCAGGGTTAGGGCCAGAACACTTAGAGCACAGCCCTGGGGGCTCCTGACAGGAGAAGTGAGCATCCTGACCTTAAGCCACTGCCTTTGAGTTGATTTCTTACGCAGCAAGCACTGACTGATATGCTTCTCATCTGAATGCAGATCTTACTAGCCAGACTCCTGATGGCCATGCCTAGAGTCCTACCAGTACTGCCTAAGACATGCTTGCTTATTCCCAGCCAAATCTCTACCTGGCTCTGCCCTGATCCTTAGCACTCCTCAGAATTTTAATATTGACCCACTTCTCCAATCCCTACTCAGGTTCCGGAAATTCAGCCGTATGACAGAGACTGGCAGACTTCTTGGAAATGTAAAAGAAGATCGGTTGGGACACAAGTGCCAATCACATGGCAAAGACTCCCAAGTGACCTCACCTCAGCTGAGGGGCTTTGTGTCAGCAGAGGTGAAGGGCACTCGAATGTGCGGCGGGGTGAGGGCACACAGTCATCCTAATAGCCGTCCTGAATAACTGAGGCTCAGCCAGCACCCTCCCTCACTGCAGCCTGAGGCATCATGGCAAATGGCCAAAGCCTGTGTTGAAAACTTGCTGGGGGTAAATGAACAGAACTCCTATTTTGAGCTTTTTGAGGTAGTTTCTTTTGTGTTAAAGCAAAGTACCAGGTGTTTCATTAGTACTCTTGTCTTAATACAAAAGCAGTAATTTTGTGACTTTCATATGCTAACATATAAACCATGAATTCGCATCACAAGGTATAAAGTGGGTTTCAAGTAATTTTATCGTGTTCTGAAGTGCTCAGATCTTCCTCGTTCAGGAAGTTGTAGAGACAGAAGCATGTATGGAGTGTGTAGATGCTCAGAGTCTTTTTATTTTATTTTATTTTTAATGCTTATTTGTTTTTGAAAGACAGAGAGAGAGTGCATGAGCAGGGGAGGGGCAGAGACAGGGAGACACAGAATCCAAAGCAGGCTCCAGGCTCTGAGCCATCAGCACCGGCTCGAACTCACAGACGGTAAGATCATGACCTGAGCTGAAGTTGGACTCTTGACCGACTAAGCCACCCAGGCGCCCTGAAACACTCAGATTCTAATGAAACACATGGGCTCACCTCAGTTTGGCATCAGCAGGCAGCATATAGCAAATAAAAACACACCACCTGGGAACCATTGCCAAGGAGGTGCCCCAGGATGGAAATTGTTACCAGTCACCAGTCTAACCCAAACAATAACAGACTGGCTTTTATATGCATTTAATGGTCTACTCACGGAATTCAGTGATCTATATTTCTCTATTTGGATGGGCCGCTTGGGTGTGGTGGAGGAGTGTCCCTAACATAGGGTTTTGCTGCAAGTGGGTTCACAGAGAAGGAAGTCCTGCCAGAGGTATTCCTCAGGTTAACAAGTGATTAAACTCAGGTTAGCAAGCGAACATGGGAGCAGTGGATGACGGCCTTGGCAGACTGTCAGATTTCCACAGACAAAAGACCAACTGGGGCACGGCTGGTAATTTAAAGAGAAAGAAGACAAGGATTTACCAAACGAACGCACAAGATGGAAATAAGCCTTCCAGTGGGTGGAACATAGCTGCTCTCACGCAGTACCTTACAAAGTGCATCCATCCTGGGGCACCTGGGTGCCTCAGTCGGTTAAGCATCCAACTTTGGCTCAAGTCATGACCTCACTGTTCATAAGTCAGAGCCCTGCATGGGGCTCTGTGCTGACAGCTCAGAGCCTGCAGCCTGCTTCGGATTCTGTGTCTCCCTCTCTCTCTGCCCCTTCCCGACTCGAGCTCTGCTTCTCTTTCTCTCTCAAAAATAAATAAACATGAAAAAAAAGTGCATCCATTCCAACTTCTGCAACACTGCTCAAATTATTTAAACGGGTCCCAGTAATTTTGACGTCGCCTAAGGACAGGAATAGCTTCCCAAAGAGTGAATACTCTAGGTTTCTCCTAGGAAAAAATCCTGGTTGACTTTATCTTACCAGTTTTTGGAAAGGAGGTTGATCCCATGAACATTCAGTAAGTCTCTATCTCCACCTGCGGCCAGATATCATCTCTCAGAGACTAAGAAAAGACCTGAGAGGAGCAAACAAGACTAGAAACAAGTACCAAGACTGTATGAACTGAAGAAGAAGCGGGATTGATGTCCTAAGAGTTAGTAATCGTCTCTGTTCCTAGGGCTCCAGAGCCCCCGGCTCTGGGTAGGGAAGGTGGTACATGTAAGTCAGAAGGAGAAGTGGCTTAATCCAAGTGTGTAGCAGAGTTTCTACTCGCTGGTTGTCCTTTAAGTTTGCAAAAGGTGTCTCTGACCATACAGGGCATCCCAACGGTTAGCCATTCTCTTATCTTTCTTGAGTTTTTCATCTTCGGATATTGAGTACTAAAATTATTTTCAATATTTTTCTGTAGCGAGTCTTTATGGGATTCAAGTACCTATCTCTGTGGATTTATTTGAAGAGACCCTGTACTCTTAGGTTCCGGACTTTTGATTAAGAGACACAAAACACGCATTATGATGTACAATTTATAGAGTGAGGAGGTTAAAGAATGGAATAAAAAGGAACAGGACAGAACAAGAGGAGAGATCAGGGCGTTTTCTGTTACACCCACACCAGAGGGTAATTTACATGCTATCAGAGTAGCTCTATTCAAAGAGCGTCTGAGTCTGTGCCATTAAGCAGCTTTTGCAGATATTTATACCCCCCACCATAAATCTCTAAAAACCACCTTCATTGACAGCTATTAAAGATACATTATTCACGGACGTTGTCAGACTCCAGGGAAATGTTTTACTTTACTAGATTCTAGCTAAATTGACCTGACCAATTTTGATTTAGAGCTGCTAAAAGCCAGCAAAATTACCATTCCCTCAGATTTTAAGATGCAAAGTAAAATTCCTTAATTTTAACAAACGAAATGTCTCATGAATAACATCATAACCATTAAAAGTTGGTATTTGGGGGAAAAACGATATAAAGGTTAGCACAATGTGTTTTGCGAATAATGATTTTGTAAGAGCAAAGCAGGTACTGCTTCAGGTAAGACCTGGGGTGGGTCAGCCCCGCCCGGGCCACTGACTGGGAGCCTGCTCTTTACCCGGGGACAGAGGGACGGAGCCGGGGCCATTTTTCTCACGTAATGTTACATCTGAGAGCAGCGTCTTCATTAGCTCCGAAATTTGGAATAGAACCAAAAAGCAAATCACCTTAAAATATTCTGGAAGCTTCATTCCTTTTTTCCCACTTTTCCTGCAGTTCCCAGGAACTTCATTCGCCTCCTCAGTTTGACTCTGCAAAATTAAACCCTCCCAAATCACTGCAATTCCCACACATACAAACATTTCTCAGTCTTAAGTAAGACGCAATCTCTTACTAAAGGGAAGAAAAACAAGTATACCGCTGAAAATCTAGCCCTGGCTAGAGAAAATTGACTTCAGAAACTAAGATTGTGTTCTTCAGTTTTGAGTTATCACCATAAAGGTTTATTTAAAAAAATTTTTTAATGTGTATTTATTTTTGAGAGAGAGAGAGAAAGACAGAGTTCAGGCAGTGGAGGGGCAGAGAGAGAGGGAGACACAGAATCTGAAACAGGCTCCAGGCTCTGAGCTGTCAGCACAGAGCCCNAAGTTTATTTAAAAAATTTTTTTAATGTGTATTTATTTTTGAGAGAGAGAGAGAAAGACAGAGTTCAGGCAGTGGAGGGGCAGAGAGAGAGGGAGACACAGAATCTGAAACAGGCTCCAGGCTCTGAGCTGTCAGCACAGAGCCCGACGCGGGGCTTGAACTCACGAACCTCGAGATCATGACCTGAGCTGAAGTCAGATGATCAACTGACTGAGCCACCCAGGCGCCCCTAAAGATAAGGTCTTAAAAGAGGTGACGAAGCTATATTGAGTCCCTCGGGATCAGACCCTCACCCCATATGACTGAGATCTATGTAGAAGCTGCCATGAGCTTAATGAAATCATGATAAAATCCACTTAGTATCTGTGAAAGACACACAGCTTTTTGTTACTAGGGAAATAACCTGTCAATTCATTGAGGAAAAGACAATCTTCTCCTCAGCTCTAACAGATATTAGATGCTCAGATATTGTGCGAGGAGACCACACGCGCAACTGTCTTCAGCTCATACTCTCCAAGACTCCTAGGCTGGCTTCCGTCCCTTTCATCAGCAGAGATGTGGGACCCTACGCTTTCCACCCACTCTAACCTGCACAAGCCAAGTTCAGTCTCAGGACATTGATTCAACTGAAAATTCTATTTGTAGTGGTTTTGCAACACTCCAGACCAAGTTGACTGCAGACACCTCAGGAAAACCTGGAAAAGTATAGATTCTTCGACTCACTTTCAAAAACCTGGTTCGTGGTCTGGGGTGGAGCCATCCCAGCAACCAATTTAATTCTGTGAGTGATAATCACATAGTTGTTCATTTTTGCCGTTTCATGAACTCATGAAAATACTAAAATGGAAAGCTGTTTGTATCAGTCGATATTGCATATGTCTACATATCGCAGGAAATCCAAACAACAGTGGCACAAATATTTGCGGAAAGGTTTATTTTTCTCACCTATCAGGAAGCCAGGTGGGAGGGCATTTAGATCAGCTGCTGGTCGTGTGGAATGTAATCTATTTCCAGGACTTCTTTCCTGTCTGCACTGCCTTCTTTAACATAAGTGTTTCATTCTCGTGGCCCCATGAGATGCTGAGATGTCTGCTGCACCGCCAGACATCACGTCTGTGTTCCAGGCAAGAAAAAGAGGTGGGGCTAAGGGCAAGGATGAGTAGGACAGCTACGCTTTCCTTTTCAAAATATTTTCCAGAAAACTCCCACAGTGGTTTATACTATGTCACAACTATGTCAAATGGTTACCTCTCGATTAAAAAAAAAAAGAAGCTGGGAAATAGTATTGTAAGTGTAAAAATTAAGTTTCTTTAATTCATGTATGAGAGGAGCGTGATTGGGGCGCCTGGGTGGCTTAGTCGGTTAAGCGTCCGACTTTCGCTTAGGTCATGATCTCGAGGTTCGTGGGTTCGGGCCCCGCGTCGGGCTCTGTTCTGACTGCCAGCCCAGAGCCTGGAGCCTGTTTCAGTCTGTGACTCCCTCTCTCTCTGACCCTCCCCTGCTCACACTCTTTCTCTCTCTCTCTCTCTCTCTCTCCTAGAAATAAATAAAACATTTAAAAAAATAATAATGAGAGGAGCGTGATTGTTGGGTGGGCACATAATATTTCTTTCTGAAAGGAGTACAGATTCTGGAAATGCCCAGGGCTAACTCTACAGTAGACAAAATAATGTGTCCCTGCCATACAGTGGGAGGGCCTGATGGGCCATCTGTGACTTTGTGGCCCAAAACAAGAGACATCTTCTGGTCTGGATTGTGCCCAGAGGTGTTTCCAGAATAAACAGAAGACTTTCCCTCTGTAGCTGTTTCCTGCCCCCCACGGTCAAATATTCTCTTAGTGAGCCATCAGGAGTCCCAGCCGTCCCGTCCCAAGAGCCAGACTGGGGGCACGTGGACAGAGGACCATTGATGCGCTCAGATGCTGACGATTTATCAGCTACAAGCTGCTGGTGAACAGCTTCATTCTCTGCTCATGTGATACAAAGTGAGAAGAGCAGTTACAAAAACTGAGCAGAGCCCATGATACAGAGGAGTAAATAGACTTGATTCTAAAAATTGTTACCAGAGTCCCCCACGCACCTTTATAAAGTCATGTTAATAGTGATTAAATTCACACCGGCTAATGGGCATCAGCCATTGTCATAAATCGACAGTGACAACACAGCGAATCATGACTGACTGCAGTGCCAAAAGATGAGCTAGCCTCCTTTCGTGACTTTAGCCCCAGAGTGCCTATAAACAGCCCCATAATTATGTGCGGGCACACTTCCCACTTCCAGATTTGTTTAATTGTGAGCGTTGACGTGTGAGTTGTAATCAGTCGCATTAGTGGTGGTCTAGCTACTTCCATGAGCAAGTTGTGTGCTTGACTTGACTCCTTCCCCACCTGTGACTGTTCTCGGCAATCCTTAAACAGAGAAAGACGGGCAAGAGTTCGAAAAGTTAGTCTGAAAGTCTTCTCCTTACTCAAAACAAAACACTCTCCACACTGGACCCTGGAAACTTCTCACTCCACTCAGTGGGTGAAGCCTCAGACTCTCGAGATCAGCTCAGGTCATGATCTCACGGTTCCAGAGATCCAGCCCCACGTCAGGCTTTGCTGACAAGTGTGGAACCTGCTTAGGACTCTCTCTCTCTCTCTTTCTCTCCCTCTCTGCCCTCTCCTGCTCACTCACTCTCAGTTTCTCTCTCTCAAAATAAAAATTAAAAAAGAAAAGAAAAGAAAAGAAAAATGCTCTATAATTCATAAGGAAAAAATACACAGGTAGCCTCCAACTTTGCAAATATTTTATCTGGTCTGGGCTTTTATTTTCATTCTGATTTTCTTTTGTCACAGAAAGCATTGTTTGAATATAGAAAATATATCAATTTATCTTTTATAATTCTCCTCTTTTGTATGGACACTGCTCCTCGGTGATCTCATGGAGGGCTACGGTTCTAACACCATCTGTGACCCACGACCAAACTCGGGGGTCTAGCACTGTCTGCTTACAACTTTCACAGGCGTCCAAACTTCTTTTCCCTCATGGTCTACCCCAACTGCCCACTTGACATTTTATTTCGATATCTGAGAAGTATCTAAAAATTAATATTTGGCAGGTTGATTCTTGCCCCCCTCCCCGACCCTTGCAAACTTATAATAGATTCTTCCTCCTTCACTAGTAATTCTCAGATAATCCAACAGTGACTTCTTCACTTTGAAAGAGCCACAGCTGTCCATAACAAAAGTGCTTTGAGAAGTTAGGAAACTAGAAAAACCCCTGAAGATTAAAGAATGTTAGAATCTTGCATATATTATTCTATTTATTTTGTAAACGATGCCTATTTAAAATTCAAACCCTGTGTTTTTCCTGGGCTTCCCATTTGAGGCAGCAAAGTTGTCTAGCGTTTCCTGTGCCTCAGGGGACATTCAAAGCTCCTGCACAGATCAGAGCTCAAGAACCTTCAGCACTTCCTAGAAAACAATCTATAAAGTGGAAACATGGAGGTTTTCTGAAAACAGGCGTTAACCACCTGGGTTAGTTTCCAAACTTTTCTAGTCAAAACCTAAGCAATTCCCTGAATCATTATTCTAAAAAAAAAATGAAAAAGAGGAACAAGGCAAAGCTTTGTTCTATTCCCAGACTTCTTTCACTTGTACCTTGGAAAATGCACAACAGACTTCGTATTTAGGTTTCATTAAAAACTCTTCTTTGTTTGGTCCCAGATGCAAGCTTTTAAACAGTCTCGAGACAGAAGAAATGTTCAAGTTCTCTATTGTACAATACTAGAGCAAAATTTCAATGAGTGAGTTACTTTTCCTAATTGCATTCAGAGCAGGAGCCTCATAATTTATTCATCTGTGCAGAGAATGGGGTAGGGATGGCATTTGATAAACCTGAGCTAATTAGCCTCTTCAAAAAGGTCAAAATAGGAACATTTTTATCATGTTTTTCTGACCTTCCTGACATCCCAGCCTTTTCCAGCAGTCAAATTATACCCACAGAAATTAAAACGTATAATTAAGTCGTAATTCCTTTTTAGTGGAGGGATCACATGTTTACTCACTCCTTTTATGCGTATGGTTTCCTTTAAAGCCATCATTTTAAGCCAAATCAGAGGAAGAATCATTTCATTGGGGAATTTATTTTCTCATAGAAAGGGGTATTAAACAAATTATGAAAGTGACATTACTGTTGATTTAATCACTCAGCAGCAAACTGCTGGTCTACATACTTGCCCAGAATTAAAATATTGGAGGATATACCGATGGGACCCAAAACATATGCAGCAACTACGCATAATGCTTTAGCTTGTGATCAGCATCTTCAGAACTAGCTCCTCTATCTGTCAACCTGCACATCGATCGGGGCCATGATTGTTGATGGTGGGGCTATTCGTACCCCAAGAAGAGAGTGTGCACATGGAGCTGTTTTCCTTTGATTCTTAAGTGAGGTATAACTGACATTTTTCAAGCTCATGAGCCTTGAGTGTAAAGCTTCACACAAGTGGCCATTTTTACCAATGGTCACTCCCACGGAACCACCACAAAGATCAAGATCAAGATTATTTCTACCACCCCTGCCCTCATCCCCAGAAGGCTCCATTTTGTCCCACACGGGACACCCTTCTGTCTGCGTTAAAGGGAAGCACTCCTCTCATCTCTTGTAACACGCATTGAGTTTGCCAGTTTCTGAGAAATGGAATCAAACACTACACTTGTGTTCGGCATCTTTTGCTTGCTGTAATGTTTTTGAGACGCATCCAACTGGCTGCACGTGGCATCGGTTGCCATCTGTCCTTTGCGGTGAAGTATTTCATAATGAGAACGTCCCCAAATCCATTCATCTGTTCTCTAGTTGATGGCCCTCCAGGCCTCTTCTAACTTTGGGCTGATACAAATAAAGAGACACTAAGTTGTAGTATCTTCTGCTGAACAAACATCCATTTCTGTCAAGTTATTTCCACTGCAAGGTGGAAATGCTGGGTATTAGGAGGTTGACGAGTTTAATGTTAGTAGATATTACCAATTTTTCAAAGGTGTGAGTCCTCCCAGCAAAATATGGGTGTTCTAGTTAGATACAGTACGTGGAGCAACATCTGAGAAGAGAGCTGTATGAGAAAATACTGAAATAGGCAGATTTTTAAAAGTGTTTTATTTATTTTGAGTTTCTAATTTTGAGGTTTTTTAAATTAATTTTTGAGAAAGTAGGGAAGGTCAGAGAGAGAGGGTAAGAGAATATACACTGTCAGCATGGAGCCCAACGTAAGGTTTGAACCCATGAACCGTGAGATCATGACCTGAGCTGAAACCAAGAGTCAGACACTTTTTTTTAAGTTGATTTATTTATTTTTGAGAAAGAGAGAGAGAGAGAGAGAGAGAGACGACAAGCAGGGGAAAGGCACAGAGAGAGAGAGAGGGACATACAGAAGCTGAAGCAGGCTCCAGGCTCTGAGCTGTCAGCACAGAGCCTGATGTGAGATCGTGACCTGAACCAAAGTCAGACGCTTAACCGACTGATTCACCCAGGTGCCCCAAGAGTCAGATGCTTAACCAAATGGGCCACCCAGATCTCCTAAAACAGGCAGATTTTTAAAATGATACAAAGCACTAATCATGAATTGATAACAAGATTATTTGATAATTAATATTAAGAGTTTCCACTTATCAAGTAATACCACAAGTAGAATGAAAAAGCAAAAGCCAGAATGGGAAAAGAGTCTTGCAATCTCTCTCAAAATGACTTGTATCCTAAAGATATGAATAACCCTACAAATTAATAAGGGAAAGTATAGGCAATCCAATTAAAAATGGGCACAAGGTTTGAACAAGCACTTGCCAGGTGATGCTATCCAAATGGCTGATACGCCACCGGGTTTCTCAAAGTTGTTAATCATAAGGTAAATACAAATTAAAATACCAGCAACGTATCCCCACCAGAATGACAAAACTTACATAGCTGACAATTTCCTGTGTTACCTAGATATAGAACTTTACTTTTTACTTTTTTCTCTTTCATTAGGATAGGTTTAAATGCATTCAGCCACAACTTGACTTTATCCCTGTTGACCCATAGCATTCTCTAGCTAGAGAGCTGAGTGCAATTCACACTCGCTGGTGTAGCTAACCCACGCAGGAACTGGCTCTATGTTACATGCACAACTGAACGATTGGTGACAGCGAAGACTTGGGCACATCAATAACTGTATCAAGAAACTAACCAATGAAACTACCAAAAGCTACTGAGCGGTGAACATCCAAAAGAAAGAGGGTAACAAGTGTAAACCTCCATCTGTTTGGCTCTATTATGATTGTTAAAAAAACACATCTTTATAAACTACAAAATCTATGAATACCATGTAATCAAAATGCCCACTCAATACATGAATCCATTTTATAACAATCCAACCAAATGTTCATGGTGCCTATACTGGAAGGTGCCCCGTGGGGGAGATGCCATCTTCTGACACTGCGCATTCCTTCTTTGGCTCTTTCAAAGTTTTTCAAAGAAAAATGTATGCCTCCTAGTAACTTCTATCCATTGGCCTATATTTTGCTTAACAGCACATAAAAACCCATCGTGTCTGTCTTTGCAACAATATTTACTGTCTTTGTGAAAATAGCTATCAAATGTTAATTAGCCTATCCATATTTTAAAACTTAATTTAAGAGTCATTTACTGTCCCAATGGAAGCTAGAATCACCTTAAAGGGTGTTAATATTTTGAACAAAACATGTCACGCATGAGATCCAATTGTCCTTTACAATTCTAGGAAGGTGCTAGAATGTTTTGTATCCACACCTGGCGTTTCCCCTCTTGAAAGGTAAGCTGGAATGATTGCCCTGAATAACAGAAGAGGCCTTGACCCAGAGGTAAGTCAGCAGCAGCTCAATTACCGGGAAGCATGGAGCTGGACAAACAAGAGCATTTCACCCTAAATGTCTCTATACGGTGCTGGCACTTCTGCCGAGGAGCTCCTTCTTCACAGAAAGATCTCCTGGAAGCTTCCGGAGGAGTCTTCCTCAAGCTGGCTTCAAACACCCCCACAGAACTCACTTGATGTGAGCGGAGCTGAACTCTGAATGAATGTGAAGAAGGAGCAGCATGGTGGGAATGGGTCAGAACAGCACGGAAGCCCAGGTGAGCACCGCCTAGAAGGGAGAAGAGCCAGGAGTGACGCATCTCGGCTGCACGACCTACACTCTGACTCCAGTGATTACTGCCCCTCGCTACTGCCGGTCCCTTTGCGTCCACAAGCAAACCACCAGTTCTGTAGCCATGGGGGGCTTGCAGATAGCGATCCTTCTCCCCCCTGGCTGACTGCAGTGGCTGCTGCACAGGAGGATTCCTTCTTCTGGATCCGTCCAGGAAGAAGACCTCGTCCTTGGTGCTGGTCTCGGTAGGTGTCTGGCAGCAAAGACCAGCACGTGTCTAGCATTTCCATCTGGGACTGGCTGCCTTAGCAGGGAGCCGGTCCAAGGCTCGATGGCTAGGGCTGCTTCCTGAAATACTCTTGTTCTTTCTGGCCATGAAACACTGTCTCTGAGGCTAACACTGTGCTCGGACCTGTGTCTCAGCAAGCCAGACGGACTCTCTGTTCTTCCCCTACAAGTCGCAGCTTCTTACTAACATCCAAAGCCGTGTTTTGGTGGATGGTCACAGAATACATTCCTAGTGCAATAGCACAATGTCTGGAAATTATTTTTCTGCAAGAGTTTCAATCTTTTGCCCTCTCTTAACATTTGGTCAAAATTCTCCCCATTTCAGTTTTGAGTTTGTATTACAGAATGAACCCTAAACCAAAGTCACATCCCCACACACATTTCCCCACCCACATCACAGCAGTGTGTATATTCCAGAGGTTATTGGTACTCTTCGTATGTAGTATGGAAAATTGTAAAACAGATTGCCTTCAAATCCTCTCAATTATGTCAATAATACTGTTACATATCACATGGCTTATTCTCCCTCAGCACCGTGTTCCAAAGATCAGTGCCCATTGCTATGCACGCATACAGTCCATCGCCTCTAACTGTTGCTTACTATTCCATGGCATGGATTCACATATTACCCTTGCTTCTGCATCATGCCAAATAATACCACGATCAACACCCATATATGTGCTTCCTTACAGACCTGGGTGAGAATGCAGAAAAAAAAAAAAATTGGAAAAATTCCAATACCATTCATGATTAAAAACTGGATTCAGGAAGTTAGGAATAGAGGAAAACTACCTCACCTTGATAAAGAACATGTATTAAAAAAAAAAAGAAACAAGAAACCAACCACAGCTAATACACACTTCGTGGTGAAAGACTGAATGGTTCCCTCCCTAACATTGTGAACGAAGCAAGGATGCCTGCTCTCACCACTCACATTCAACATAATACTAGAGACCCTAGTCATGGCAATAAGGCAAGAAAAGGAAATAAAAGGTTCACAGACTAAAAAGGAATAAAAAAAACTACCTCTCTTTGTAGATGAAATGATTGCCTACAAAGAAAATTCCAGGGAACCTAGAAGAAGGGGGAGGAGAAGGAGGAGAAAGGAAAACACCCTAGACGGAGTCAGTAGATGCCAGGAGGTTGCAGGTACAAGACCAACACACAAAAATAACTTGCATTTTTGTTTACTAACAATAAATATGCAGAAGTAAAAATTTAATACAATATAATTTATAATCATTCCAAAGGGAATAACAGGTAAGGTGAAACTTACATGTAACTTAACAAAACATGTTAGGTGAAAATTTTTAAATGCAGATAAAAAGCCAAAGAGGGCATAAATAAGTGATTAAGACAGTTTTATGTAGATGGAAAGAATCAACAGATTAAGATGACAATCCTCCCCATTGATCTACAGGCTCATGAAATCCCTAATAAAATACCAAAAAGTTTTTGTTTTGTTTTGTTTTTTGCAGACAGAGATAAGCTTATTCAAAAATGTATATGGAAAACCACACGCCCTGTTATAATTAACCAATTTTGGGGAAGAAGAATACAATGGAAGAACTGGTACAGTAAGGCTGTGCCAGTTAAGTCGACGGAGTGGCAAAGTGATGGGCCCCCGAAGCAACAGAACAGAGAACGGGAAACAGACCCTCACACACGGGCCCAACTCCTATTTCACAAAAGCGCAAAGGCAATCCAGTGGAATTTAACTCATTGAAAGGTTAGACTTCACAGTAAAAGGTGCTGTGAAGCAGTTAGACGTATCTAAGCAAAACAATGAATCTCAGCCTAAGCCTCACAGCCCATTCAAAAATTAATTTGAAATGACAATGGATTTATGTAAGGAATTAAAACTGTGAAACTTTCAGAAAAAAAGAAACCAGGAGAAAATCTCTCTCTAGGAGTAGGGTTAGGCCAAGATCATATGTTTGAAACCAGAAATAAAATCCATATTAGAAAAATTAATAAATTGGAACCCCATCCAAATGTAAAACGTTTGCTCACAAGAGAGCACGAGAAAGGAAAGAAATGACCAACTATAGACTGTGAGAAAATGTTCACTGACCACATGTCCCACAAAGGACTCGAATATAGATGGCAGACAGCACAGGAAAAGAAGCTCAACGTTGACCTCATGTGGCCTCACTTCTCTGCATCACAGAATTAGAAATACACTTTCAGTATGTGTCTTCATCAGTAAAATTCCTGGGGCTTTGTAACCCACAAACATGTATTTTGTTTCACATTTTGATAACTATTCAATGGATAAAATTTGAATGTACAGTTCTTTTTCTTAATGCTTAGGAATATTCTCTGTGACATCTTCTGCCAGGGCTGCTGGTCAGGATTCTAGCAATCTGGCTGCTGTTCCTTAATGTCTACCCACACCTGTCTTCTAGAAGCCCACATCTCAGGAGGGCTTTTGTGGTGCCTGGTGCGAAACCCAGGGCATAGACCCGGAGACCAGCTCTAGGGGGTCTTACTTCCTTCCACAAAGGAGCAGACCGGGCTTTTCTCAAAGCCGCTCAGGAGAGGGGAAGGGTAACATGTAAACAAAAATTCCTTCAAACTCCCCCTCAGCCCAACGAGTGCGAAACTGACTCCAGTGTACCCAGAACTTTCTCTCTAACTTTTTGATAACTTCCTGGCACCGCGATGCTTTCCTTTGTCATCTGTTACCACTTCCGACTTGATTTTGAGGGTAAAGAAGAATTTTTTCAAGACTTTACTTGGTGTTAAAATATCACCTATGGAGAGAGGGGTTTCGGTTCAGCACAGTTGAGGCAATCTTTGCATTTTATAGACAGAGGCTGCAAAGACACTTAATTTGGGGTCTTTTTTGTTAATTATTATCAATCTAGGCAGCTCTTTTGATTAAAAATGTGTCAGCAACCATTTATAAGCCTTCTACTGTGTTTGCCTCGGGAGTACATTGATGAGAATGCAGAGACCCAGAATTCTCATCACTGGGGCTGTTTTCCCGAATCTCAGGGTTACGGCAGCATAAACGCTTCAAGTAATATATCTTATAATAATAAATCTTACAATGTTTCTGAAAATAAAGGTGTGCCCATAGAATTAACTCCACCCTTGCTTTTTAAATTCTCATCCATGGTATCGGTAGAGGGAAATATATTTCTTCCCAATTAATATTCACATTTACAAAAGCTAAGGTGGACAAAAGTAAAGTGAGTTATTTTATATGTGTTGATGACAATGGGTGGCATGATACAGTGATGTATACAAGACCCCCCCAAAATGACGGAAATCTCAGTACGTCCTCAGATGAACAGAAATAAGTAAATGCTGTTCGTTACAAGTGTCGTTTTGAAGAATTCAAGTGATCATATCCACATGGCAGTATAAATCGACCCAGAACGTTGGCCACAGTGTTTCTAAGCGTTGGGGTGTTTGGGTGGACGGACGGAGGCTGCAGGTGGCCCCTGGACCAGTCAGAGCAGATGCGGTTCCGCCCTGCCCGGGAGCACTCTGGCTCTTCTGGGCTCAGCCTTGGCACAGACGGAGAGCTGGGCCAAGGACCTTTTCATGCTCCAGATTCCTCGCTTTAAAAATGGAAATACACGCTCATTCCCACGCAGCCTGACACGGCTGGGGCAATAGCAATTCCGAAGGCATCTCACACTTCGTGTGCAGGCAGCACACTTCTGCCTTCTCGGTTTGACACGCCTGCTTGCAGAGAAGCATGGTGAGGTTTCCAGGTGTGGAATGTCCCCTTCAGCTGTCAGTGAAGCAGATACACATACACTTCGCACGTGTATCACAAAAGATGCTTCTTAAACAGACTGAGTCAAGCCAACAAGATATCAATTCTCCAATTCTTTTTTGTAAAGAAATTCAGGAACGTCATCCAACATTCTCAGTGATTTGGCAGATGTATCTTCAAAATTCAGGTCCTTTGTAACTGAAGAGACGCTTTCGTCTAGGATACGTTCTTAATGAACAAACTAATCTAAAAATTCACTCTGTTCACGGGTCTATTTTCCCAGATAGTAACAAGGTTCTTCTGCACCTGGCAGAGGCTGTGTTTTCCTCTTTGAATTTCCCATTTATTTCCTATATACTTTCAGATTAAGCACTGTTCAGCTGGCAGGAATATTTAAAATGAAATTGTATTGATTATCTTGCTTCTCTGGTGAGGCATTCCATAATTCAATTCCAGAGAACGAAGAGAAAAAATTCTCCATCTTAAAATTGCTTTATTTGTTTTTATTTCTGCCTTCCGCACAGCGCTTCCTTCTCCAGGACCATCCCTCAGACCTATTCCATAAGAAACACTCAGCAAGTATGTATTGATTTGACTTTCTTTGTTTTCTGTGGTCCCAGCCCTGGGCGTGCCAATGTGATGGCCACACTGAGGGAGAGACTGCCCATACAGGCCGTTTTCTTCCCACGGAGGATGTAGCTGTTCCAGAAAGAACCGAGAGAGTGTCGGCCAAGGGAATCGTAAAGGCCTGCTTTTGCAGGTGCGAACAGCTGGGCTTTGAAGACTGGGCCGAACTAGGAAGGGCACAGATCGCAGATAGGACAGTCTAAGGACATGGTGGTGGGCCGTCACCCAGGTGTGCCCAGGCATAGTGTGAGGGCTACCAGGGCAGCAGGGGACTCCAGGGAGAGAGCATGCAAATGGACCCGGCAAGCCAGGCAGTCGTCTGGCCTTTGGAGGACTCCCCAGTGAGTCTGCCCTGAGCTAAGTCCACGGTGATCACCACTGGGCCCCCAGAGGGACACAGCGCAGGGCTGAGGTCTCTCTCAAAGGCTGCCCTTCAGGGTGACCCAAGGTCCGAGGGTCAACTGTCTAACTCCTATCTTGCTCATCCACTAGCAGGGGTCAGTTTATAAGAAGAGCCTCGGAGGCCCACTGGAGTGAGATATAGAAAACGAACGTCTCCTAGGAGCCTTCACTAAAAGGCCTTGAATTCCAAACTGCAGAGGGGCGAGGGGAGGGCTGCAGGCAGGGCGTGCCTGAGCCAGGACCGCGGGTGGTAAGCAGCGCAGTAAAAACGAGAACTAGAATGTGCTTTAAATGTATATGTACATATAATAAAATTGTATGTTATATTAAATGTAATTATTGTATAATGTATTGTTTTATCATAAGTATATATTATATCAACTAATATAATATTATATATAATAAAGTTTTCCTTCTAGAAAGTTTGAATAAAAAGACATTTTACATATTAAAGATTATAGAATCCTATGATATNAGTTTCGGTCGGAGTCGCCGTGAGAATGGATATAAAACATATATATTTCCTTTACTTATTTACCAAGCCATTTAATCTAACAATATTCATTAATTAAGCCACTAGTGACATTCGGCTCAGTCATCAGAGGGAGAAACATAAAACGGAATCACAAGTGACGCTCTTCGGTCTGGGTATCAGGAGTAGAAACAAGACTTGAATGGGGGGCCCCTCGGGGTGGGCAGCTCGCCCTGCTCACCAGCCTCCCCGAACCCTTTGCGGCTCGCGTTCTGCCACCTCCCCTGCATCACCCGCGGCCCCCGGGGCCCCCACATGGGCACCCGCACCCCTGCCCCGCAGCTAGCCCCTCCCCGGCTCAAGCAGGGCTGTCTTAAATGCACCCAGAACAGGGCCAGGCCGCCTGCAAAGGGAGCGCCCTCACGTCTCAAGTGGCTGGTAATCAGGAAGATCTGCAATGCGATTAATCTGAAGAAGCCCAGAGCCAGACACCGGAGAGAAAGGACACCCTGCAGACAGCGCCAGCGGGCCATCCTCTGAGCCAGGCTGCAGCGGCCACAGCTGTTTAAAAATTGATTTTTA
Source organism: Crocuta crocuta (assembly GCF_008692635.1). Lineage (NCBI taxonomy): Eukaryota > Metazoa > Chordata > Mammalia > Carnivora > Hyaenidae > Crocuta > Crocuta crocuta. The sequence goes on from NW_027527611.1 coordinate 2,888,198, forward strand.
ATCGGCCACCGGTCATGTGCTTAATGAGCTGGGTCAGATATGGTTGAAAGCCCGTAGGCTGAAGCAAAAATTGCAGTTTCCCCACAGCTAAGAAAGAGGAGAGAAAGAAACACAAAGGCAGAAGAAAGAAGGAAGGGAGAGGGACAGAAGGGAACCTTAAGGTTGATTGTAAGAGAAACAGGGGAAATTCATTACTCACTTCAGAGTTTATTATGTATTGATATGGACCAACGATGTCGATTATAATTTTAATCAGTGCCAAGTACCAATGAGCTCATGCGTTAAGACTTTGGGTTTTACATATATGGCTGCATATGTCTTTTTTTAATGTTTACTTATTTTGAAAGAGAGAAAGAGTGAGTGCGGAAGGGGCAGAGAGAGGGGGACAGAGGATCTGAAGTGGGCTCTGCGCTGACACCAGAGAGCCTGAGGCAGGGCTTGAACTCATGAACCATGAGATCGTGACCTGAGCCAAAGTCTGATGCTCAACCGACTGAGCCAGCCGGGCACCCCTACGGATGAGTATTTCTGAGACGAGAACTTGTATGTTGTTTCCTGACTTTATTCTCTGGCTGTAATTGGGGCATCTTAGTTCTCCACCTCCGGGGTCTCTACCGTGTTTCTGGAGATTCTCCCCATCTTGTGTAAAGCTCAACCTGGTCTCGTCCTTCTATGTAGGGTTTTTAGAGCAACATCAGGGGAAGCTGGAAAGGACAGTGGTCAGAGAAGGGGGGCTGCTCCCTGGACTCTGCCTGGCTCCCGGCCCTGAGATTTTGTCAGACTCAATTTCAAATTTCCTGCATCCTCAAATGTGAGGCCTGGAATCCTATCTCCCTACATCTTTAGTCACGTAGCCAATGTTTGTCCGGATCACGGACACCCCCAAAGTTTAACTCAGGAGACAAGTTCCTCTCCTCCTCTCTCCAGTACAGCTCATCTGCAGGCCGTCTGTGACACCGTACCAAGTGGCCCTGACAGTGACAGGTGACACACAGCAGCAGGAAGGGGATGGGCTGAACAGCAGACCCAGGTCCAATACACATTAGAATGGGGCAGCACTGCCTGAAGATACAATTTTAAGCTACATAAAAATTGTAAGTTGATAGTTTGTTAGTAACGTATTACAGATATCTCGCTTCTTTCCCACCTCCACCTTCATTCAACAGCCTTGCAATTCGTGGCTGGATGGAGCGCGGGATGTGCCGGGGATGATGAGAGACAGAGAAGGGGATGGGGATCAAGGGTGATCAAGGAGATGGATAATACGGACGGACAAGTACATAGACAAAGAGAGACCGAAGCACGGGGATTCTCTAGGACCTCACACAGCCTGGAGGTGGGGATGGCGTCGGACTTGACTTTGTACCTGCAACACCACGCACAACTCGGAACACACCCCACAACAGGCTCCCTGGCACTCTCCGAACGGTCACGTAGGTTTTTGGTCTCCAGATTTCCTCAGCCACCTGGTGTGGGCTTCAGTGTTCTCAGCTCTCGGCTTGCAGAGATCTCTTTCAGGTCTGAAGCACATTCGGAGGCTATGCACTACCCTATAGGAGCAGCCGGGGAGCCTCTCCCAGCCCGCAGCACGCCTTCCGCACCCTCCCCCAGCCGCACAGCCTGGCTCCCCTGCCGTTTGTGGGAAGCGTCCCCCCCCGGGGGGTCCTTCTGCCTAAGCTGACCTGCTCCCCGCAGACCTGGAGTTGAAAGGGAGACAATGACAGAGAAGCCAGGGGCAGACACCTGCCACTGCGCTCACTGGTGGGGCTTCAGGCAAGCAGGGGGCACCGAGGGTGACCATCCTCGCCCGCCATCTGGGCACTGGGAGTGGAAAGCCCAGGATTCAGCACACGTGCCCAGACCTGAGCCAAGAGAACGTGTGAAGAGAGCGCCAGATGCCTGGAATGTTGGAGCTTCTTAAAATTTATTGCTGAAGTGCAGTCGACACCCAGAGTGACATCGGTCTCAGACTACACTAATTCGACATAGTGATCACAACGTGCTCACCTGGTAAGCGCAGTCACTATCTGTCACCAAACAGCGTTCTTGCCATCTTATCGCCTCTATTCCCTGGGCTGTATGTGTCACTCAGTGACTTACGTATTTTATAACTGGGAGTTTGTGCCTTTTAACCCCCTTCACCTGCTTTCCCAGCCCCCCGCTTCCCCCCTGTGGTGGCCACCGGTTCTTTCTCTGTAGTTAAGTGCCTGTTTGCAGATTCTGTGTCTCCCTCTCTCTCTAACCTTCCCCCGCTCATGCTTGGTGTCTCTCTGTGCCTCAAAAATAAATAAATGTTAAAAGAAAAGATTTTGGGGGGAAAATCATGCTACAGCAGATAGCTCTCTTAGTGATGCATAGAGATTGGTGGGTTGGAAAGAAGTGGGTGGGAACAGCACTCCATGGAGCAATAACTGTAGGTGCAAAGGCCCTGAGTCAGGAGCCTGGGATTCAGCACCAACAGTGGCAGGAAGCCATTGGTTTAGGCAGAACTTCTGGGGGACATTGTGAGTACACGGAAGTGGTGTAACAGACGGCCTCCTGGTTACATGAAAACTACAGGCAATAGTTTGTAAAATATAAAGCTCCATACACATGTCAAATCCTTCAACAAACACCTTCAATATATACCCAAATCCGACGGATTCTCAGGGACTTAGCAGTCACCTCCATTGGCAACATCAGCAGCTCATCTGTCTGCAACCCCGTGTGAGCCTCTGGTCCAGCACCGCAGCACTGATCTCCGCCTAATTCCCCCACTCCGGGCATTCTCTCCACGGCAGCCAGGGCGATATTTTTAAAGGTAACACCACATCGCTCCTCTGCTCAGAATCCTTCGGTAGCAGCCCATCATATTCAGAACTGCAAAGAATAAAACCATTTTTAAACTGGCCTGTGAACCCCAAGAGTGGTGTTATCCAGTAGAAATAGGACGTGGATCGCATATGTAGTGCAAAATTATCTAGTAGACACATTGAAAAAGTAAACAGAAACAGGTGAAATAACTTCTATAATATGCTTTATTGAAGTCACTTTGTCCAAAATATAATCATTTCATTGTGTATTCAGCCTGAAACATACTGGGGTATTTCACACTGTATTTTGTACTAATTCTTCTAAATCCAGTGTGCATTTTACACCCACATGAAAAACATAAATAGCATCGTCCTCACCACGGCAGACAAATTGTCTTTTAATTATGCATCAGCAATGCAGATGGGAGTCATAGGGTCAGATTTCTAGAAATAAAAAGCTCTAGCATAGCAACAGTTCTGTACGATTCAAATGTTAAGGAAATATGTGTGTGTGTTTACCACCGAAATTACCGCTTTCTTTGACTTACTCACCTCTCTGAATTATAGAGATAAAGAAAAGAACAAAAAAATGCCCAACTGTATATGAAAGGGCATGTGTGTCTTATCAGAATGTAAAAATAAAACAAAATTCATATCAGAAATTATTACACTTGAGAAGGGTTATTCTACTTAAAAAGACAACTCTAAATTGAAAAATATGGAAAGGAAGAGGAGAGACACAAAACACCTTAACTCTTAAATATGAAGGAGATACATAGGTCTAGATAAAGCTAATTCTAGATAGATACCCAAGTCTAGTTTAATATCTGGCTGACAGAAAGGAGGCTCTCAGTCACGACAGATCTAAATAGAGATAAATGTAGATATAGCTAGATATCTAGCCATAGACAGAGCCAAATCTAGGTACATATGTAGATGATGAAAGAGAGAAAGAGAGAAAGGAAGTAGAGAAGGAGGGAGGGAAGGAAACAGACCTAAATAGATATAGATAGATCTATAGATACATATCATCTAAATATCTAACTGATAGATGATAGAAAGATAGATGATAAAAAATAGATGATAGGTAGATAGACGATAGATGATAGATGATAGATAGATGATAGGTTAATTAGATAGATGATAGACAGATAGATAAGACTAACACCAGACCCCAGTAAAGAGCCACTCAGACCAAACACTTCACCCCACTGTGAAGTGACAGCCCCTTGGACAAGCAGTGAGACAGGGAGGTGAAGACCCGCCGCTGAGGGCTCCTCTGGTCTCAACAGCAGGTGGGTCCACACCTATAGCCCAGAACTCGGAAGGACCTCAGTAGAGGCGGGAGTGTGTTGTGTCTTTGGAACATGCCCCTCACACCCCTGGCGCCGGCTGGAAGCCCATCTCCCAGTGCGGAAGCCTCAGGCCTGGTGTTAGGCCCACGTGACCAGGCGTGGTCTTCTCCCCGCCTGCACCCCTGCACTGGTCACCAGGTGAGGGCCAGGCAGGGACACCTCGTGGAGGAAATGGCAAGACTCACATCCTCAGGGACGGGGGCAGCTGAGGGGGAGCGCAGACAAATACGGAGGTAGAATATAATTTCTATTCTCTAGTTTTATAAATTTTAAAATGCACACAATTTTTTTAATTTACCCTCAAAAGAGCTGGGCAACATTGGTACGGCAGATACTAACTTTCCTGGACATACTTCCCGGCATATAGGAACTGTGTGCCCAAATCAAAATACCACTTAGCTGTAGAGGATTAAATTTGAATGCACTTATGTTCGTTCTCATCTGACTCCTTCTCCCTTATAGCTTACTCCTCATTTTTTGAATATATATACACACATACAAGAAATACAAAACAAGACATGTGTATGGACAAACCTATCAGTGGTATCAGGCTTGGAAAAAGAGGACTCTAAAAAATCAGCCCGCATTCCCTAAGATAACGAATCTGTTATAATCTTAAAGGACATTGGCATATTAAGGGAAAAATACATAACCTGAATGGAATACCTTTCCCTCTTTCCAAACCTCTAATGCACCATTGCAACTGGTTAATAATTATCAATGTTAATGTTTCTTGCAATAAAGCAGCTGAATTAAGTAAATAGGTGAAAACAAAAATCAGAGTCATTGAGTGGATGTGTATAAAACTTTTGATCTTTTTTAGTTATTGATGTGAGCTTTCTCATTAAATAAATAAGCCTGAAGGAGGCATGGGATGCAGTTAGGTAGGAAAACCTACAAACCTATCTTCTAAATCAATGTCTCCAAGCTGTGATTTTATATTCAGTGAAAGGAGACACAGTGTAATTTAGACCATAGTCTAAACACATTTTTTTAAGTTTATTTTTTTTTTGAGAGAGAGAGAGAGAGAGAAAGAGAGCACACAAGCTGAGGAGGGGCAGAAAGAGAGGAAGAGAGCGGGAATCCCAAGCAGGCTTCGCACTGGCAGTGCCTAGCCGGATGTGGGGTTCAAACTCACAATCCTGGGATCATGACCTGAGTCAACATGAAGAGTCAGATGCTCCACTGACTGAGCCAGCCGGGTGCCCCTAGATTGTATTCTAAACATACTGATCCATTTTGTTGCCGTTGTTTTTTAAAGCCATAGATATAATGAGTTCATCGGCACGGACATTAGGAGCAAAAGAGAAAAGATCATTTAATGGACATATCTTGCAAACACACCAAAAATAATGGAATTTTTTTAAAAGCACAAAAAGCACAGAAGAACCAAAGGAAAGTCATGTTTGTTAATGAAAGATGAAGAACCGGGCTTGTTTGATGAGAAAAAAGTCCTAAGACAAAACAGAACAAAAACCATTTAGTTGTAAATCCAGCCGCCAGGTGAAGGAATATGAGAAGTGTATGATCAAAGCCTATTAAACCAGAAAAGGCATGTGCGTTACCAACCCCCCACCTCTCCACCAAGTTCCTCCAAAGTCAGGTGCAGCTGTGGGGTCTTGAAAGGTACATTTTAGGATGGAAGAACATATCACTCCATAAAAATTCTGCTTCAACTGTGTGACTTCTAGTATTGACTCACATGTGTATAATTATTTCTTGCTTTTACAAATGTTTGGTTCAAATTTTAAGTTTTAGCTTAGTGGAATTGTGGTGGTCAGGAGTCTTCAAACCATAATGAATATATTAATAAGCCACATTACACAGAATCTTTGTCAAAAAAATTAATGGCATCAGAATGTATTAAATTTGTGTTAAAAAAATACCCATGCCATAAATGTGTAGGTACTCAGCCGTGGGCCCAGATGGGTGTGCCGGGGGCCAGCACGTATTTCATGCCGCAGAACTCATTTCTCGTCTATGAGATGCCCCAAACTGGCACAATGTAGAGTGTGATGTCTGAGGGTGTCGGGTTATGAAAAAGATAAAATGGGGTGAGTGGTGCAGAGTGATAGGGGACACACAGCATCCTAAACAGAAGCCTGAAACCTGATGGGTGGGGAAGGTGGGTGGGTGGTGGAGAGACAGGCTGAGGGCCAAGGTGAGCAAAACAGGTAAGTGGGGTTTTGGCAGGTGGAAGGAGGCGAGCCGTCCCACGGAGGGATGTATACAGACACACCTAGTTCTCATGGATGCCTCCGCTTGTGCGATGTTCATTTTATTTGCCTCTGGTTTTATTTTTTTTTTATTTTTAATTTTTATTTTAGAAAGAGAGAGAGCACATGAGCAGGGGAGAGGGGCAGAGGAAGGGAGAGAATCCCAAGCCGGCTCCACACCCAGGGCAGAGCCCGACATGGGGCTCGATCCCATGACCCTAGGATCGTTACCTGAACTGAAATCAAGAGTCATTCACTCAACCGAGTGAGCCACCTAAGCACCCCTATTTTTCAATAATGTGAAACAGTGTTTTTAAAACATGCCCAACAACAACAACAACAAAATAGCAATGCATGCTAAAGTTCTCAACGGAATAGTGAGTAGTGTTTCCTCAAGTCACATGGGAGTTTAAATGTCTGTTAAAGCCATCAGAAATTATTCATATTATATTAAAAATACGGCGCTGAGTTCTGGGCTCAGGTGGTTATAAGGTTTCTCATTCACAGAGGGACTCAGAAGCTTGGGGACGTGGACCCTGTGGTCTGTAGGGAGACTCTCTCCGCACTTTGAGGTTGTCTGCCATCCGGCTCCTTCCTCCTTTCAACAGTGTTCAGAATGCGACTCCATTGAGAACCACTAATTCAGATAAAAACCATTTATTCCCTCACATCACTACCCCTGGGTGGGTTGAGTGTATGTGGTAAGACACCTCATTAGCTTCTGGGTGCCTGGGTGGCTCCTTCGGTTGAGCATCTGACTTCAGCTCAGGTCATGAGCTCATGGTTCATGAGGTCTGCTGTCAACACAGAATCTGCCTCAGAGCCTCTGTCCCTTCTTCTCTCTCTGTCTCTCCTTCTCTCTCTCTTTCTCTCAAAAAAATTGTTTTAAATAATAAATAAATAAAAGACACCTCATTAGGTTCAATAGTGTTGAAAGACAATCCTTCTCATGCCTACATTCTCTAACCAATCTGGAAAACCCAGTAGAAAGTGCATTCCTTCTTTATTCCTGTTAAAATTCAGTCTACTTGGGTGCTTTTTAAGTCACATGCATTCCAAGAAGTCAGTCCCGGCTTTTAGCTCCCAAAGTTCCTTCCCCCTGCACCCTGTGGTGCAGCTACTGTGTAGCTTTCAAAATGTATGTTTTCTTTCTTGCGAGTGTGTTGCCTTGGCTCCTCAAATAAACTGTTAGCTTCTTGAGGACGATGACTGACTACTCTTGTCATGTCATCCACAAAGCTCTGAAAGATGATGCCGTGAAAGGAGGGCTCATCAACTGTCATCCTTAAACACTGTTCTGTCACACAGAGCTCACCCCGCTTCGGGTAACGTGCTGGTTATCATCTGACACTACATAGGCCTCGTCCACATCCAGGGATTTGCACAGAGGAAATAAATGGCATCAGTTTGAGGTATGAAAGTCATGGAAACCCTCTTTCGTTTTCAGATCAATAATAATGTAGCTCAGAAGGAGCAACAGATTCAAGAAGCAATTAGATTCAAATGTTTCAGGATGATTTATGTGCTTAATTAGAGGCTTATAGGAATTCATTAAGAAGTTACATAAATTGTCTTTATTTCCTACATCTGGATTATTTACACATACAAACTCATATTTATGGAAGAGAATGGAGGCCCTCTATCACATTTTCAAACTACAATCAAAGTAAATATTTGGAAGCCTGCTGATATGAAAATTATACTTTATTTCTAAGTTAATTGTAGGAAATGAGTCATTTGTTTTCCATTTACGCATTATAGTCTCATCACGAATGTATTAGATGTCATAGCTGGGTTCTCCAAGGACAGGAATTTTACTAACTGAAGGTGGTTGCTGGGGACTCGGTGCGGGCGTCTCCCCAAGTTCACAGGTTAAACCTGACCCCAAGGTGATGGCAGAGGGAGGTGGGGCTTTGGGAGGTGATGAGGTGGTGAGGATAGATCTCCCACCAAGGGATTCGTGACCAGATAGGTGCCGCCAGCCCCTCTTCCACGTAGGGACACAGCAAGAAGTTGGCAAGTGGACCCTCACCAGGCATCAAATCTGCTGGCACCTCGATCTCGGCCTCCTGGCCTCCAGACCTTTGAGAAACATGTGTTGTTATAAACCACCCACGGTCTACAGTGCACAGACCACAGTCCATTATGCTCTGTTGCAGCGGCCAGAACTCACTACAACAGTAGTCAACATCACAGTTTGCTTCTTTTGTGAAAAAATGAATTTGTCTCTTGAGTGAAAACACAATCCTGTCTGGCACTTTATGATATAAAAGGCTCTTCATCCCTCACCAACCCCACTCCCTTTCTCACTCAAATTGTTGTTCAGTGGGTCTAAGGTTACTGTTCTGCCAGATGAGTAAGTTCCCGAGATCTGTGAACAACAGAACGACAGCCTGTTCACGACAGTCGTGTCCACACATCAAAACCTGCGAGGAGGGTAGATCTCCGGTTCAGTACTCTTAGCACAAGAAAAGAAAAAAGGGGGAGGGGGAACAAGCAATTTTGTGGAGGTGACCGCATGTCCGTTACCTCGACAGTGGGGATGGTTCCACGGGATGTGCGTTCGTCCACAATCCCCAAAATGTATACGTTGAATGTGTGCGATGTTTGTATGTAAAATACACGTCCACGGGGAAATGAAAAATTATATATGTTAATGTTTTCAGGCTTGATCCTTATCACCACTGACACTAATTGAGAAATTGGCCATGTCTTGCCTACAGTAGGATATATATATACTTTTATATTTTAAAATGGAACATATGTCATATCACATTTGAAAATATACCTGTGCACCCAGAAGCTACGACATCACGGCAATGACTTTGCTGCTCTCCAAGGATGACTGTCTCAGCTCCCTGACCCACAGACGGAAGGAGGCTAGACACACAGGAATGCACAGGAAAGCCCCGTTCCAAGAGCTTCTCGAGGATCGGGTCAAATGCTTTAATTTCGGCTTGTCAGGGGTATAATATTCCCAGACGAGTTTTGAATAGAACACTACCGACTTCCGCGAGGACTTACAAGAAAAGTGGTGGCATGCCAGAATGCATTATAAAATAGACCCTGCAAACATACTTTATTTTCTCCATAGGTAAGTTAGATTTGTTCCTCCTGTGGATCTTCCGGTTTGAGAAAAAGCATATTTCATCATCTTAGCAGATCCCAAGCAAGCTTATGGTTACTAGGTTACTGGCTGTCTGTACGTTACCCAGGTAACACCATTTCATCACCTCCTGGAGAAAGAGTCCACAGGCTGGGGACTTAAAAGGAAGTATTGTCGGGGCACCTGGGGGGCCCAGTCCGTTAAGTGTCTGACTTCGGCTCAGGTCATGATCTCATGGTTCATGAGTTCAAGCCCCGCATTGGTCTCTGTGCTGACAGCTCAGAGCCTGGAGCCTGTTTCAGACTCTGTGTCTCCCTCTCTCTCTCTGCCCCTCCCCCACTCATGTTCTGTCTCTCTGTCTCAAAAATAAGTAAACTATAAAAAAATTTAAAGAGAGGTATTGTCAGTGATAAGGACCACCGATGGGCAAAAAATCAAAGAAGGCGCATCCTGTCACTGTAACGCCTTCATAGAGCAGTCCGTGTGCTTCTTCCACACCTGACTTTTCCAAGCCCTCCCTCAATGCAACCTGTGGTCGCACAGTGGGAAGGGCTCCATGACACGCACGGTGGGGCAGACACCCCTAAGGGGTGGAAAGTGGACCCACAGTCCCAGGTCAGCCTCACAGAAGGGCACACATGGCATCAGTACAAAAGTTTTCATGGTTGTTGCCTACTGTGGTGTGTGAGATACAGAAAGAAATTATTTTTATAAGGAAATAAAGGATTAAGGTTTTCTCGGCACAGTGTTAACTTCTAGAACATTGAGACATGAAGCTCTCTTGATGGCAGAGAGGCTGCCATCAATTCATCAAGACTCTTCACGTCTAACTAGAATTCTCAAAATGTCTTCTGAGGAGCTGGGAAGTATTGAAGAAGATGATCGCATGCTTCTCAAGGCCAGAAAAGTGGAGGATCCCAGTAGCCAAGCTCAACAATTTTTTTTATTATTATAGGGAAACTCCAAGTCCACAATGTGCTCACTTGCACAGGGAGCTTCCAAAACAGGGAGACAGGCTGTTCTTCCTTCTCTACTTTCACTGCCAAGCCCGGTTCCCACAAACTTTTCATGGGAGTTTCTAAAATGAGCACAGGCAACGCTCCTACACTCCCCAGAGCCTCTGGTGGTTCATGCTCTGCATTTTCCCTTATTTGTTCACGGATTTCCCAGAACCACCACCTAGACCTCCTTTTTCTCCCGGTACAGATGGTGAACTGAGGTCTGGACAGGCCACATCACGTGCTGAGGCCACAGGGCTGGGTCCCAAGCGGGTCCCCGGGTCTGCTTCTGGCCACCACACTCCATGCTCTGGGCACCAAGCCAGGGACGGAGCCCCTCAAGCCCCCTGAGAACCACGGCCTGGGAGGAGTGGACAGGCGCACGCAGGACGCGCCTTAGCGCGGAACCAGGAGGAAGTCTGTGTCCGTGAAGCTTGAGGAGCGTCTGTGTGGCTCAGCCTGTCAAGCATCTAACTGCCAGAGGCCGGCTCCAGCCGGTCCAGGGGTCCGTGAAGGACGGACGGTGTCGGCAAGAGAGAGTGAGAGAGCCCGAGATTCCTTCCGATCACCAGGTAGGCGTCCCTGTCCTGTCAGTTTTGGTGTCTTTATTTAAGGTCCAACGACAACATAAGACCAGAAAAAGGAATTTTTACAATGGGAAACTCTTTGTGATAAGATGCTTTAAAAAGTGTACAAAAAGGTTTTTTGGAAGTATCCTTGCAGAACTACTCCAATCATAGTGAGGTTGAGTAAATCTTATAACTAAGGAATTAACAGGGTATTCTTAGTAAAAGACAGGATGACATACATATTTGTTCTAAGTTAAAAACGCTAAGCTTAAGGCATAGGTTATGTGTATAGGTGGGCTAGGAGTCATTCTGTCTGGCTCTCAAGAGGACCAATGTTTTGAGCTGGTTCATAAGTTGTTTGTGGAAACCTTTTATGACCTGATGCTGAATGTGTAAACACCATGGCGACCCTAAATGTGTTAGCCTTTGTATTTGGGTTAAGTTTTAGCTACTCTTATTTATCGTCATCCCAGCCACCAGTGTAAGGGAGTGTGTTTGTGGAAAGTAGGCCTTAGGGAAGGGACTGCCGTACATCACCAGTTAGAAAAGGTGTAAGTATTAACTTAAGTTCTGCCCTTATCTGTTCCTTAACTCTAAACTAGGCTCTTTGTCTAGGGGCCAGGCTCATTTGTAACTCTTGTGTTCTTAACCCCCTTTATGATCTAAGTCTTGGGGCTACAAGACCCATTGGAAGAGCCTTTTGACAGACATCTACAGAGCTTTCATCTAAAATCTGTTTTGAAAAGGCAGGAAATATGCTTTTCCTTATGAGGAATCTGTAGGGAATATCGGTCTGATCTGGAATATTGTGAGGCCTGGTCAATACCCGCAGGCTTATTTCCAACATGAGCCAATAGTGGCAGAAGGAGATCCCAGTTTTTTGTTTCTCACGGCAGGAGCTGTGCACACACTGCCATTTCCTCGCTGTGACTGTCGTCCAGGGAGGCCGGTGTGGCTCCAGCATCTAACTGTTGATTTCGGCTCAGGTCATGATCCCACATTCCATGAGTTACAGCCCCGCATCAGGCTCTGCACTGACTGTGTGGAGCCTGCTTGGGGCTCTCTCTCTCTCTCCCTTGCTCTCTGACCCTCCCTACTTGTGCTAACTCTGTCTCTCTCAAAATAAATAAACTTTGAAAACAAAAACAAAAACAAAAATTGAGGCAGAAATGATGTGACTTGAGTGTCTATTATTTCACCTTTGGAGACAGGAGTGCAATCAAACAAAGGAAACAAAATCCAGACTGGCACAGCCGGCCTGCAAACACTGCTGGAGGCCAGCCGGGCTCCCCCAGCCCCACAGGGAGGGTGGCGGGGCCGGCGGGGCTCAGTCCGCCTCCGCAGCAAGGTTCTAGGCTGCGTGAACTTGAACTGCATCTGGGAATCCTTCTTCACAGTACGAGGAGGTAAAGACCCTTCTGTGCACAAACCACACGGGGACAGACGGCCGTCAGAGCCCAGGGCAAGAGAAATCCCCTTTTCTGAGTCATGGGAGCCCTTTCACCCAGCCCGGGCTCCAAGGGGACCCGTCTGATTCAGGTGTTTGGTGCCTTTATCTTATTTAAACTTCAAACAGCACAGCCAAGTCTCCCATTTTGGGTGACAGGTCCAGTGAGGCTAAAAAGTTCCAGTCCCACAGCTGCAAAGGGCCAGGAACCTCTGCGCTGCTCACCCCCCCAGGACAAGGCGCCCACAGCTGGTGAAGCAGCCCCACGGCCTTTGCCCCGTGGCCTTTGTCCTGCTCTCTCTCCCCAGAGCCACATCCACCGTCCGCCATCCGTAACGGGCCCTTGTTGGCTTCTGAGACCCTCCCGGACACCCCTGTCACCACACCAGGTACCACGAGAGGTGGGTGGCCTCCTTGAGGGAGCCGTCACTTCCTGTACACTGCTGGGGGTGGGGGACACTGAGAGCCACTGCTCTGCCACCTGCCAAGTAGCATCCCCTATAATACGGGCTAACTGAGGCGCCAGGGGGATCCGTTGACTGAGCGTCCGACTTCGGCTCAGGTTAAAATCGCGCAGTTCATGCGTTTGAGCCCCGTGTTGGGCTCTGGGCTGACAGCTCAGAGACTGGAGCCTGTTTCAGATTCTGTGTCGCCCTCTCTCTCTGCCTCTCCCCTGTTCACACTCTGTCTCTGTCTCTCTCTCAAAAATAAACATTAAAAAAAAGCCTGCAAGTCATTACTTTTCTGCATGACACATCATATCACATGTGCGCCCATAATAAAACACATGAAAGAGGCCGATTCTTTCATATTACATCTGTACATCTTAAAGATACTACAGAAGATTTAGGTATAACTGAGAATTCAAAAACTATGCCATTACTATCAGACTTCTACATCAAATATCACGTATTAAAAGACAAAATGTTGTACTGATATTGACTCCATGGAGGAAAGCACCTTCACACTAACCATTCCATTGCTCCCTTTACTGCGTCGCACACATTTTGCAAATATCCCCACATATGAGGAGAGTGATTGTCTGAGACCCTGAACCTTGGAGGGAATACTGATGTGTCCGTGTGTGTGTGTGTGTGTGTGTGTGTGTGTGTGTGTGTGTGTGTGAGAGAGAGAGAGAGAGAGAGAGAGAGAGAGAGAGAGAGAGAGATTTCTATTCCCGGCTAAGGCTTACAGCAGTCACAAAATGTGAACCCAAGGTAGAAGGCACCTTTGAATTCTGCTTATGAAGGAATTCTCAATTCAGAGATCAGACATTGCATTTGTTTACTAAGTCCTGAGGAATGAGCATGCGTGTATGGTGGTNCTAAAAAAAAAAAGAGGAAGGCAAACTACGTGAAGTGATGAATGTGTTAATTAGCCTGATTCCTATAATTATTTCGCCATGTATAGGTATGCCAAATCACCATGTGGCACACCTTAAATATTTATCGTTTTTATTTGTCAATTATATCTCCATAAAGCTGGAAGACAGTTATGTAGAAAGTCATTATAAAACATGATTAAAGAAAATTTTACTAATTTGATGGTTAACTGTAACAATGAGAAAAAAAGAAATTCTTCCATACTAATGCACACAATATTAACTTCTCAAATCATCATAAGCTATTTAACTTTCTGTATCAGACACATTCTTAAGAATTACAAATTCTAGAGGCGTCTGGGTGGCTCAGTCAGTTGAGCGTCCAACTTCAGTGCAGGTCATGATCTCACGGTCTGTGAGTTCAAGCCCTGCGTCAGGCTCTGTGCTGACAGCTCAGAGCTTGGACCCTTCTTTGGAATCTGTGTCTGCCTCTTTCTCTGCTCCTCCCCCACTCACACTCTTTCTCTCTTTCTCTCACTCTCTCTCAAAAATGAATAAACATTAAAAAAATTTCTTTTAAAGAATGACAAATTTGGTTAGGATACTTAACTCAGTGATTGAAAGGAACTATCCATAGAGATTCAGGCCATGTAGAAAAATTGCAGCCGGTAATATCTGATCCCTGGAGATTTATTTATTGGTGTTATCCAAATTCCTTTTAATGCATTTATGAGTTAATATTGCTTTAGCAAAAATCATCCATACTTTAATCTTGGAAGAGATGTGCTCTACTGCAGTGCACAGCAATACAACAATGGCAAGAAACAGAAGCTGCGGATGCAGTTGTGTGAGAGACGAACAGTGTCTCAGAATGCTGAGCTACAAAGGCAGTCAGACAAGGACTTCGACACAAGGCACATAAGGAGAGAAGTGCTGTGTCCTGTGAGTGTTAATGCCCTGCCCTCCAGTGGGATGGTGTTTGGGAGGTGATTGTGCCTAGGTGGGCTCGTGAGGGTGGGCTCCACAATGAGACTGGTGTCCTCGTAAGAAGAGGAAGAGAGCAGAGCCCATCCCCCTCGCTCTCTCTGTCTCTCTTACCGCCACAGCAAGAAGGCTGCCGTTTGCAGACCAGAGAGTCCTCACCAGACATCTGTCCTACTGGCACCTTGATCTTGGACTTTCAGTCTCCAGAACTGTGAGATATAAATCTCTGTTTACGTCAATGGTATATTATTATAGCGACCAGAGCTAATATGCTAAGTTTAAGAGAGAAGATGTTATGGCAAGTTCCGGTGGCCCCAAGGAGTGGGTTTCAGCCGTGCGCCATCAATACACTAAGAGAAGGTGTTGATACTTTTGGGCAGACACACAGGGTGCCGGCTGCAGTCATGAAATGCTCTTGACCAGAAAACACCAGATCTCAAATCAAAGTCTTTTTTAAGATACAGACACATGACCTTTCACACTCATATCGGTGACATGTTTAGGATGCAGATATTGGAAAGTTATAGGTTTTTTAAAATTTCTACTCACATTTTTGAGTTCGAACTCACCATCGATGTCTTTTCCCAAACTAGATGTCTGAACTGATTTCCATAAAAGCCTTGGTGGTATAATCATCTGTTTTTCTTCTATCTATTGCTCAATGAAAGTTGTTTGCCATTAAAACATATTTCCTCTGAGATGAGAAATGCATAATAATAACATGCTAAATGAGGTCTTTTAAATATCTGCAGTTTGACAGAAGCTACTGCCAGTATGGTAGTATTTTAGAAAATTATATCCTTATTTTTCTTTCTAAAAATGGCTTTGAGTGTTTGTAAGTATTTTGGAAGTGTATCTGATATTTGTATATGATACACAGGATACATTTTTAAAGGCGATCTAATTGTGCTATCTTATCAGATCCCTTTTAAGACTGAGTTTAGATCATTGGCCACTGGTAGCCAGGAGGCTGAAAGATTTGCCTAAGGTAAAAGCTAGGCATATATATCAAAAGTATAGTTTTTGCCACTCCAACCAAAAAAAAACATTTTGAATTAAATCAGAGCATGACGTGATTTATTTAGCAGGACCCATCATGTTACTATCGAGATTAAACACTAGATAATGCAAGAGTGATGCACTATTACCAAGATAGCCAGAGGCTTAGCACCAATGCCTGTGATGTCAAGCTGAGTTATTAGGAGTAGACATCATGGCATGGAATGTCATTTTGAAAGATTTAATAATAAACCAAGGGCTTGGAGAAAAGTGGAAGTAAAAAATACTGACTTAAGGGAAGAAAGAGAGAACTGTATTAGACCTTTGAGAAACTGATTATTTAACAGAGGTATTGGGCCTGAGGTCTAATAAACAAACAGCAGAGTATCTGGGAGAGCAGAATGCTCGACCCTGGGCAAACAGAGGGCTAGAAGCCGAATAGCTGCGTTAAGGGATGTGGTCTAGCTGTGTCTGGGGACAGATAGGTACAGGTGTCCCCCAAGCCGCATCCCTTGAAGACATTATTTCGCAGCAAATTCCTCCTACAATCTGCTTCAACAATCCTTTTTGAATGTAGGTGCCCAAAGAAACATTTAATACAATAAGTTCAGGAAGATCACAGCTCAAGGTCTTCCTGTAAGTAAGTAATCATGAGTTATTGCCAAATTCTCCTTCGAAAATCTTTGTTTCATCGATTTGAAGGGAGATAACACCAGTGTCCTTGGCAGTGTGTTAAGAATGAGCCATCTTGGATGCTCCCGCCCTCTCTGACGTGACGTTCTGGGACAGGGCTACAGTGAAGGACACGGAAGTAAGATTCACAATGGCTTCTTCCAAGATATGCTTGGCCCTTGTCACTAATGTTTAGATTCTTCCAGGCAAACAATGCATTGGCGGATACTCAGCTGTAAATAGGAAATTCATAATATACTTTGACGAAACAGTCCACAGCCAGCGTCTCTAACTTGGGTTGTTGCATAGCATCCCTATTGTTATTTACTGTGTCAACGCCAGAGCTAAAGTTGACAATCAATGAAGTATCAATAACCAGGTCACCACCCTAACATCTAACAAAATGCAGTGAGTATAGTAAAAGAAGGGAAAAGGTTGATTCAAATAAAAGCTGCTCTTGAAATAAATGAGCTTCACTAAAAACAAGAAAGAAAAAGAAAAAGTCTTCTTGGCAAACATTGACTTCGAAAATGCAGCACTACAAAAAAAAATTAGAATAAGTTGGATTTTTCTGCTTTATATGGAAATCTGTATTCCTTTACATGAATATTTCAGTGCGGCCTTCTTCAAATATTAAATTTTGCTTCATAAAATAAGAAGAAAATGGGAAAGGACCACAAAGTCACTTCACTGAGCCCTCTACTCCAATTTAGAAGCAAATCACATAAAATGCTTTTTTTTTTTAAAGTAAATCTAATTAATTCTGATCAACCTGTAACAGATCCAGATCAGTCAGCTGCTAAACTATCATTCTTTAAGATGCACCTGTGCCCTGGATGACCAGGGCCTGGGGTCAGGAGGCACTGAGTAAGCAGCACATCCTTCAGAGAAGGAGGGAAGGAAGGGTGGAGGATCAGGCCAGAGCACGGGGGCCTCCCGGCCGATCGCAGGCAGTGGAAGGGGCGAGGCCCTGGACAGCCCTGGGCCTCTCCAGGCAGGATGGACAGAGACGAAGTCCAAGCTCTTCAGATCAGGTGCACTTCAGCGAATGTAAGGGAAACAAGGACAGATACCACAGCACAGCCAGGTCAATAGACCAGCCGGTGGAGGCTCCGCCTGGGGAAGATTAACCACAGTTATCAGGGCCACCAGGAACTGACTGAGATGCCTATGGAAACTGTGCGGGATCCAGAAGATTTAAATAAACAAATCGGATGTACACCCCCTTCCTGACGATGTACTCTGGAGTTCGCCGTTGTTTCTCGGCCCCTTTTTATTTTAATGGTGATAACAACCTTCACCTTGTCATACTCACAGTCTCCTAAATGACCTCATGCTCTCCTCTAAACCACCTCTATACTGAAATGTGACAAGTTTGTTTTCCCTCAAGTTTTCATTTAAATTCCAGTTAGTTAACCTACAGAGCGGTCTTGGCTTCAGGAGTAGAACCCAGTGACTCCTCTCTTACATACGACGCCTGGTGCCCATCCCCACACGTGCCCTCCCGTCAGCCATTTAGCCCAACCCCCGAATCACCTCCCTCCCCCAACCCTCAGATTGTTTCCTATCATTAAGACTCTCATAGTTTGCTTCACTCTCTCTCTTTTCTCCTTCCCACATGTTCATCTATTTTCTTAAATTCCACACACGAGTGAAGTCGTACGATGTTTGCCCTTCTCTGCCTGACTGATTTCATCAGTGGCACCCATGTTTCAGTTATTTGCAACGTTGATTGAGTCATCAGTTTGATTCGGAAAACAAGGTGTGTTCCTTCACTTTACCAGGGGCCAGGGACCCCTGTCTTGAGGAGAACGAGGGTGAAAAGCAGACAGAGGAACTTAGAGTACAATCTGAAGGAACACAGTGGATGAACAGGCAAGCTGGTGGGAGGAGGGAGTCAGGGAGTCTCAACAAAGAGTTTATTGTATGTTTTCCAGCTTTACTGATGTATACCTGGCAGACAAAAATTGTGTGTGTTTAAGGTGCACAACTTGATGTTTGATATACATTATGAAATAATCACCACACCCAATGTTGGAGAGTCACAGGAGCACAGTGAAGAGAGTCCATCGGGGGCACGGGACAGGGGGCATAGGGGAATGTTGGTCAAAGGATGCAAACTTTCAGTTACAAGATGATAAGTTCTGGAGATCTAATGTACAGCAATGTGACAAGGTTAATAACCCTGAATTATGTACTGGGGATTTGCTTAGAGGATAGGCGATCAGCACAAAACAACAAAACCAGCAGGTGGCATCCAAGCAGATACTTCAAGGGGCCAGCATGGCTGCACGACTTCACCAGCAGAG
Organism: Crocuta crocuta; assembly: GCF_008692635.1. Lineage (NCBI taxonomy): Eukaryota > Metazoa > Chordata > Mammalia > Carnivora > Hyaenidae > Crocuta > Crocuta crocuta. Next base: position 2,906,966 of record NW_027527611.1, read on the forward strand.
GACCGACGCACAGGGTGGTGATGCTGTGACTTGAACAGCAGCCCAAGCCAAAGCACTCGGCTGTCTCTGGATGGATATAAAGCTCACAGAGCCTTCCAGGGCCGTGTTTCTGTTAGGTCTTTGTAACATTGTAAACAATGTTTAGGACTTGATTTTGATTTTGGTTTCCATAGAAGATATTTAAGCATGAAATTATATCACTGGTCTTGTGCTAGAGGGGACAGTTCTTTAAAAAAGTCTGAGGTGACTGAAGAAAGACACAGGAGGCAGTCAATCAGAGAAAAGGACAGCAAGACAGTCCAAGTGGAAGAAGAAAACAGCAATGATGAGAGAAATCATGGTGGGTGGGGGCTAGGGGGAGGGGGCGGGCAGGAAGCAGGGGAAATACAGGTGTTCAGCTCAGAATAAATGATCAAGCATTTAATACCAGCATGAAATACCATGTATTTCATGTGCAACCATTCTGTGCTCAAGGTTTATCTTTATTATCTTAATTTCTTCTCCTAAGTAACTTTTAATTACTAGACCCATTTCACACCTGAGGAAGCTAAGAACTCAAGTATCTTGACTAAGGTCAAACAAATAGCTAGAAAATTCTAAGCCATAACTGAGCTCAGTTCTGTCTGATTTCCAAGTCACTGATGGCTGTGACTTCCTGGTGGTCCAACATTGGGAGGCAGAGAGAGGCGGTTCTGGGGGAGAGGGTGCTGTTGACCATAACTCTAAATAGCCACAGCCTGAGAAGATCAGGAATCATCAGGATCAGAACCACATAGGTAAATGAGCTAACGTTAGAAAATGCTAAATGAGACCCCTGAGTGATGGAGGTGTCATTAATATACTTAGAAAGAACTAAATGAGCTGAATCTGAGTTTAGAAATCTTCAGTGTCTATAAGCTGTGCAACCCGATAAAATTTTTTGGAGTAAAACTATGGTGTATCATTAAAATACCAATGAGATGCCACTGCACACCTGTCAGAATGGTTACAGTCACAGTCACTGACGACCCCCGGTGCTGGAGAGCACAGGGAACAACAGGGACTCTCCCTCACTGCCGGTGGGAACGCAGAATGGTGCAGACACTTTGGAAGACAGTTTGGTGGTTTCTTATAAAACTAAACTGCTCCTATCATATGATCCAGCCATTGCGCTCCTCACCATTTATCCAAATAGTTGAAAATTAATGTCCCGCCCCCAAATTTGCACATTAATGTTTACAGCAGCTTTATTCAGAGTTGCCCAAACTTGGAAGCAATCAAGATGGCCTTTAATAGGTGATGGATAAACAGTGGTCCATCCAGACAATGGAATATCATCCAGAGCTAGAAATAAAGTCTATCAAATGAAAAGACATGGAGAAACCTTCGTGGGAATTGCTACGTGTATGAAACAAACCCAGAAAGACTTTATAGTGTGTGATTCCAACTGTATGATGTTCTGAAAAATCAAAACTATGGAGTTCTTAAAGAGATTAATGGTTGCCTGTGAGTGGGAAGGAGAGACAAGTGGGGGAAGTACAGGGATTTGGGGGCCGTGTAACTATTCTGTAAGCGACTGAAAGCAAATGCATGTCATTACTCATGTGTTCAAACCCATAGAATAAGTGATACAAAGAGTGAGCCCTAAGGTAAACTATGGACTTCAGTTAATAGTATTGTATCAATATTGACTCATTAGTTATAACACAGATGCCAAGTAACGCATGGTGTTCATAATAGGGGGCACTGTATGGGGGAGAGAGAGGGAAATATGGGAACACTCTGCACCCAATCTTTCAATAATATTGAAAAATATTCTACTGAATATTTCTGTAAACCTAAAACTGCTCTAAAAATTAAGGTCTCTAACTTTTTAAAATGTGTATGAGGAGAGCCAATGATGATGATATTTGGAAAACCCCAATAATTAAGAGCTGAATGGAAGAAGAGGAGGTAATTTTTTTTANGAAGCTCCTGCAATCTTCAATCCCATCACATGAGGATCCAAGAAAAGATTAAATATAAATGTTCCTAATGACTGTGAATGTACTCAGCTGATCCCTATGGAACTGCCACTTTGGAGGTCAAAATGAACATTAGCATCTCCGTGTCTTTCAACCTAGTGCATTCACAGGACATACAAGGCATTTTCACACTCTTCTGACTCCTCTGAAATCACAGCTAAATGAGGAGGAAGAGAAATTCACAGCCATGCTTGGTGGCTCCATGATATATTTGTGACCGTTTTCTTCCAGTGATCCTTGGACCCACCAGGCAGTCCCACGTCATTTCTCTGTTCCACCCACTGTCTCATCTCCCAAGTGCTAATGTGAGTCTTCCTTTGGCTTCTCAACTTCCATATCCCCTCTTTGACATCCCCAAACACATTGGAAAACTTTTTTGGTTGGTTTTCCCTGTTGGGGGAAATAGATAAAAATTTAAGGCTCTGTAAATAACGGCATCTCCCAACTCACCTGCATGTGCAACCGTATTTTTTTGGAGCTCGACGGAATTATAATGATCATTAAATTGATATATGAGAAGATGGAATCTCACAGATGTTGCACCCTTTTGAAAATCAGAGAACAGATGTATGACTGGTACTCAAAACTCCAAATCCACAGCCCAGAATTTACCTACCTATCCCTTCAAATTTTTGTAGCTATTTGCCACATGCATTTAAGGTGGCATTATACCACAGTAACACTAACCTCGTTTTTAACCTAATTGACAAGCTCATTTTGGAGGATCTCTCAATGATCACTTGTCCAAAATGTAAATATCTATTTCAGTTCTTATGATCTGAGTTCCAACAGCTGTATTAAATTCCATATTACTTTAGAGGATTGCTGTGTCATTTTCAAAGTATCAGTAATGGAAGACTCTTTGTGCATATGTGTGTATGCATGTGTATGCATGTGTACATGTGTATTTGTGTGCACGTGTGTGTATGTGTGTGTATACAATCTTCTTCATTTACAGTGTGTGCTGGAGTAGATGCCTAGCACACAGCAGCAACTAAATAGATGTTTATTAAATGGAAGTGTAAATCAATGAATGGATGAATCTTTAACATGAATCTTTAACACCTTGAATGTGAAGTAGCCTCAATAGGGGATGCATGATTTTCAGCTTCAGTCATTCATGGTTAAGTTCTACCATGAAGACCTTGGACAAGAAACCTAACCTTTCTGAGATCCAGATCCCTTATTCACAGAATGGAGTAAAACTAAGTATCAAACTTTCCAAGTTTGAAATTAAGATTAGTAACAATATATGAAAGGTATCTGGCTGCAGACATTTGGCTGTCAGTAAATGGTGTGCCTTGTGGCTGTTCTTATTTACAATTTTCTAGCACATACCCTGAGGGTTTTTGTTTTTTTTTTAACTCATTGAGATGTATTGTTGACAAACAAAGTAATGCAAAGTTTTATAAACTCTAATCAGTAAAGGTAAAAATTTAGGGACATAAAGATAAAAATGAAAGCAAGACATTCAATGGGCTAACAGTTGATGGCGGGTGATTATGGAAATGACACAAGAGGCGGAGATGCACATGGTCCCTCCAGGACTGAGATGGAGGCCTTAGGAGGGACACCAGAAAATGACCATGAGAAAAAATATATATAAAGTGAAACTGTAAATAACTCTAAAGTTTAAAAAAAAATCTTGGAGAGTGTTATGGACTAAATTGTGTCCCTCCAAAAATTCATATTTAGAAGTTCTAACCCCCAGAATCTCAGAATGTGATTGTATTTGAAGATGGGCTCTTTAAAGAGATGACTAAACTCTTTCCGACATGTCTCCGCGCCTCCATCATGGTACGCACAAACGTCCTGGAAGGTGTTCTCAAGAGCAGCAACAGTGCCGGTAAGAGAGGCAAACGCCAGGTTCTCATTAGGCCCTGCTCCAAAGTCACCCTCCAGGTTCTAACTGGGATAACGAAGCATGCATACATTGGCGAATCTGAAATCCCTGATGATCACAGAGATGGGAACATCGTTGTGAACCTCACAGGCAGGTTAAACGTGTGGAGTGTCCAGCTCCAGATGTGATGTACAACTCAAAGATCTAAGAAAGTGGCAGGATAATCTGCTCCCATCCTGACAATTTGGTTTCAATGTACTAACAACCTCAACTGGCATCATGGACCATGAAGAAGCAAGATGAAAACACACGGGAGGGAAAATCCTGGGATTCCTTTTCTAGGGATGTAACACACGCATGCAATACCTTCGAGAGGTAGCTACAAGGCCGTGAGGGTGAGCCCCACTCCAGTATGACGATGTCCTCTTAAGAAGAGGCCACAGGCGTGCACAGAGGATGGCCACGTGGGGACACGGGAGAGATGGTGTCTACACACCAAGGGGAGAGGCGCCAGGCGGAGCCAGCCCCGCCCACACTTGGACCCCTGAGTCCCCACCCCCAGACTGTAGCCAGTGAATCTCTGTTGTGTGAAAGCCCCAGCCCGTGGCGGCCGAGCAGACTAAGATGAGGGTGTAAGAACTGCTGCGTATTCCACACCCCCGAATGGACCTTTCCTGAACTAGATCTCACGTTAGAGTCTTCTCCTTCACGCTTACATATGTCTTCACAGACTCTGCTGTCCGTATTCCACCGGAAACTTGCCCAAATACAGAAGACTCTGCAACTTCCATAATCCATGTGCTTGTGATTCAGGGACAGGACATAAACAGAAAATACAGCAGCTCATCCTCTCTCCGTGTTACCCGTTAAGATCACCATAGAGATCGCTGTAGCAGATAGTACATTTATATTAAGCTTATGAAAATTCACCAGGGACACAGGCTCCATAAAATGCATAATACGACACAACGTGCTGATACCAGGGTAACCATGATGTCTTCTATACTGCAGATGACTGTGTGAAACAGAGAGGGCAGCGGTATAGTCACTGATGAAACCTTCACTCGGCCCCACTGTGGGCCAGGCGACCATGGGTGGGGCGGAGGAAAGAGGGCTGAGTGGGTCTCACCGCAAGTGAGAAATGGAGGGAAACCCAGAGTCCTGTCCCTTATACGGGGCACGCTGTATTTCAAAATGTGGGTCTCTCTTTCAGTGACTAAGCAATGTATGCCATTATATCAGATCCTTTGCAGTTAGTAGCAGGAGAAACAGACACGATTAAACTCCCGCTCTATTGTGCGTGGGGCCTCGGAGGCAGTACCATGGAATGGTCTCCATCGTCCCTCAGTCTTCACTTGGCTTTTACCTCCTTTTCACATTTCTCTGCCCTTCCCTTTGCTCTTCACAGCATGTCCTTTGGCCCCCAGGACTGCCCTCGCTCTCTTGCTACTTCCCATCTACTTCGTCCTTCCTTCCTATGGTCCTTCTTCCTCTTCTGATCTGTTTTCCTCACTTGGGGTTCTCTGTCCTCACCAAGAGGTTTCAGACGAGCTGCCTCAGGCCACATCCAGTTTACAGGAATATTTCATTTCATTGACAGATTCTTACGAAAGAAGTTCAGTTAATAACCAGCGTTCAAAAATTAGACGACAGCACATCAAACTCTATCCTAGTTTCTCTTGAAAAGTGAGAGCTCAGCCAGACGGGACCTGCATCCAGAGGCTGTGACCAGCTGCTCCGCACCCCGAGGGTGGGCTGCGCTCGCGGCCCCACGCCACTGGCTCTCCTGATGTCACCAGGACGACGTCCGCAGGTCACGGGCTCTACGACCCTTTGTCTAAATACGCTGATTGCTTGTGTTTGTATCATTATCGGACTTGTCATCCTCTTAGTTCATGACCAGCCAATTAAGTGTCGTACACAAATGTCCCTTGTACACAAATACTCGTTCTTACAATCAAAATAAGATATGATTCCTCTCTTTCGGAAGCCCATCTGTCAGCTGGAGAGGTATACATACAGCCAAGCCTACAGAGCAGTGTATATACGAATCCTTAGCCTAATTCCTTTTTGTCTTAAAACTGTAACTTAAAAGTAGCCCATCGCTATTTCAAAAGACAAATAAGAGTCATTTTTAGAGAACAGAAGCCTCAGAGAGAAAATATTTCTGGAATTTAAGAGACAATTCTTTGCCCTTTATTTTTTTTTTACAGGCATGAGATTTTTACCCAGAACTTAAAAGGCCCGTAAGAACAAGCATCCAGCCATGAGAGCCCAGCAGAGATCCAACACAGGGTATTTAATCTCTCCTTAAATTCTGCCTCCAGGGGCGCCTGGGTGGCTTAGTCGGTTAAGCGTCCGACTTTTGCTTAGGTCATGATCTCGCGGTTTGTGGGTTCGAGCCCCGCGTCGGGCTCTGNTAAATAAATAAATAAATAAATTCTGCCTCCAATTTACTGAAAGTAAAATAAAATTGAAAAAATATAAACCCCTTAGGCCTTTCTGTTTCCATGTTCTTAACATAAAAAGTAAATTACTGGAGTTGCAAATAGTTATAATTACTTAGCTTTGTTTTTTTTTTTAATATTTTTATTTATTTCTAGGAGAGAGAGAGAGAGAGAGAGACAGTGTGAGCAGGGGTGGGTCAGAGAGAGAGGGAGATACAGACTCTGAAATAGGCTCCAGGCTCTGAGCTGGCAGTCAGCACAGAGCCTGACGCGGGGCTCGAACCCATGAACCGTGAGATCATGACCTAAGCGAAAGTCGGATGCTTAACTGACTAAGCCACCCAGGCGCCCCTACTTTGCTTTGGTTTTAAAAACTTGATATTATGTGGACGTGTGTAATACAGAATGACAAAGCTTTGGCTGTCCACTCTGTGTACGTTATTTCACAAAATAACAACGTTCACATGCCCTCATTCAAGAGTATTTTCTTAGCAACTACTCCTTTCCAAGCACAATGCTTAGTCCTAGGGACACACGCAAAAATAAAAAGACAAATGATTTATTTTTATTAGGGTAGGTACCAAATACCTGTCCAATTTGGTCCAATTGGACCAATGCCTGACTTCCATTTGGGCTTTCTGGTTAAGGTGCCTTTAGCATGAACCCGAATCGAAGTTTTATTTTTATTTTTTTTTTAATGTTTTATTTATTTCTAGGAGAGAGAGAGACAGCGTGAGCAGGGGAGGGTCAGAGAGAGAGGGAGTCACAGACTCCGAAACAGGCTCCAGGCTCTGAGCTGGCAGTCAGCACAGAGCCCGACGCGGGGCTCGAACCCACGAACCGCGAGATCATGACCTAAGCGAAAGTCGGACGCTTAACCGACTAAGCCACCCAGGCGCCCCCCGAATCGAAGTTTTAATATACTTTTCTTTATTTCTGTATTTCTTTGTTTTCTTCCACACATTCAAGCAGATAGCCAAGTCCTAAAACCCTGATGCTTAGGAAAACTGCAGGTGTTTACCAAGGAAATGGAATGAGGTGGGGAAACGAGACATGTCAGGGGCAAAGTGTATGGGAGAGGCAGTGAGGGGTGGGTAGGGTCTCTCTTCCCTCTGCTAATGGGTGCCCTGGGGCAAGAGGGGCCTCAGGTGTGGGGAGAAAGCAGAAATAGAACAGATGTCTAAAAACAGGAGCTTCCCCATCCATCTAGGGACCCCCAGAGGAAGGAGCTACCTGCTTCATCTACACAGCCTGGACTAGAGGCAATCCCTGCAAAACGTCATCAGACACTCAGACAACAGGAGACAGACTCCCAGACAGAGGACAGCTACATGAATAGGGGCCACACTCTCGGGGCCCGCAGGTGCCTGGTCATGATCTGGGCCAACACCACAGGAAGAAATAAGCTAACAGGAAACTTGACACAATCCTAGAGAAACCCACAAATGATTGAGGCTATAATTCCTAACACAATGGGACAGGAGCTCCTACTTCCAATTAAGTTTATTTAAAAAAAAAAAAAAAAAAGCACCTGGGTAGCTCAGTGGATTGAGCGTCCTCTCTTGATTTCAGCTCAGGTCACGATCTCACAGTTCATGGGATCGAAGCCGTGCTGGGCACTGCGTTGACTGTGTGGAGCCTGCCTGGGATTCTCCCTCCTCTCTCTCTGTCCCTCCTCCGCTCATGCTCTCTCTCTCTCTCTCTCAAAGTAAATAAATAAATATTTTAAAATGAGAAGAAAATAAGAAGAAAAACCATGTGGTGGTTTTTCCTGTGCAGCTGAATTTTTTTACAGAGATTAACTCTGCACATGCACACGTGAAAGGAACGAAAACAAAATGGACAACGAGGTGTTTTTACAAAAATTAACTGGGTGGTCCCTCATCCAGCTCTAACCGACTCCACTTGGTAATCCAAGAATGTGAGTTCTGTAGGAAAAAAACAAAAACAAATTATGGATCCCCTCAGTCATAAAACCAGGGGAAACAAGGAGAGGAGAAGACCTGGATTTACAGTCTTTTAATATAACGACCCAGCCCAGTTATGAAACTGGACCCACTGAATGTGTCACACTCAGATTATTCCAACTTTGTTTCTAATGTGGAGAAGAAATGAGTTCGAACACTTAGCTTCCCGTTGTGGCCCCACATGGGGCAAGACCTCATGCGGAAAGTCTGACACGATCAGTTTTCCACCTTCGTCAGAGAAAGCAAGGGGTCTGGTCTCACGCTTTAGCAGAAGTATCACCCCAACCGTCAGAAGTACAGAGCATGAAGAGAGTGTTCGGCTCAGCTGCGGTCTGAGCAGGCTCCAAGCCGGGAGAGGAGGGGTGAGGTGGTGAGGAGTCCCAGTGAATTGTTCACAGCAAGGTAGAAATCAGCAGGTGATGAGACAGGGAGATGGGTCTACTCACTGGGGGGGCGGTCGGGGGGATGGTAGCAATTAGACGAGTTTTTGGGTCTTGGGCGGTAAAAATATATTCATGAGTTTGACTTCTTTTTCCGACTCTTATTAAAAGTATAAATTTATTCCATTTCTAAAGGAACTGTGAGGTGATTCACCAACTAATTACGTACTAACTTATTCATTTCCTTTAGGTTAAATGATATAAATTTTCCTCCTGAGATGCTTAACTGAGTCAAATTCACCACAGTTTTCGAGGTGGGAGTTGGCAAGGGAGAGAGATGCTCCGTGAAGCTCTACACAAAAACTTTCTCTCTAATTATCTCATCTTGGAAAAGAGGTCACAGCTTGCATGTCCAGCATTCACTAAGGGCCATTTTAGAGTTTTCTTCCCTTGGCAAATGAGAACAGAAAGCTGTGGTTAATTATGCTTTCCACTTGATAATGGATGCTTTTGGTTTAAAATTTTAAAGAAGCAGGTAAATTGGTGACAAGTGTCACAGTAAGATTCTCTTCTTAAAGAAACATCACCACTCCTGACGTGGGGTGCCCGCGTGCGGCCAGAGGCTGGAAGGAAACAGTGGTTTGGCACAAAACGTGGGGAGGAACCGTGAGGTGGAAGGTGCAGAACCGTGCAACAGTGTGCAAGAGACCTGGACATTGGATTGTTCTTAAATATGGAGCCTGTCAAGCCGCTGACTGGACAAGGAAGAGCCTTCCCCCAGAAGCGTGGAAGACATTTTGACAACTTGCTTGGAATTGGAAAGCTGGCAGATGAGACTACTTCCTTGACCAACCAGAAGCAGTGGAGCCTGCGCCATGCATATCAGAAAAACCACCCAAGATGTGCATTTGTTCGCTCGTTGTGGTGACAAGGAAGGGCTTATAAAGCTGTCTACTCTGCGGTGAGGAAAGAGCAGACACGGTCGCCATGTTGACAGATCAGCCAAAGAGCCTCGTTCACAGTCACAATGGCACCACCATTAGGAAAAACGAGAACTGACCTTGCCTTCCTTCCACACATTCATCCCAGTAACTGACCAGCCACCAGGACACGCTGGCTTTCCAGCCCTCCCGCCGCTCCACCCAAGGCGCGTGGACTATTGTCTGGGTCAGTGCATCGGCCTCCAACATGGTCTCCCTGAGTTCCTGATCCTCTGAAAGCCTGCTGTTTGGCCCAAGAAACTGGAAGATCAAGAAGAGGTGAGATCGCGAATACTCTGGGAGGAACGGGATCTGGAGAGTGGGGGCTCGAAACTCAGCTTGAGGCATCTGGGGTCGGATACACCTGTTAGAGACACAAGTGCTGACCGTGAACACAAGGAAGGTTTCGGAACGTGTGCTCAGTGAGACAGACACTCGGGAGCCCCTCCTGACTAACAGGGTGATGTTACTGTAGGGAGAGGGAGAGATGGGGACACGAAGTGGGTTCTGCTCTCCGTGGCACCCGCCACATGAGGGCAGAGAGAAAGGGGGACAGTGAGGATGTGGAGGGAGAGCAGGAGAGGAAGGCCAGAGAGGCCAGAACCAGGAGGGAGCCGGTCAACCGTGGCCGGAGCCCAGATCCAGCAGCCGACCGATGCCTGCGTTTAGGAACAAGGACTCCTCAGTGGCCCGGACGACAGCGCCGCCTGGAGCCGTGTCTGCGCTCCCCTTATCTTGTCTTCAAGGCTGAACCACCCCCGGGCGCTGTGGCCCGAGCAGGTGAGGATGAAGAAGGCAGGTAAGGACTCTACTCCCCTATGAGCTTTTCCAGTGAAGATCAGTTTTCCCCAAATGAAATATGGCATTTGCTTGATTTTTAAATTGGAAACTTCCTTGATAGTGTTTAAGGTTATTCTTATATTAGTCAAAATGACACTTAAGTCAAAATTGATTTTATAAGTGTTATTATCACAACTTTATTACTACAGAAAACTGTTGGCCTACAAATATCAAATACATATAAGCCTTAAGGACGTGATGAGAACAGGGGCGGCTGAGGGGCTCAGTCGGTTGAGTGTCTGGCTTCAGCTCAGCTCATGATCTCAAGGTTCATGGGTTTGAGCCCCGCGTCAGCTCAGAGCCTGGAGCTGCTTCGGACTCTGTCTCCCACTCCCTCTGCCCGTCCCCTGCTTGCACTCTGTCTCTCTCTCAAAAATAAATAAACATTAAAATTTTTTTTAAAAAATGACAAGAACAGGGGTGCCTGGGGGACTCAGTCAGTTAAGTGTCTTACTCTTGATTTCAGCTCAGGTCATGATCTCACTGTTTCAGGAGTTCAAGCCCCATGTTGGGCTCTGTGCTGACAGTGTGGAGCCTGCTTGGGATTCTCTCTCTTTCTCTCTCTCTCTGTCTCTCTCTCAAAAATAAATAAACTCTTAAAAAATGATGGGAATAAAATTGGACAAGGAATTGACCTACTCGGCTCTAAAACTGCTGTGCGCTGAGTGGCCAGTGCCACGCATACCGTGGGCATGCGCTGTGTGCTGAGTGCCCCGGAGTGTAATCTGCACCTCGGACTGTGTCCTGGGTCCTGTGAGCCCCGCCTTTTCTCCTGTGTCCTTGCGCTGTGCGTCCTGCGATGTGCACCCTGGTGTCCTGTGCCCGGGCTGCTCCGAGTGGTGTCCGTGCCTGGTGTAATTAACATGACCTGTAAGTGCTAGTAGTATATGTCATTTCCTGATTGTAAGCTCTCATTGATAAAGCTATTCACTTCAGTTTTCCCACTTTTTAGCAGAAAGATAACAGTGGAATGTTAGTACAATGATTTCTGTGTACCATTGACCCTTGAATGATGCGGGGATTAGGGGCACTGACCCCCCCATGTGGTCAAAAATCCACCTATAACTTTTGACACCCCCAAAATTCAACTATTAATCACCAATTATTGACCCAAAGCCTTACTGATAACATCAACAGTTGACTAATACATATTTTGTATGGTATATGCACTATATACTGCGTTCTTATCATAAAGTAAGCTCAAGAAAAGAAGGTAATTTTAAAAATCATATGGAAGAGGGGTGCCTGGGTGGCTCAGTCGGTTAAGCGTCCGACTTCAGCTCAGGTCACAATCTCACAGCTCGTGGGTTCGAGCCCCACGTCACGCTCTGTGCTGACAGCTAGCTCAGAGCCTGGAGCCTGCTTCAGATTCTGTGTCTCCTCTCTCTTTGACCCTCCCCTGCTGTCTCTATCTCTCTCTCAAAAATAAATAAAACATTTTAAAAAAAGTGTTGTTTATTTTAAAAAAATAAAAATCATATGGAAGAGAAAATACATTTATAGTATTTATTAGAAAATATCTGTGTATCAGTGGACCCATACAGTTCAACCCTGTGTGGTCCTGGCTTCAACTGTGAGTCTTTCTCCATAAGTGATTTCAAGTAAATAGTTGAAAATTGTACTTCTGTTGACGTAATCCTACACACCTACAAAGTTTTAAATACATCATATGGCAAGAATTCATTAGTCAAAAGGTTTCAATTGCAGTTATAATCTAAGAAAGCAATATATACTTTGGATTTTATATTTCTATAAAATATTTCAAATTTTTCATAAGGTGTTTTATTTAATGGAGATGGCTTTTCTTACGCAGAAATTTTCTAACTTTTCCCATTTGTTTTTCCTTATCCTAAACCTTAGTCATCCCCTCTAATTTTGAAAACGTTGATTTAAATTTTTTTTAATGTTTTATTTCTTTCTGAGAGACAGAGAGAGACAGCATGAGCAGGGGAGGGGCAGAGAGAGGGAGATACAGAATCTGAAGCAGCTCCAGGCTCTGAGCTGTCAGCACACAGCCTGACGCGGGGCTCGAACCCACAAACCTTGAGATCATGACCTGAGCCGAAGTTGGACACTCAACCAACTAAGTCCCCCAGGCGCTCCTGAAAACCTTGATTTAACAAAGTAAGTTCAGATTCTACTAAACCATCCCAGGCACATAATCGCTAGAAAAAATTTTTTTTTTCAGAGAAATTTACTTGCTTAATAGAAAGACAAAACAGAAGAATGTTACTTCCCCTTCAGCGCACCCCGAGACCGTGTCCACGGAACCAGTTTGAAGAATTCTTCTCTAGAGGGTTGAAGAAGTTTTTCACAGATCATCACTTTCCTGATAAACAGATGAAGAACTGACAGAGAGCAGCGCTGGTCCCGGCCCTGCGGCGTGTGGAAATAACATCTCCAGGAAGGAGCGTGTGCTTGTGAGGAAACACAATTTGTCCTTCAGCCGCCCTTCCGGGGAGCACGCGCACTGAGCACAGCCAGGTAAGGGCTCTGAGGTCACGTCGAGGTGCGGAAGCAGCTTTACCTGAGTCACTGCAGGAGAGAACCGTGACTTTCAGGATCCCCAAGGCCCGATCACCCACGGCCCTTCCAGGAGGGACCCTGCGGGCTTGTGAGGAAAGTGCTGGGTAACATCTGGAATCCATCTGCAAACTGCCTCCCATCCTTCCCATAAGAACGCAGGCCATTCACTAGGGTAAACACGCAGCAGGGAAAGGAAAACATCCAGGTCTGGAATCGAGTGGCACCGGCCGTGCCATGGGAGCCTGTGGCCCACCGGTCAGCGTGGGGCCTTAGCTCCTCAGGGACGGAAAGGCTTTGGGCCCAAGTCCCCTCACAGGGAACGGGCACCATGCAGTCATCTTGCAGTGTCCTCCAGGCCTGAGCGGATGGATGGGCGAGAGACTACTGACCGCAGAAGGCCACAGCAGCTCATAACACAGGGCCCTTACGTGGAGGGGGGTCCAGGTAGAAGTCGGAGGGGGCACCCCTTCCCCCGTGAAACCTGTGAAAGGGGAGCTGTGGGGAGCAGCAGACCACCAGAGGCAGACACTGCAATTCCTACTGATCTACAGCGCATGTGACGGGCTCTGAAAAAGGCCCGTTATCTTTGGGGAAACCAGTGCATCGTACAATTAGTGGCTTTGATTGCTGCCACACTTCTAGATATTTCACCATTTCCCAAGGCGATTCAATACCTCACTCAGCACATACCATGAAGCTACTGACTTAGCAAGTACATTTCTCTGTCCATCTGATGAGAGAGAAACAGAGAAAGAGAGAGAGAGGGAGAGAGAGATGAACTTAAAAGCGCCCACACACTTTTCTTTCACTCTCCAGGACAGCAATGTTCCATATTGAACATAACCTACTTATATCATGACCTCCAAATGTGTGTTGTAATATGTCATATTGTTCTAGTGCACTTGACAGCGACTTTTCAAGTAAAGGTCAACTCATACAAAAGGGCCTATAATTTATAACAAAATATGTGATAAGAAGTATTTCTATAAGGTTGGTGACCCAATTACCTTTAAATTTCTACTCAGATGTAAATACTGATTTCTTGTCACTAGTTTCTCTCCCGTGTATAAATTGTGTGAGGAGTGTTTTCCAGTAGTTTTCAAAAAAAGAAGAAGGAGGTCTTTGACTTTCAGGGTAAGTTTCTAACTATATCATTATACTTAACATGAAAATATTACATCTAAACTGTTTATAATTTATCTAATGATCTTTGAAAATACTGAACTGGTAACTTTATTGAAGGTATGTAGATTTGTTCTTTTCTCTCTTTCTAAAACAAAGCATTATCATCCAGAGGTAATATTTTTTCTCAAAATAATTAATTTGTGACCCTAAACTCTTTTACACCATTAAAGTCCCAATGCACCAATACTATAGAAATTGCAAACACAATACCCACAATTTCCAGGTTACATACTAAAAAAAAAAAAAAAAAATCTAAGCACCATTTTGCTCTACCAAATAGGAAAAATATGTCTGTGGTTGTACAGAAATGATGGATTTGTGCTGGGTAATGATCTCTGCAGGTTTCAGACATTTCTGTTGAAAATCTACTTCTCTGCAGAAGAGGAAATAGATGATTTGGGACCTAAGATTTGTCTTCTAAGAGAGGAGCTAATTAGTCCCATGAAACCACAGCTGGTGTACCGAAAATCAATAAAGGCTACCTAACACCTGGAGGCTTGGGGGTAAGATTTCTTCAATATTCTTTGTTACACTGAATGGGGACCCCACCACCTGATCCATAACCAGTAATATACCACATTACGTATTTATAAACCCCTCAGTGTGAGATTTCAGACCTCCAGTGAGTTTTATGGAAGACTTTGAAGTGGCCTGTTTGTTTGTAGACCATGAAAAGATCACTTTGGTGAGCACATTCACGTGTGAATCTGGAATATTTCTCTGCTAGGTTTAAGATGTTTAAAAATCCTAAATAACGGGCACCTGGGTGGCTCAGTGAGTTAAGTGTCCAGCTCATGGTTTTGGCTCAGGCCATGATCTCATGGTTCTTGGGATCGATCCCCACCTTGGGCCCTGCTCTGAGAGCTCAGAGCCTGCTTGGGATTCTCTCTCAACCTCTCTCTCTGTGCCTCCCCTCCTATCAAAAATAAATAAATAAACATTTTTTAAAGACCCGAAATAATAACAATTTCCTGATAGAGCTACATCTAGTTGTTATTTTGGATAATACTGTTGATTCTTCCAGCTCAGAGAACACCTACAATTTTTTAGGCACTAAATATTGAGTACCCAAAAAATGAATAAGCCATGCTTCCTTAATTGCGGACGACTTAGAAGGAAAAGCAAGCGATGTCAAATGTGCTACAAAAACGTTTTTGAAGAAAGATACGTGAAAGGGGGATGGGAGCAAACAGCAGACACCGGCACGTCTGCAGTTTCACAGCGTCAAATGGGGCGGCCATGTGTGACCCCCCACCCAGGGTAAGAACCAGAAGTCACCGGTACAATGATATCTTACCTTTGCCCTACCTTGTCACCCACACACGTCCCTCGGAAAACTACTAGCTCGATTTTTTGGTACTGTTTCTTTTTCCTCCACAATTAACAGTAACCTCGTTGAATTAAGCTCCACAGCTGTGGGCCCTCCGTCATGTAATGTCACGCTTCCCCCTCGAGCAGGTACTCCTGTCTCCAGGATGTCTCCAAATGGTGACTCCAAACCCCAGGCTGTGCCTGTCATGTGACTTTTTCATTTTTGACATGTGGTTCCTAACATCGTGATGTGGCAGTTGTCTTCATCTCAGCCAATCAAAAGGAGAAAAGAGATGGGTGATCGACCAGGAAGTTTTGGACGAGCCAGGTTTGCGATTTGGTACAGATGTCTCACTCTCGCAGCCCCTTCGCCAATTCTGCACACGGCGTGACGGAGATCATGGGCGGCTGCTTCCCGACATAACCCCGTGTCCTGAGAGGGGAACAAGGGTCTGCCGTGAGCAACTACCCTTCTCTGCCCTGAATCTCCATGTCTTTCCGGGATGGCTTCACTTGTTTCGCTGATATTTTCTTTCAGACGTTTTTAAGGTTGGCAGATTCGCCAGGAATTTTGTTCAGGCTTCCCAGTGAAAGACGAAAGAACTAAAGTAGCTTTCAGCTCAGCGGCCCAACCAATTTTGACAAAGACGGATAAGACAAAAAAGGGGCCCAACCATAGGATTTGAAGTCTCATTCGATAGGTGCTCCGGCCCGGGCCGCGGACTTGGGAAGGAAGACAGCACAGATCAGGGGCGCCGACGGCGGGCTGTGGAGGCACATTTGCACAAATGCACCAAACTGATTTTCTGCCAACCGCCAAAGGCATCTGAACAGGGGAAAGATGGCACTTTCAGTACACGATGCTAGAACAGTAGGGTATCTATAGGGTATATACGCATATATTGGCCTAAGTCTCACACCTTACACAAAAATTAGTTCCGAATGGACTGAAGATTCAAATGGAAAATGCCGCACTGTGAAACTTTTAGGAAAAAAAAAAAAACTCGTTATCTAAGATTAGGCAAGAAAAGTTTCTAGACTACACACCGAAAGCTTGAACGATAAAAGGAAAACGTGACAAATTAAACTTCATCATAATTAAGTGTTTTTCTCTGTGAAAGACCCAGATAGGATATGAAAAGACAAATGACAGAGTGGGAGGGAGCCCTCGTAAACCACACGTCTGACAAGAAGCAGTGACAGAACAGAGGGGACACGCACACTCCAGCAGCGGGAGGAACAGCTCCCGTGGTTGCGTGGATATCTCAGGAGACACTTGCTGACTTCCCACCACACGTGCAAAAATAAGCACTTTCATTAGGAAGACAAAAAAAGCCATGGCACGTGGAGACAGAAATAATCAACCTTGTCACAAGTCTATGGTTTCAGAAATCTACTTCTGCGCTGTGCTTATTCTCAGCCCGTCTTACCTCAGTGAAATATTGAAGGAGAAATCGACTTCATCATTTCTACTTGGCAAAACCTATTAAAACTCACCCTGCCTGCTCCACACATACTGTTATGGAAATCAGTAATGCAGACGGGCACCTCTCTGCCGTTCGGGTCCCAATAAGGCGGCCACTCTGGGCAGGAGGAAAGAAGTCTTCGGATTATATCAAAGATGGCATTTACTTCGCAAAAGGCACATGAAAGACCGCGTCTTTAGTAACATAATGTCCTGTCAAAGATTTTAGTTTGAGGGACTCATGAAAGTAAATTTCTCACTGGGAACTTTAATTCAAATCACAGTCCTCCAATCATATCGCATCTCATGCTACAATGGGGAGAGTAAAGCAAGGAATGGCTGACCCTTCCTGTGGAGAAACAGGTGTCCGTGTGGGGTGAAAAAGAGGGACGTGGCCAGCCCTCTGCTGTGACCTCTGCTCCCACACAGATGGGTACACGGACACAAAGAGCAGTCACAGCATGAATCCTGGTCCCTAGCAAGTTTTAAAAGCCACATTCATCACCTGCAGAGGAAAACAGCACTGTTACCACTGCCCAGCGGGTAGGACTTGTCTCCAGTCAGCGGTTTGCAATTATACCCTTTCTGGTCTTCATTCGTTTTCAGAAAATGGGTTGGTGATGCTGACAGCTCAGGCTTTGGGACATCTGCATGTTTCTCTCCAGAGACAGAAGTCACAGCGGCCCCCACCCCCATTCTCATTCAGTGTGGCCCAACCACCCAATTGCACCAGTCCGTCTGGCCCGTCCACATCTGGCCCATACCGGTGTCCTGGACCCGAACGTGGTACACCCTCACCGATGAGCCCCTGAATGTGCTGCTGGAATGCGACCCGCCACACCCACCAGCTTCATTATTAAGAACCCTGCGGGACCATACTATGTCACAGAGCACCACACACAGCAGAGGAACCGACGTCTCCAGGAATCAACCTTCTGAGCACCGCATGAAACAAGATGAATCAGGACGCATCCAATCACAATGGAGGGCAATACATGCTTTCTGAACAGAAGCTCCCAGAAGCGTTTGAGATGCTTAGTAAATTATTGTTGAAATAATTGCATCGAAGATCCACACTCCATTTCCAGTCATGCAAATTGATGTCAAGATAATAAGGAATAGTATCTGTAAGCAAGAATTCTATTTCCACCCAAACTTTCCTCAAAATCCTGAGTCGGGATTTTTTTGTACAATATTGCCTTCAACCTTCATGTTCTCATTAAATTAGTATTGAAATATTTAAATGTACATTTGAGGGTTTTTAAATTTTTTTTAATGTTTATTTATTTTTGAGAGACAGAGCATGAATGGAATAAAGGCAGAGAGGGAGACAGAATCCAAAGCAGCTTCAGGCCCTGAGCTGTCAGCACAGAGCCTAATGCTGGGCTCAAACCCATAAACTGTGAGCTCATGACCTGAGCCAAAGTTGGATGTTCAAACGACTGAGCCACCCAGGCACCCCTGTAAATTTGCATTTAAAACTTAAACATGGGTATGTTAAAGACCACCAATCATGTAACTCCCAAAAAGAAAATATATAAAATATATATCCTACAAATATGTACACACGTGCACACGTGCACGCAAAGCCATAAACCACTTCCAGGAAGTATGTGTGAATATCCCTGCCATGCGTGTATAGACCCCACAGAATCTAACAGCGGACCAGCTCGTGTGGGAAGCACAGGTCTGGATTTGAACTGCAGTCTCCTTACTTATTGGAGACACAATCATTGTAAGCATGATTTACTACCTGAAAACAATGGGCACAGTCTTTACTGCCTATCATATAATACTGTGAAATTATTTTTAAAGGTACTGTATACAAATATATATATGTTTGCAGATTATGCTACCAGTGTCTTATCACATGTCACTCTATTTATTGGTGAATGAAGCTCCTTGTCCAACTTTATCCAATTCCTCTGGCACTTATGCTTAATTCAAACCTATTTTTGTCATTTTATGCTGTAATCATGTAAGCGAGTCCATCTTTCTTTGACTTTGAATCCTGCGATGAATGGTTTGCACACACATTTATAAGGCTGATCACTGAGGCTGCTGGTAAATAACTTGGGGCTGGCCCTCCATTTCTGTACTCACCACTCAGGGACAATTTGAAACATTACAGGCCAATTTAGCCCTTATTAAATAATCTGACGCCTCATCATTAACCTTCACTGCAAATGGCATAAACCCTTCTGTAGAAATGCTAGGAAAATCTAGACCCACTGTTCTTGCTTCTTCTGCTCGTTGATAAAGCTGTGGGGAGCAGTTTCCGGAAAGCGTCTTGTCTGGGTCCTGTACTTTACAACGGCCGTAAGTGTGCATTGCCAATTTATTGAAGAGATGACACACAGGAGGAGGAAACGGAAAGGGTATTCTTGAGGACTTTTCATATTTAAAACCAGAAGAAGGAGTTACGGACAAATCACCCTGTAAAGTTCTCTCTTAGGGGCACCTGTGTGGCTCAGTCGGTTGAGCATCTGACTTTGGCTCAGGCCCCACATCAGGCTCTGTGCTGACAACTCAGAGCCTGGAGCTGCTTCAGATTCTGTGTCTCCCTCTCTCTCCCCCCCTTCCCTGCTCACGCTGTGTCTCCCTCTCTCTCCGCCCCTCCCCTGCTCACACTCTCTGTCTCTCCGGAATAAAACATAAACCTTAAAACAAAAAGAAGAGGTTTCTCTGCGTTGCTGTGCTGTGAGCAGGTGCTCAGAGCACCAGTACTCAGTCCTACTTGCTGCGCCGCCCGCGTGCCCTTGCCAGGTGCAGCCCGTGCCGCGCCCAGAACACCCGCGGGCCGTGGGGGACACGGCGCCCGTGTCTCCTCTGGACCTGTCCTCTTCTGAACACCAATTTATGCTTCGTGCCCCAGACGTCCCGTCTCCCTACCTCTTGTCACCCTGAAATACGGCGTCACCTGACCTCATGCCCCGCCTGCGTTTCGCTCCTGGGGTCACCAAGTGCAACGTCCGCCGTCCGCTGTCCCTCCGCAGCCCAGCCCCCCTCCCCGCCCCGCACTTGGAGCTGAGGGCGCTCCTCAGCCTCACGGGAAACAGCTGTTCTGATGGAAGGTTCCCCACCTTCCGTCACACATCCAGGAGCACCGGTCCTTCCAGGCTGCACCCGGGGACAAGCCCCTCCGTCGCTAACCAGGGATGTCCCATCGCAGGTCCCCTCCGCCTGGGCTCGCCCTGCCTCCCCCTTCTCCATCGGCCTCTGGTTTAGGACACGGGTCTCCACCTCAGCCACTCCAGGCCATGGCCACCAGAACCACCCAGAAGCCTGAGCGGTTCTAGCGTGCTGGGTGAGGACCCTGGGGACGGCCCCCGGACACGGGTCTGGGGGTGGTTGGGACGCAGGCAGACATCTGGGCACAGCCCGGGAACCGGTCCTGCAGCGTCTGTCCGTCTGTCTCCTCCGGCTCACCCGCCGGGCCCGGAGGTCCCCATGGACGCAGGGACGCGTCCTCAGAGGAGCCTGCCTCACTGTCCTTTCTGCTCAGCGCTGCCTCCTTGCGACTGCCTGCTGGGCACACGGGCCACACGGTGTCCTGCCTTCCTGACGCGCCCCACCGCCCCTCGTCCTCGTCACCTCTAGGTGTGGACTCGCCTCGGGGCTCTTTCCAGCCATCTTAGCTGGACAAGCTCATGGCCTTGTCCCAAGAAACACCGTCCCATTCCGTGACATCTGAAGTCACAGTCACCACACCCGGGGCCCCAGATCAGCAGCCTCCTTCGTGGACACCAGAGTCCTCTCCGGTGCCCAACCTTGACCACGTCAGCTCACTTCTCTCCAGAATTTCTCCCAGGCCCCCCACTCTTTCCAGAATCATCCATCCACTTCCCTGAGTCTTCCTTCCAGCCTCACACTTCCTAATCCTTCGTACAAAACCCTCGGCTGTGGGGCCACTGGGCATCTCAGGTGCCCGCCTCCACCCTGCGTCCTGTCCCCTCCCCACCCACCACTTGCATCCCCGACCTGGAGGTGGAAACTCGTCTCCGAGTGCCATTCCCATTCCACTCCTCGTGTCCTTGGGAGCATTCAGAAGGGCAGGTGCCCTCTGACTGACCATCTACAAGGAGGGAATAAAATAGTGTGTGATGCAGGGCACCTGGGTGGCTCGGTCTGTTGAGCATCTGACTTTGGCTCGGGTCGTGATCCCAAGGTGGTGGGATGGAGCCCTGCATCAGGCTCCACGCTCAGCGCGTGGAGTTTCTTTCTTTCTCTCTCTCTGCCCCTCCCCTGCTCACTGCCTCTCTCTCTCTCTCTCTCAAAACAAAAAAAAAAAGTGTGAATGCTTCATGCCTTTAATTCAACATTGGTCAGCGACTCCTCATTACACACGGACCCATTTCCAGCCCTTCCCCATCTCTGGCCCTAACACTGACCTGCGACTAACCTCCACCGGGAACCCTAGAGGGAGCCAGGCTTCTTCCCTCCAGAAACCCAGAGTTTCCTCAGCCTCCATGTTCTCTGATTACTCCTAACACGGTTGCTCTCTTGCTCATGCTCTCCAGGGTAGATACTATTTTTTTAATACCTTATTTTTACCTCTACCCTATTTTGTTCACAATTCCATATGACTTCAAAAATACTCCGTGTCTCTGTTTCTCTTAATGCTTTGGCTCAACTTACAGAGGGTTCCTCCACTGAGTCCCATGAATTTTCCTCACAGACACCATATTTGCCTTTCCAGGAGTTTGCTTGTCTTCTCTCCCTGCTTGCTTTATGCGCCTGGTTCTTGATTCACAGACACAGTACCTTCTCTTATTTCTCTGGAAATACTCACTGTAGTTGTTGTGTCTTCATCGTTTGTGTTTCCTCAGACCTGCAGGTCTGTGTTGTTTTTTCTGTTCATTTGGTCTCTCTTGTGTCCCGAATGTCTGTGGGCCCTCAGTTCATTCCTACAAGGACACACTAGCAATGTTCTTAGAAGCTCCAGGGGCCCAGGTGAGTGTTTCTGGCTGGTGGAGCTCACTCTTCATCTAAGCTGGGCTTTCCTTAGGGATTGAGTCTCTGTGTCGATGCTCTTCTGTGGCCACCCACTTTCTCTACAGGAGAACCTTCCGGTATGTCTTCTGACTATGTCTCTTGCTGTGGATAGTCTGGCAGAAAAACTACAAGAGGGTTGTTCTCATGGTGCGTTTGCAGATATTGGACGACCCCCTCCTTCAGCCTCCGAGTAGTGACTCCACCGTGTTCCCTCCACCGTGCCTGGCCCCCAGCGTCATTCCGCATTCATTTTTTCAGAAGACAAACCCGCCATCTCTCCCACATGCCACAGATGAGGTGGAACATTGGAGAGAGAGTCACCCAGCAGTGCAAAACAGTGAGTGGTCAGGTTCTTCCTCATCAGGGCTAACCCTGGGGACCCGTTTGAAGGCACGGTTACAGCATGGGTTCAGCCAAACCAGCTAATGGCCCTCCATCCACAGCTGATCTTTTGTAAATGTGCCCATTTCTTGTGTCTGCTATAATATTTTCTCCTGTGCAGCCAAGAATCAACGTTGCAGCCTTGGAACTGAAACCTGGGAACTCAAGCAAGATTTGTGTTCTGGAAGCAGAATTCCTTCTTCAGGACACCTCGGGTTTTGTTCTTAAAAGCTTCAACTAATTGGATGAGGCCCACCAGTATTATGTAAGGTCATCTGTTTACTCAAAATTTACTGATTGAAATGTCAGTTATCCTATTAAAAATTCCTTCATAACAACATCTAGCCTAGCATTCAACCAAACCACTGGGTGTCAAAGACTAGCTGACGTGACGTACAAAATTAGCCATCACATTTCTTAACCAACTGAGCCACCCGGTGCCCCCAGCCTTTGGAAGATGCAAAGCTTTATTTGTCATGACCAGACGGACCTTCAATCAAGCGAATCTACATTGTCTTCAAACCTCACACTTGTTAAGGGAAACATGCCCCAAATCATTTTGTAGCAAGGTGGAGCTGTTCTTTTCATTGGATTCATGTGTTTACGTGAGAGTAGATAAATTTATATTAAGTTATCATTCTCCGAGGAGACACAAAGACAGACACGTAGACGGATAAGTCACATACCCAGATAACTAAAGAACAGAAGGGCTTCTGTTTTTCAGGAGAACATTGCTGGCTGAAAACCCCTACAGACAACCGAGCTCTCAGAGTGGTTTTGAAACTCACTTTCTGCATGGCCAGATCGCATAATTTGTTCCTATCTCAGATCCCCAAGCATAGAGACCAGATTTCTTTTCTTGCCAAACTCCCAAGAATACATAGAGAAATCCTCTAACAAGTTCAAAGACCCTGGAGCAAGATGGAAAGGATAAAAATGAGATGCTAAGCCCTTTTGGAAATTCACATCCAAAATGTTGATCGACACCATACACAGAGAGGAAAGAATTATGTCCTTCTTATGAAGCAGCTTATTTTGTTTCCTCACCCCATGTGAAGGAATTATATTCTGACTTGGCTCTATATTGTCTATCAGTGAAATGCATTAAAAAAAAAACCCTCCTTATTTAACCATGTTTAGGAACGAATAAGATTTAGTTCCTTTGAAATCATATTTTGATATTTTTAAATGTATGTATTTTCATTTGCACATTTTAAAGTACTGTTCTTTCAGTTATGTTTTATAGGTTTGATGTTTCATGGTGGGAAAGCGATTATAGCTCTCACCCCTGAAAGGCAAAGTATCCATTTGCATTATGTTTGAAGGGAATGCTCTAGAGTTGATATTTCTAGTTCTTTCTATTAAAATAAGTTGTTAGTTATCATCTGAGATTTCAAATTTATGTGAACAGTTTATAGTATTTATGGTATTTGGGGAAATCTGTCTGGAGTGTGATTCAGTGCATATAAAGGCATGCTTTTCACTAATTTACTGGTAATTTGCCTCTCCCTCAAAAACATATTTTGATAAATGGATGTTTAATGTTTCATTTAGAGAAGAAGTAAAGACTTTAAAGGAAAAAGGTGGCAGAAGAATATTTGCAGTTGTAACAATTTTTGCTTTCGATTTATCTCAGCAGTGTTCTGTTCTGAAAAGATTAATAAATCATCTCAACAAAGGTATTGAAAAGACCTGAAACATTGGTATTTCAACAAAAAAGATCGCCATTTCATGATATTTAGTCACATAATCTTAAAGTAAGAACGCTGCCTTCTTTTTTTTAATTATTTTTAAATTTATTTCTGAGAGAGAGAGACAGCGTGAGCAGGGGAGAGTCAGAGAGAGAGGGAGACATAGAACCTGAAACAGGCTGTGCTGACAGCTCAGAGCCCGATGTGGGGCTCAAACCCACAAACCATGAGATCATGACCTGAGCCAATGTCAGATCCTCAACCGACTGAGCCACCCAGGTGCCCCAAGGTGTTGCCTTCTTCTGAATTTCATGGACATAAGATTTCACACTGAACATTTAAATACGAAAACTATGAGTTATTCTGAGCAGCGGACTCTTTTATTTTTTTAAATTTTTTTTATTTTTGAGACAGAGACAGAGCATGAGCGGAGTGAGGGAGAGAGAGAGGGAGACACAGAATCCAAAGCAGGCTCCAGGCTCTGAGCTGTCAGCACAGAGCCCAAGGCAGGGCTTGACCTTGTCAACCATAAGATCATGACCTGAGCTCAAGTCTGACTCTCAACCAACTGACTGAGGCCCCCAGGTGCCCCAGAAGGGGATTCTTAATAGCTAGCACCATCTTTATATTTTTCTCAAACGCAAAAGAATAAAAAGTGTTCATCACTATGTGAGGAGGTCTTGTATTATTTAAAATGAAAGCTGTGTAAGGCTCTACTGTTAAATTATCGCAAAAGGGCTGCTTATGATCTGGCCGGAAGTCAGTTACCACGCCCCCGAGTGACCTCCACCCTCCCAGGGCTCCAGCAGGCTCCACACTCGGCCATCTTCTGGGAAAGGGGAAAAGACAGCCCATCAAATGCTTTAGCCCAGATGTGACTTGCCTGTCCCCACTCCCATTTCAGGGGCCACAGCCGTCAAAGATGCAGGAATCATAATTGCATCTGGAAGCAGAGAACGCAGTGTGGTGCGTGTGGGCCCAGCCATCCCAGCCACCGCGCGCACAGGGAGGAGGCAGAACCGTGTGCAGGCTCAGGGCACACCTTCTAGGGAAGGACGGAAATCCTGACACCCTCCTCTACTGGCCCAGTGAGCAAGCGGGCAGGGTATTCAAGCTCTCCAGACCCCACTCTCTTGGTCCGTAAAACTAAGATAATACAAATATGTACTTCTGGGTTTCTGGCGAGAACTGAGTTAATAGATGTGAAGCACTTAGAACAGTACCTGGGATCCCTTCAAAGCTGAGCCTGGGCTACAGCGGTCATAGCCTGGCAAGACCACAGCTCTGACACTCTGACACAGCCGGCAAGCCGACACCCATAATGACTCCGGCCAAGCTCTGGGGCATCAGCAGGAAGTACAGGGTGTGAAGAGACCCACCCTGACCACAACCCCTGGGGGCCTTTCTAAGGAAGAGCTACCAGGAGTTCTTCCGGAGAGCTTCCCAGAGAGGCTCCGCTCACCTGCCTGAGTTGGAGACACGGATGAAGAGGGTTTTGCAGGGACAAATGTATGTGCACATGAGATAAAAATGCTGCAAATAAGTCAAGGAAAAAGCAGAACGGTATAAGATGATGGTACCGAGGAAAAGAACTCTCTTCCTCTTCTTCCTGGAATCTGACCCTTGTTTCAATAAAGGAAAATTATTTTTCTACTCTCATGAGCATATGGTCCAGTTAGCAAGTGCATGTGCTGTTCCATAATCGGTGTCCATGATACATGCACTAAAACACCACATTGATTTCCAGGCAGCTGGAAATGACCGTGGTCTGGCTCAGTACTGCAGAAGGGAAAACATTTCTCAGACCTTCTACACTCTGGTGTAGAATCCACCTGGAAAAAGTATATTAGTATATAATCTCAATGGAGAAAGTTATAATTGTAGAAAATTCATCACTTTTGTCAAACGGTAAATGAGTATTTGAGCCTCGTATCACTTATCATTTAAATAACATCATCATTAAATGATTTATACTCTGCCTTACGTTATTTTCATAATACACAAAGAATACACTAAGAAAGAGTTAAAAGAAATGAAATCCTATTTCAAATGAGGATCTACAGCTCTGTAAGGGAACAGTATCACTTCTATTGGGAAGTGACTTTTTAATAGAAGTCCTGCCAAAACAGCTTAGTAAGAGTCTTCATCTGTTTTTAATAAGTTGACAAACCTAAAAAATGTTTTCTACTTACTTGTTAGTAATGCATTTTTTAATGAATGTTCTGGCTATTTCCCTAGAAACCATAATACACACCCTTCACGTATTACAGTCCGACATAAATTATCCTTATTACTATTACTCAAAAGGCAGGAAACTTAGAGCACATTACCTCCACTCACCCTCTTCTCTGCATTTGTGTGGCCATGCATTTTTACTCTACATATTTTAGCCAGCATAAGGAATTACTATTATTATTTTTTACAGTTGGTTTTCACTGAAATAATTTACTAACCAATGCATTTTTCACTCATCCTTATTTCCTCAATGTTCATGTTCCAACTGGGATCATTCTCTTCCCTTTTTATTGAATACACTTGACTTCTAAAACTGTGTAAATTAAGGTGTGCCGTGTGTTACTTTGATACATTCCTTTAGTATTGTAGGATTCCCACTGTAGCGATATTTATCCCATTACATAATTATGGCACCGTATTGTTGCCTATATTCATTATCCTGTGCATTAGATCACCGCGGCTTATTTACTCCTCATTGGAAAGTTACACCCTTACACATCAATCTTCTTCTCTTGATGCCAGAAGAACTCCCTTTAGTAATTCCATAACTGTAATTCTGTTGATGAATGCTTTTAGCTTTCTTTTTTTTCCCTTTTTGCCTGAACACTATTTTGCTTCCAGTCTGGAGATTTCACTGGGCATACAGAAGTCTATGTGAATAGCTGTCTTCTTTCAACACTATGAAGATGCCACAGTATTTATTCCTGCTTATGTTGTCCCTGTTGAAGTCAGCTGGAAATATTAATGCTGGGGTGTGTGTGTGTGTGTGTGTGTGTGTGTGTGTGTGTTTTGTTGTTTTTTCAGCAATGCACCCTTTCTTCTGGCGTCTGTGCTGACCTGACCTGGCTCTGGAGAGCTTCTGCACTGTGCTGAGCCCGAATCTGGGAAATGTTCGGAGTGGAAAATTGTCACCTTCCCTCCTCGCCAGATCACAGCCCTTAAATCTCCATTTGGTCAAGCACCTGGGTGCCTCAGTCGGTTAAGTGTCTGACTCTTGCTTTTGGCTCAGATCATGATCTTTGAGTATTGTGAGTTCGAGCTCCGCATGAGGCTCTGCACTGAAAGTGTGGAACCTGCTTGGGATTCTCGTTCTCCCTCTCTCTCTGCCCCCTCCCCACTTGCGCAGTCTCTCTGTCTCTCAAAATAAATAAATAACCTGGAAAAAAATCTCTATTTGTTGATTCTCCAGCCCAGCAAGGTGACAAAACTTCTTGGCGCTCCTCTGCCCAGAACAGACGCACCCTGTAAGGCGTTTTTCCTGATCTCTAGACTCTGTCCCATGACGAGAACTGGCTAATCATCTCTGGGAAGTGGCATCTTCCCCCACTGGTTTACACATGAGGCTCCCTTTCTCTGAAAGCCTGGCCACAGAAGGCCTGTGTGCTCATATCTTCAACGTTTGAGGGTTTTTTGTTTTTGTTTTTTATTTACCTTGCTTTATAGTTAGTTTCAACCAGACTCTTGGACTGCCCACAAACTACTCGATTATAGTAAGATGCGGAATTCCTAAATCACATAATCATGGAAGCCAAATACTTTATTAAAGTTTCCATTATTGTCTTTGCTTTTAAAATCATAAAATACAATGTTGTGTTACTTTCATGCCCTTATTTTTAGCACCTGACACATGGTTTGAATGTGAGGACTAATTTATTCTCAGCTGGAAACCATGAAGAGAGATGACATTTATTAAACTACTTGAGTATATTTGCTAAGCTCTCTTACTTTGAACATTTTCCATTTTTGCCACACAAAAAAGTATATTATGCCTTTAAATCGTAATTTATTTTCCATATCATCATTCAGGGGAAAAGCCTTGAATGAGCAAAGAAAGTTCTTTATCCAAAATCTAAGATATTTGTCATTATTCTTGAATTTTTAATGGGATAAATACCACATTTAAAAGATTCACTTGTCTCTAAAAATATCCTATAGTAATAAAGTGTTGTAACCAAAAGCTGAAACTAATCAAAGGCAGTCTAGAAAGAAACATTTTCCAATTTACTCTAAGTTATATATGACTATCAAAACTTACCTCTTAAGGGATTTGAAGTGATTCGTCATATTTATACTGAAAGAAGTCAGGCTGAAAATACCCCAAAACCCAATAACACATTGCAAAGGCAAAAAGCCTGTGGCCAAAAAGAGAATACATCTTGAAACTTCATCAGTTTATATACTTATTTCTTTTTAAATTAAAAAATTTGGAAATTATAACTGACGCGGTTTTGGAACGGTGGGGAACTAGAGCCGACCGCCAAGAGAGAATTCTTGAAGATGTATTTGGTGTAAAAATGCAGTTTTAATAAAGTAGGGGCCGGGACCCGTGGGCAGAGAGAGCTGCACTGGGTCCTGACAGTGACTGGTTATGTACTCGAGTTGGCGGGTGAGGGGAAGGAGAAAATAGGTTTCTGAAAGGAGGTGCCTAATAGGCTCAAGGAGACTCCCAGAGTCCTGGAGGCCCAGCTATTGCTGAGCTGAGTTTTTCCCTCCAGTGAAAGATTAACGTTGAGACGGTGAGGAGCCCTAGAGAACTCTGCCAGCCTCAAGTCTCTGTCAGTGGGGGGCAGGTTATGAGGAAATTTAATTTTACTTACCATTTCCTTCTAGCCTTTGTTCCCACATCGCTCTGGAGGGAGGCTGAGGGTGGCGCTGCAGGAAACTGGGTCTGCTCTGTGGGTTTCTGGAGACGAGGCTCTTGAGAAGACCGCCTTTTCTTGTGACTTACTAAGATATTTGTAAACTGAGGGAGACTCTTACCCTGCGAGACTGTGATCTCTATCAGTTGTTTTCCCCTTTGTTCTTTGGCGGCTGGGAGGGCCTGAGGACTGTCACAGGCCCCCACCTTGAGGGGGTCAGCTTGTGCTTGGCCCTCCGCCTGTCTTTGCTCCCTCATCATAACTGCAAGCAGGTAACACACACAATCACTAAAATTGCTTTTTAAAATAAGATTATATTAAGGTTTGGCAAGAATTTGGAGGAACCAGAATTTTCTACACTTCTGGTGGGAAGGACAAAGAGTACAGCTACTCTGTTAAATAGTTTGGCAATTTCTTACTAATGTATAAACACAGACTTACGTTACAGCCCAACAATGATGTGCCTGAGAGACACGGAAAAGTCCCTACAGGCAGGCTCCTGTGCAGATATTTAGAGGAGCATTATCCATAATAGCCCCAAACTTGAAAACCTAAATATCCACCAACAGGAGATGATACGGAAACATCTGTTGTAAGATGGCCGACAGGACAGATGAGGAAATACCTGTCCCTGATCAAAGGCTTCCCCTTCCAGGTTGTCGCACGCATTAATGAGGAATACGGAAGTGACGGGCTATAAATTACTCCCTCTGCTGATGCTCAGGGCTCAGCCCTCTGGAGAATGTTCTCCTCTGAGCCCACCGATAAACCTGTTCCCTTCCAAGACCTCCGAGTGCCGCTTGGTTCTGCAGGGTGACCAGGACCAGATTCCGTAACAGAGAGAATATAAACAAATCATCACGTATTCAAACAATGGGATGTGATTAAGCAATAAAAAAGAATGAACTGGGGATACCCGAAGCTACATGAACCAATCCAGGAAGCTTTTTGCTAAGGAAAGACGGTGGAGGGAAGGCCACAGAGCGTCTGACTGTCCTTAGATGACATTTAGAACAAGAAAAAACGACAGAGACCAAAAACAGATCAGTGGTTACCAGGAACCATTAGGGAAGGACAGATATGGAGACACACAGAGGATCTTCTCAGGTGATGGGAATATTCTAGATCTATTTTATATCTTGTGGTGGTGCTGACATAGTGGTAAACACTTGTCAAAACCGCTCCCTTTAGAAAGTGAAGTTTAAGGTACGAAAATGATGTTTCCTAACAAAAAACATGAAACGTCCTGAGCATTTGAACCATGGTTTTTGGAAGCATCTGACAGTGTGTAGAGTAGAAAAGAAAGAGAACCGAGAACAGGAATTAAGTACAAAATAAAACACAGTAAAATAAACATCATAATAGAGCAAGACAGACGGAAAACAATGTGGTAGGTAAGGCTCACCCAGTGCAGACAGGCGTTTTCGACAAGAGCGTAACCTAAGGAAGGGTGACACAGCTTTGTGACACTAACGGAGAAGACACCACTTTGGACGTTTTGGAGAGTATGACAATGAGCAAGAAGTGACATCTACCAGCGCGGGGAGGGGGGCTGGGTGGTTCCTAGCAGCCAGGAGAAGCAGCAGGGTGTGCAGTACGGTAGCACGAGATGTCAGAGGCCAGAATTTAGGGGGGCTGGATGGAGAAGAGGGTTGACGGTTCAGAACAGACCAGCCACCACTTGAAAGGGGCTCAGGAAAGAAGCATCCCATGAGAGCCCCAGGTTTCTGTTACAGCACGTGTGAGAGAAAATGCCGGCGACGCAGGTGAGGCCATAGCGACATTCGCTGGTGATGGTCCAAATGCAAGGACTGAAGGTGAAGTGCGAGTGTGGGCTTTGGAAGCAACAGGAAATTGGCAGGAGAGTTTGTGAAGTTTGCCCCTGTCGCAGTTTACAAACGTCAGCAGCATCTCAGATGCCCAGTACTTGTATACCGCTTCCTAATTGGCGTTTAGATTCAAGCCATCAGAACCCAGAATCCATAAACTTGACCTCTAAATGGCGCTTCCTGTATAAGGCAAGGTTCCAGGTAGATAGAGCATTGATCAAGAGAAACTTCAGCCCTAAGGAGTTTATAGTTCATTAAGGGATGTGCATGATGTGAGAGGAGCACACAACTCCCGGAGGAAGGCGAGCTGTGGGGAGACGGCTGGAGACCGCAGCACCAAGGACAAGGGCTTTTACCCCGGCCTGTGGACCTTAGCCCAGGGCTAAGAGGAAGGTGAGTAGCTTGGATATTAGGTTTTCCTTGCACTCACTAATAATAACAATAATTTTGCTTAAGGATGTTTTCCTCATTTAATCTGCAAATATATGAATCTATTTCCAATCAAGTTCTGTGTGTGAAGACTAAGTTCAATGTCAAGGTGCCGGGAGCCGCACCGGCCTCTCTGGATGGCAATCACAGCAAGGAAATGGCAATGTTTGTAGCTCCTGCCGTGAGAAATGAAAACTGGTGTCTCCTTCTGCTCATGTTGGATATAAGCCTACTGCTCTTGACCAGGCCTCACTCTATTCCATATCAGACCCCCTATTTTGAATACAGATACCTCATAAGGAAAAGCATATTCCTGCCTTTACAAAAGAAATTTTGGATGAAAGCTCTATGGGGAAAATTGTCAAAAGGCTCTTCCTATGGGCCTTGCAGATCCGAGACTTAGGGGGTTAAGAACACAAGAATTACAACTGAGCCTGGCCCTGCGACCAAGGGCCTATTTTGGGGTTAATAATGCGACCAAGGGCCTATTTTGGGGTTAAGAGCAAAACATAGTTACCACTTAGACCTTTGCTAATTGGTGANTCAAGGTTGACCTGGGGGCTCAGGAGTCGGAACTACAACTCCTGGGGCGTGCCAGTGAGGGTGTGTCTGGGAGAGGTTAGCATTTGAATGAGTAGACTGTAGGGAAGATGGCCCTCAGCATTACTGGTGGCGGCTTCCAAGCCCTTGAGGGTCTGAAGGAACAAAGAGGTAGGAAGAAGGGTGAGTTCCCTCTCCAGCCGCCCTTCTCCAGCCTCACTGGTTCTCAGACCTCAGGGCTTGGGCTGAATCACACCTCTGGCTTTCCCAGTTCCCCAGCTTTAGGATGGCACTTCCTGGGGCTTCTCTGGGGCTTCACGCCCCTGTGATCGATCTCATGAGCCAGTTCCTATAATAAATCTCCTCATGTCTATCTGTCTGTCTACCCATCTATCTGTCTACCCATCTATCTATCATCTACCCCCTGCTGGCTCCGTGTCTCTGGGGAACCCTAATATGTGTAACATAAGCAAATCACCCCACATAGTCAAAACTTTTTAAAATATCACAACAGCATTATTTCTACATCATGAGTTAATGAGAAGATAAGGATTTGGTGTCAAGAAATTTGTTTTCCTGGGGCGCCTGGGTGGCTCAGTTGGTTAAGCGTCTGACTTTGGTCATGATCTCACGGGTCATGGGTTTGAGCCCTGCAACGGGCTCTGTGCTGACAGCTGGCTCAGAGCCTGGAGCTGCTTCAGATTCTGTATTTCCCCCTGTCTTTGACCCTCCCCTGCTCATGCTGTGTGTGTGTGTGTCTCTCTCAGAAATTTAAAAAAAAAAAAAAATTAAAAAAAACATTAAAAAAAAGATTGTTGAAAAAAAGAAATTTGTTTTTCTGATACTTAAGCTTGCAAGTTGATCCATGCCGCCTGGTGGGATAGAGGAGGCATGCTTATTTTGAAATTGTCATAATATATCCAAGAAAGCAGATTTATGGAAAGCACGGCTATTCACTTCGCAGAAGAATATGCCATACTGTCTTATGCTCTAGTAGTATCATAAGAATATGGCACTACGAACATACTTTTCATCCATACAAAACTGGATTATATTCAACTTTCTCCACATGCAATTTTGCATTAAATTCCTCCTATTTCCTTGAATGGTTACAAATTCTGCATTTGGTGGTCTGAATTTTACCTGGAAATTAGTGGAGGTGAAAAGATAAGGTGCATTACTGTCCAAGAGCTCTTAAATATTCTGTAGAGCTATTGTTCTTTAAAGAAGCTAAACTTTGGGCATCTGGGTGGCTCAGTCGGTTAGACATCCAACTTCGGCTCAGGTCATAATCTTGCAGTCCAAGGGTTCGAGCCCCACATCTGTGCTGACAGCTCAGAGCCTGGAGCCTGTTTCTGATACTGTGTCTCCCTCTCTCTCTGCCTCCTCCCCAACTCTTGCTCTGTCTCTCTGCCTCAAAAATAAATAAACATTAAAAAATATTTAAAGAAGCTAAAATTTGAGAATGATAGAGTATTTCACTCTAAATAGAACAGAAGCTCTAAAGGAAAATTAGACAACTCTTACAAATTATACTGATTATCCTGACAATAGACTTAACATTCCCTTCAGAGTTTATAAATTTCATATAATGCCAGCAGCCTTATTTCCTACTTATCAAGGTTCTTCAAAGTGATTTCCCATTTGAACCCCCCAAAATAACTTTAGGGGTTTATTTTCTTGTACAGCCAAGGATTCTCCATTTTGATGAAGGCTTCTTTGAAAACTTAAGACCACAAATATCAATTTCTCCCCTGAAATGATTCGTCTCATGAGGTAATCTTCCTTTGACCTCTTCCCCTGAGTAATGATCCGTTGTTGCTTGTACTTAAATTTCCCTTCATAATCTTTTTGTGGTTGATTTCATTTACATTTTACAGGCATTACAGAGAAACAATTCCCACTTAATACAATCTACCCATTTAAAGTGTACAGTTGAGCCTGTCTATATATTCACAGTTATTCATCAATCACCACAATCAACTATAAGTCCTGTTCCACTGAGATTTCACTCCCGAATCTCTGCATCGCCCCCACCCAACCCCGTTCCCCCAACCCAGCCCTAGACAAGTACTAATTAACTTTCTGTCTCAAAGGATTTGCCGATTCCAGACATTTGATATAAATGGAAATCATACAATATGAAGTCCTTTGTGACTGGCTTCTTTCACTTTGCATAATGTTTTCAAGGCTCATCCATACTGGAGAATATATTTCTTTCTTTTTCTTTTAATTTTTTTAATGATTATTTATTTTTGAGAGAGAGAGAGAGGTTGAGAGTGGGGTAGGGGCAGAGAGAGGGAGACACAGAATCTGAAGCAGGCTCCAAGCTGTCAGCACAGGGCCCGAGGCTGGGCTCGAACTGAAGCGAGATCATGACCTGAGCCTGAGCCCAAGTGGGCTGCTTAACCTGCTGAACCTCCCAGGCGCCCCAAGGGGCATATGTATCTCTATTAGCGAATAGTATTGCATTGCATGGTTACACCACATCTTCTTTACCTATTCAGCATTTGATGGGTGATTGGGTTATTTCTGCTTTATGACTGTTATGCATAATGCTGTTTATGGACATTCATGTATGAGTTTTATGTGGACATATGTTCTCGCTCTTCCTGGCTGCACACTCAGGAGCAATTCTACATGGAACCATTTGTATTTTCTAAAGTGGCTGCACCATCTTACATCCCCCCAACAGTGGGTGAGGGTCCCAATTACTCCGCACTCCTGTCAACACTTAGTGTTAGCCGCATGTTTTCCTTTTAATCGTCTTAGCCGGTGCAAAGTGCTATCTCACTGTGGGTTTGATTTGCAGCTTTCTGTCAGCTAATGCTGGTGACCATCTTTCCGTGTGCTCATTAGCCATTCGTGTGGCTTCTTCAAAGGCATGTCTCTTCAGATCCCTTTATGATCTTTTATTTTAAAATAGAATTTGATGCTTAAATCATATGCATCATATATAAAGCATAACAGTTTAATGAATGCTGTAAAGAGCACCCAACTCATGAAAAATATGTTTGGTACTTTTTCCCCCGGCCCCTTCTGTCTCCCACCTCATTCTCTCTTTAAGATAACTGCTTTCCAGAATTTTATATTTACTGTTACATTACTTTAAAAAATACCTTCATCATACTTTATGTATATTCAACATGTATTAACTTTACTGGGTATGAACTTGATAAGAGTTGGATCACAATGTGTGATATTCTCTGGGGCTTGCTTTTTAACTCAGTGTCATTTTTCTAAGGTTTATTCCTATGATGGTATTTTGTTTTGTGTCATTTTTTCATTGCTGTATTCTATGAGTATATAATTATTTATCTCTTTTTCCATTGATAGGCATTTGAGTTATTGCTATATTTGTGGCTGTTTCCAATAGAAGCTTTACAACATCATGACAGATTATTTCCCAGAGTTGTTAGAGAAATTACCCTCCTATCAGCAGGATACACAATTTCCCATTGACCACTGATCCTGTGAAGTTAATAGCAGCATGTGATGGTTGTTATGGCCTACAGTGCATTTTGTAAACATGTGCTTCCATTTTCTACCTCTTCTGTCTTTGAAGATGTCACATGCTTTGTAAAGAGCATGAAGAAACTATAAAGTGGGACGCTGAGAGGTTCGTTCCCTCCTGCCTGCCCTATGAATGCATTTGGCTTGAACGTCTGTTTTGTATAAAATTAATAAAACTAGCTCAGCTTTATTTTGGTTAGTCCAACTTCTACCCACTTTATCTCTATCCTATAACTGGTTGCCTCACAATCTTTCCAAAATAAAACAGAAGTATAAAATTAAAAACATCTAGGGGCGCCTGGGTGGCTCAGTCAGTTAAGCATCCACCTTCGGCTCAGGTCATGATCTCACAGTCCGTGGGTTCAAGCCCCGTGTAGGGCTCTGTGCTGACAGCTCAGAGCCTGGAGCTTTCTTTGGATTCTGTGTCTCCCTCTCTCTCTGCCCCTCCCCTGCTTGCTCTCTGTCTCTGTCTCTCAAAATAAAGACATAAAAAAAATTTAAAAACATCTAATTCCCTACTGTAATTATAGAAGAATCTAGAAGAACCTTAACTTAGCTTGTCTACCTCCCTAATTGGATGCTTTGATGTACAACATATTATTTCATTATTTTTTCTAGATAATCCCTAAATTAGTCAAAGTATTACATTTTACAAAGCCTGGATTACACAGCTGTTGGCCACTCTACTGCTGGTTGTCTTGAATCTCACTCAGCACTTCCGGAATCACTCTCCTTCTGTTTGTTGAAGTAGATCTTTTAGAAATTCCTTGAAAACTTCTGTTTTTTATTTTTCTCCAAATATGCCAGCCCTTGGATCTGGACATACTCTAGACACTTGACATTGTGACATTCCACCCCTCTGGTCTGGCACTACTCAGATTTCCAGACCTGCGCCAGATACCCAGAGATATACATCCTTCCCTCCCCCACCTCTCTCTCTCTCAGAACTCTTCGAAACCTCTCTTATTTCTCACACAATCAGCAATTTCTCAGAGTGTGTCTTAGCAAGAATTGAGTTGTTCTATACTGGGAGTGCCCCACAGAGTTCTTAACTCATTGAAATGAGGGAAATACAAATGTTTGGCTCTTAACCCTATACTTCTTTATTCTTACTTTCCTACATCTCTATTTCTACTTTGTATATGTTTTATCTCCTTCAAAAAAAAAAATCCTTGAAGTTGAACTTTACCCACTATTCCTTCCAGTCCGTAGAGGTCTTTCTTTTACTCTTGTATCTCATGGCTTAGCGGGGGGAGGGAGGGCAGGGCAAGCCTGGGGTTGGGTAGTTTGCAGATACTTTATTGTATCTTCAGACAAATGTGAAAGATGAGGAAAAAGAGACACTGGGGTAACTCTTTCATAAGTTGCTCAAGTTGTGTAACTAATAATCAACTGAACTCAGGGGGTGAAACAGAATCTAACCTTACTCATTCTCAGTCCTGGCGCCTCTATTACTGTGTGGGTTCCCCCTTCTCGCAACCTGCCCTGAAAGCATACTTTCACACTTTCCCAGGTCATCCTCGAGGAGTATACAGCTCAAAATTCCAGTCTTTCCTCCCACTGAAAATGTCTGACTTTCCTCAAATCAGCTCAACTTGCTCTATCTCTCCAACTTATTCACTGGTGGAAGGCACATCAAGAGTATTAGGAAGAAAAAGTCTCGTCTATAGTACATTTGGAATATGGTTTTGGGTCTTCTCCCATGGTGCGCTTGCATGGGTTCTTTGGAGAGCACCTCAAAATTAGGTTACCTGTGTAGTGGTCATGAGAT
This sequence comes from Crocuta crocuta, assembly GCF_008692635.1. Taxonomy (NCBI): domain Eukaryota; kingdom Metazoa; phylum Chordata; class Mammalia; order Carnivora; family Hyaenidae; genus Crocuta; species Crocuta crocuta. The sequence continues at coordinate 2,943,936 of NW_027527611.1, forward strand.
CATGCACCTGCTGTATACAACGATATACGTTAGCCTCTCTGTGCTAACATCCCTTACCCAGGTAGGAGGCCCTGGGGGGCAGGGAGGCAGGGAGAGTGTTTCAGCATGGTGCACTTGGCATTGGGAAGACGGCTCGCATCCTTGTCCCCGCAGGGTGGAAGTGCACCCACCTCTCTCTCTAGATGTCCCCCCTTGTTCTGCTTCAGGAACTAGATGGCTTGGGCCACTAGTCACCACTCTGGAGCAGTCCCCAAATATCAGAGGGAAAATGGTCTCTAAGAGACTCTCATGAAGTGGCCTCCATCTGGTAGAGGTGATGGGTCTTCCTCATTGAAAACTGACAAGTTTTTCCAAACAAACACTAATGTTAGCCCCTTCAACCCCAGTCTCTTCCATTCTCCCGAAACACCGGCAGTCCAGAGCACAGAGGGGCTTCTCGGTGTCTTATGTTTGTGTTGCTTATGCTGTTTCCTGATTACTGCAATAAACTCAGCTTTGAAAATCACCTAAAATGCAATCCCTAGGCTCTCTTTTCAACTTCATCCTATAGCTGGAGAAGCCAGAGTTCAAACCAAACTTGCTTAACTGAATTCCTAGTTCTTTCTCTAAATCCTGCTGAACCCGTAAAACACAGTGGGTTAATTTCCAGGTATGAGAGGAGAAAGTGCCAGAAGGCCAGAGGTGCAGATTTCATTCCTATTCCTACCACTGACTCCTTGTGATCTGGAATAAGTTACCAATCCCTTTTGCCCTGGAGTCATTCTCTTGCATAAGCAGGCCAGAAATACACTGACCCAAGAGATCCCAGAATAGATCCTTTTTAGGTCTAACATTCTATGCCTCTGTGAAATGTCTTCCTAATTCAATCCCCAGAACTGTCAGCTGAAGGCGACTGTTCCTTATAAAGATCCAAAGATCTGGGGTGCATTTAAGAATGCGTCTGTACTTCCCCTGCTATATGAAACAGACACACACACAAAAGAATTCTACTGATTCCCTCAAACTCTAACACGCACAGAGTTATTTTTAAGAGAGCAAAGACTATCTAGTAGACCAATGCAGTGAATGATCGGTCATTATGTCATAGAACAACTATTAGAGTTGAAATCAAAATAAATCCACCTAGTTTAATGAGTTTACTACACACACGCTATTGTCCGTCTCTGGCTCACAGCCCCCACCTCTAACTTCTTCTTCAAAGTTTAATGTTCTTGGTGTTATGTGACACTCTGTGATAAATGCTCTTATTTTTGTAACATTTTTATTTACTTTGGGAGAGGGAGGGAGAGAGAGAACACATGCGGGCGAACATGAATGGGGAGGGGCAGAGGGAGAGGAGAGAGAGAATCCTAAGCAGGCTCCATGCTGTCAGTGCAAAGCCTGACATGGGCCTCGATATTATGAACCCTGAGATCATGACGGAGCTGAAATCAAGAGTCAGATGCTCTACCGACTGAGCCACTCAGGTGCCCCTATAATAGATGCTTTTAGAACAAGGTAATGAAAAAGTGATGATCTACTAATTATAACTCTAAGTCCCCACTGCTTACTTAACTGTCATATGGAAAATTTGGTCTGGACATCTGTCTCTCCGAACAGGAATGTGCATTTCTTTGGGGAAGGATTCCATTTCTCAGATCTGTATTCACAGATTCTCACGGCTTTGTATTTGTGTGATTTGTACTGGGGCTCCCAGCAGACACCCTACGTGCAAGGGAAATGTGTTGCACAAGCGAGGCACTCAGGCAGGAGGGGTAAGATAGATTTGTTTGCGTGCAGAGGCACAGAAATATATAAAAATTACTGAGAAATGTGGATTTCTCCATGTTAGTTAATTTAGAAAGATATTTTCATGGCAGCGTCCGCTAGGATGAATGAAAATTATACCAGAATTTAAATTCAACCATCAAACCAGTCCTCACAGCAGAGTCAAAGTTCAGCACATAACGGTCGCGCAGGAGAATCTTCTCAAGAGGGGCAAGGTGGCCCTCTCAGGGGCTATTGTTTGAATTAGCTAATTGATGACTGTGAAGGGTTCTGGTGATACAAAGCTCTGCGTCCATGGTAATTACTATTATTATCATAGGGGTTTGAACAAAGGGCCAGAAGATGAATCTGCCACCGATACAACCGTAGCTAACAAAAAGAGGTGTGAAAACGAGGCATAACATGATGTCCACAGTAGCTGCATTTTGTTTAGAAAGTCGCTTCTGTACCGTGCAGCTGATAATGGCCTCAAAATAGGCAAAATAATGAGTGCTTTTGAGATCCAGAAGAGCGTCACAAAAGACTGTTTATTTTCTTTATGTTAAAGATCTATGGCTTCGCACACAGAGCACAGTCTTCAATATCCTTACAGACTGAGTGCAAGTCCTTAGAAGTGTAGGCAACACAGGGATGTTTGAAAAGACATGCGTGACAAGACACAGAAAAATATCCGCCTTTCAGAAGCACCGTATCCAATGTATATTTTTTTCAGGGACCAAATTTAAAGGAAAAAAGAGAGGCAAACACAGACTGTTATCGTAAATAACAGACTGTTAATGCTTCTGTTATCCTGCCCTAGATAGAGGTTCTGTTCCGTGTGTGTGTGTGTGTGTGTGTATGTGTGTGTGTTGCTTGTTTCTAGGTTGTAGGATGGGGGGAGGCAGGTGTGACATTTCCATCTGAGCGCGTGGGCTCCAGTCCCTACTTGGGAGGCTCCCCTTCCTTAACTCAATTCATCTAAGCTCATGTATATATTGATCACCGTCCTCACTTCTCTGTCGTGACCAGTCTTGGTCTTTGTAACCTGCGAGGGAGACACAGGCTAGACCATCTGCTGCTGGGTTTCCAGTAACACCAAGTCTGAGGCCACAGGGAAGGGTGTGAGCAAACGGAGAGTCCCAGAGGATGTGTAATTAAAAACAGAGATAAGAAGCAGAGCCTGAGCAGCAAGAACAGAATAGCTGTAGGCAGAGCCTACTGGAGATAAACTTCCACATGGCCTTGGGTCCGCAGGCTGAGCGCCACCCCCCAGGGAGGCCTGACTGCCCCCCTCTGCCCCCCACTGCCCCCGTGCTGTGCTGTGATGACCCAGATGGGGACAGCCTCCTGCCCGGCCCCCTTTCCCCTCCCGACGTGAAGCTATCATTCTCAAGGCTCTCTCCTGCCCTTCTCTTGAGAACCCTTTCCACTTCTCAGGCACTAATAGGAATGAGGAAAAGAGAGTCGGAGACAAGGCTCTCATTTAAATTCTCTAATTAAAGAGGTTTTCAAGACGTTCAGAAACATTACTGTTTAGGGGGCAATGGCTGACTCTGAGAGCTCCGTCCAAAGCTAAGTCTTTGGAAGCATTCACAACAGAAGTATTTACCTGATTTGTTGGAGAAAAGACAAATGAAAAAGCAAACAGTTCATTATTCCCACTATTAATGGGGAAGAAAGCGGGAGCTTCTCCACACCCAGAGGTGGCTGGGCTTTTCCGGCTCTGCAGGGCCCCTCGAAAGCCCTAATGAGACCAGACGCTGACTGCTGGCAGCCCAGCAGTCCATTCATCAAGCATTTCTCAAGAGCTTCCGAGGAAATCATAAAATCAATCAATCCATATGCGTCTCATCCCCTCCCTCCACCTCACCCACTTCCGGTTGGCTGGTAAAGGGCCAGCAGCCATAAGGAATCAAAGAAGGCTTGTGAATCACCGGTGACTGTGCCTCGGATTCCATGCGGTCAGTGAGGACTGTACGGATTGCCCCTGATAATGTACACCAGCCTGGTGTTTCCCAAGCTGCAGTGAGGCTGAGAATGGCCCGGAGATCTCACGAAAACGTGGATTCTAATTCAACATTCTATGCTCTTTTAGCTGCTGCATGAACCAGAGGACAATTCCACGAGCTCCCAGGCCATCTGCATTCCCTCCTTGTCTCAAAACTACGTATGTAGCGATGCCTTTATGAGCAGATCACCGGGAAAGCGAGCAGCTGTTAGAGCTGCACACAATTCTCATTTGCTTGTGTAGAATCGTGTGGCCCAAACCCTCGGCCACGAAGGGCTCCACGAGGAGAGGAGTGGGCGTATCTGCCTGCTGGTCACAGGGTTCACAAGGAGGTGCCCATCGGGCACCACAGGAGTGCGCCAACACCTGTCTCCTAGAGAGACCCAGAATCCACTCGTTCTACGCCTATGGAGAGAGTCACACAGATTTCCCCAAATGGCTCTGGATCCGAAGGGGGCGTTTGGCCTAACCCATTCCTAACTTGTCCCTGGGTTCATCTGGTGTCAGGATACACTCATGAGATCATGTCCCACACACCCAAAGGCATGAACACGGAGGCGGCCGTCGGTGACCTTCTTCTGCCCTCAGCATCCTTGTGGGTGCTTGGTCCAAAGAGATCACGCTCCCCGGGTCACTGCCGGCAGGAGGCAGGATACCTGGGTGTTCGGAGGGCAGTGGAGGAGGGAAGCCAGGGAATTCTCAGGGACTTAAACTGTATTCTTATGTTCTTCCCCAAGACCTGGGCACCATAATAAACTATTTTAATAAGTTTGCTATCATAAAAACCTATATTTAACCAAAGAATAGATCATGTAAATAAGTGCCAACGAGACATCTAATCCAAAAGCATTTCATATGCACACAAATGGGAACTGCTGTTAACAATACACGTCAGCCATTTGAGGCTCTTATCGGTAGTATTTATAATGATCTGAAAGCCAAGTTCCTATCTTTAATTGGACTCTTTCTGTAAATTCAAATCAGCAAAATAACACTTTTTCTACACCTAAAATCACACAAAGCAGAGTATATTAATCATGTTTTTACCAGTATTCCAAGGAATAAATAACAAGCCAAAACAGATGCTGTTACTCTCTTACATTATTTCCAGCTTTATTGAGGTCTGATTGACAAAAATTGCACATAATTAGATTTTACGTCACGATATTGGTTTGTTTTGTAATGTGTGTTGCANAAAATTTTCTTCATATTTTTATTTATTTATTTTTTTAAATGTTTTTATTTATTTCTAGGAGAGAGACAGAGAGAGACAGCGTGAGCAGGGGAGGGTCAGAGAGAGAGAGAGTCACAGACTGAAACAGGCTCCAGGCTCTGAGCTGGCAGTCAGCACAGAGCCCGACGCGGGGCTCGAACCCACGAACCGCGAGATCATGACCCAAGCGAAAGTCGGACGCTCAACCAACTAAGCCACCCAGGCGCCCCTCTTCATATTTTTAAAAGAATGGAAATTAGAGCCCTTAGTACTTTTGAAACGTTTGCTTTAGGGAATATCAAAAGTTAATTTAGGGTAAAATGGCATAATCATACATAGTCTTAAATAACTTTTATAAGAAACAGATTTTCAAAGACATTGCAAGAGATTTGGAGTGAATTTAGGAAGGTCTCTCTTTGTAGATTTGTTATGTAGGCGACTATTTTCAGATGAATGTTGCAAAGGTCATCTGTCCGCAGATTTTTATGAATCTGATAAGCCTCTGTGTTGTTCATCTGTCCTGAACCGCCACGTGGTCTGTTGACTTTGAATAAAATATACAACCAACGTTCACTTGTGTTGTTTGTAATTTTATGCCACTTTCTTTTCATTTCAAAGGACATTTCCTGATCGTTTTTGACATTAAAGTAACTGTGTTACTATGATTATTTGTTTAAATGTCTCATTCTGCCACTCTTTCAGGACGAGGACTCTGTGTCAACTCTCCTTACGAGCCTCACTTCCCACAAGTGAGAGATGTTCTGTAAATCACTGGGACAAGACTCCGTGACCAAGCACACCGTCACTCTACCATTTCAGGTCCTAAACAAGACACGTTTGCAATGGAGGTAAACACATGAACTCCGGACACAGCTCAATCTTAAGATGAAATTCTATTATTTTTGATGCACTCTCATTAAAGTGTCCTGATAATCACTCTTTGTATTGCTACATTAAATTAAAAAATCCCAAATCCTACTCTAGTATCTAAACTTGCTTACTCATTAGGTCACTCAACAAATTATTCATCATCATGATGTGCAGACAACACAAATAAGATCTGGTGTCTTCTAGGAGTTCAAAAGTGGATGCTAAAAACATTGAAACTGCAGAAGAAATAAAAGGTAATTAATTCAATTGTATCATTATTTTAAAAAACTACTTTGTGTCACACAAATGTAAAGATTTCCTAGACCAAGATAATCTGCCCAACTAGTAGGAAGACAGTAGTTAACTGAAGCACTTTGTAATTAGCTCTTCGGAAGTGGGTTAACACATTTCGTTTTAGCTAAGTTCCTCAGATACCACTGAAACTTAAAAATGAGGGGCGACTACGTGGTTCGGTCAGGTGAGCGTCCGACTTCAGCTCAGGTCATGATCTCTGGTGTAGAGTTGGGCTCTGTGATGACAGCTCAGAGCCTGGAGCCTGCTTCCAATTCTGCATCTCCCTCCCTCTCTGCCCCTTCTCCATTCATGCTCTGTCTCTCGCAATAAAATAAACATTGAAAAAAATTATTTAAAAAATTCAAATCTGAAATATTCAACTGAGTTTTAGTGCCTTGGTGCCTCTACCGACTTTCAACAAGTTGCTCTAAGTGTAGCTTTAATCCTCTTGTGACATTAAGCTCTTCCAATTTCCCCCCAAAAATGTTGAGGAAGATCATGAGGACAAAATATAAAATTGATTTCTATAATATCACAAATAGGCAGTTATTAATAGAATGTTTCTGTAGAATACACTGTTCTTGTTCTGAGAATGTGTCCTTAAATCTCAGGTAAGCAGGCTCTAGGAGGAAGGAAAGATCATCAGATGAATTTTGGAGGTGAGGAATTTGGGAAACCAAAGAAAAATGTAAACTTTAAGCACAGGAAGAGGTCCGTGTCTAGGAAAAATGCACAATGTACAGGGTTTTAGCAATAGATGAATGGTTTAAAATATGGCCCAAGTTCTACAGCTTGTAACAACCACTGTATTGAATAAATTGACAAGAAAGAGATTCTAAGGTTTATTTCATAGAAATAAAATTTTAAATCACAAAATTCCAAATAAGGGCTTCCTAAGAGATGTTAAACTTCGAAAAATTAAGTTTTAATCTTTATTTATTTTTGAGAGAGAGAGACAGAGCACAAGCAGGGGAGGAACAAGGAGAGAGGGAGACACAGAATCTGAAGCAGGGCCTCCAGGCTCTGAGCCATCAGCACAGAGCCTGACACGGGGCTTGAACCACGAGATAATGACCTGAGCTGAAGTCGGACACTTAACCCACTGAGCCACCCAGGCGCCCCGTAGATGTTAAAATTTGGATGGGATGGTGCATGGCTGAGAAGAGTAACTTTTCTCTTTGACCTTCCTGGGGTTCAGAAACTTTTAAGAACATCTGGTCAGGTTAAACTTCGCTATACTGGTGCAATAGTCTTGAAAGAGCGAGAAAAGCGATCTCTAAAGTAATTTCATAAGCTAAGTGTCCAGTGTGGACAAGACCGCTTGATGGAGTCCTTCGAAATTCTCATAAAAGAGGCCTGATTTTCCAGGCGCTGCTTTGGAGAAGGTGGTGGCCGATATCTCTGCGGCCTGACCGGCTACACCTGCAGAAGACGGTCTCTGTGGATGGTCATTGTGAGACATGGCGGCACACCCAACGGCCCCTAGGATTAACTTACACATAGAAGAGGCTTATGGAAAACCTTTAGCAATTAATGTTTTGGTTTTTCAGAGATATTTTTAATAAAAATATTCCAACTCTATTATTTAATGTTGCTACCACTTCTGCTTCATAGTAATTTAGCACGTCAATCAATGCTTTAAACCTCAGATAGTTCAAGTCTGGGTTTCCTTTACAGCAGAACCCACAGAAGCAGCGCACTGAACGGAATTTGCATACTGTGTCTGCCTGATATGTTCAGGCTGACTTCATTTGTGAACACGCACAAGGAATATCTATTGATTTCTATCTTTCTTCCCATAACTAATTTATGTCTTTTGTCAGATTCCTTACAAATATAACTCAATTCCACTGTAATCTCCCAAACCCAGTGCTTGATCCCATTACTTCTGGAGCAAACTGTGTTCCTTTCAACTTCTTTCCAGTTACATTTTCATTAGACATGTGCTTGTGTTCCAGAAAAGCATCGTTAACCAGTGTTTTTTCCTTTTTTTTTTTAGTATCAGCATTATATATACTTCAAAGTCCACTCTAGTGTTTCCGTAGTTTAATATGGTCCAACTTTTCAGAGTCCTCTGAATTCACACTTGGTTCCACAGTGGAGTTCAGAGGTTCGTCAGGGGTGAGAGACTCTCATGGAAAAAGGTTACGGACTCAGGAGCTGAGACAACCTATGTGATGGATGACACGTCACATGTCACATTGCCCAAGCTGGAGAGGCAGCTGTGGGCCCCGAAACGCCAAGTTCTCCTGGGTCCTACCGTCAGAAATACCAAGAAAACAGAATGCTTGATTAGACGATTCTGCAGGCAATGCCCCTTTCAAAATCACCCACAGGCAGTAAATTAAAGCGGAGAAAGCCTTCCCAAGAATGGCTAACTCTCAAATAAATAACTGGGTATGTGGCAAAAGGCCTGTGGGAACCAGCGCATTTGGACTCTTCGTAAAAAAACCTGGTCCTCTCCACTCTCCGGCGGGCACACTCCTTGTGACCTGACCATGAATGAATGTGCGAGGCAGCTCTGCAAGCGCTCACATCAGGGTTGGTTTGTTTGCTTGTTTAGGGTAGTGAAATATGCATACTGTGAAACTTCCCGCCTTAGCCATTTCTGCGTGCACAGTTTGGGAGCGTTCAGCACATTCCCAGCGCCGCGCAGCCCTCACGACCAGCCACCCCATAACTCCTCATCTTGCAAACCTGCCACTCTGCACCCATTGGACATAACCCCCAGTCCTGCTTCCCGGCCTCTGGCAGCCACCGTCTACTGCCTCTATGAACCTGACTAGACCAGGGGCCTCATGTAGATGCAATCATGCAGTTTCTGTCCTTTGCTGAGCAGCTTCTTTCCCTTTGCATAACGCCCTCGGGGTCCATCCACGTGGCGGCGGCGGCGGAACTTCCTCCGTGCTAGGACGGACTGACGTTCTCCTGTGTGCACGTGCTACGTTCTGCTTGTCCGTTCATTCATCCGTCGACGGACATCTGGGCTGCTTGACGTTTTAGCTATTGTGAATAACACCACTTTCCCTAAGGCAAGATTTTTAAGGTAAGTGACACAGGGTCCGGATCTGCCTACCAAGCAATCACTGCGTGAGCCTGGAAACACGCACTCACACACATGTAAACATATTGCAGGAACTCTTCTTCTTAAGTAGGCTGCACGGCCAGGGCAGAGCCCCACGTGAGGCTTAACCTCACGACTCCAGGGTCAAGAACTGAGCTGGCAGTCAAGGGTCCGACGCTTAACCCACTGAGGTACCCAGGAGCCCCCATCTCAGGAGCTTGTCTAAGCAAACCCACAATGTCCCAGGGATTCCAAGAGGGAAGAAGTGAGAGGAAATAAACGCAGTGTGAGTCAAAACATAGTGACAGCGTACAGTTACCGAGCAGCCAGCCTGTTTACGGGTGACCTCGTTCAGCCCCTTAGCGAGAGGCACCTGGCTCTGTCCCCGCACAGTGGGAAAGGGGGGAGCCGGGACGGAAGACTTTCCACAGCCTTGCTGGGCGAGGCCGGGCTGCAGTGAGGATGTGAGGTGAATGCGCATCTCTCACCTCAAGAGTGAACCTTCTGCGCAGATCATGCCGGTTAGGGCAGCCGCGCGCAGGCCGCCGGGGGACACCAAACCCAATGCGAGAGACTTCCTGGAGGAGGTGCTGATTTTGAGCTCAGCCCTGAAGGATGAGGAGGAGCTTCCCAGAAAGGCAACTCTTATTTGACACAACAGTGGACTCTGCAAAGATCTTACCGTGAAACAGAAAATTGAAGAAACCACCAGTGAGAGGCAGCTAACGCGGAACGTGCTAGGTGGGGAAAGATGCCCTTGATAGAGAAAGCAGCCTGGGGAGCGGTGGCGGGCCACCGCGGGCCATGCAGGGGGCAGCTGCCTCCGCTCTGGTGCGGGGAGCGCGCTGGGGGGGCTTAAGCACAGAAGGGCCACGTCCAACTTGAAATTCAGAAACGTCCTTCTGTCCACAGTGAAGAGACTCACTTAAGGTTTGCAGAGCTGGGAGCAGAGCCACAGTTCTAGGCCAGGGTGCAAAGGGGTCAGTGGTACAGAGACCACCACGGCCGGGGAGGAAAATACCAGCCGTCTGGGAGGTCACAAGGGTTCAAGTCCTGGTGGTACAGACACACGGCAAAGCGAGGGAGAGGCCTTCAAGGATCCTTGGGTCTGGAGAGAGAGAAACTGGTGATGCCCCACAGAGAACAGAAGCCCAAACGGTGAAGCCGCTCGCAGCCAAGCCTTCTCCATCCGCAGGCCCGTGGAGGCACGCGGTGGGCACCGCGTCCTGTGGGGGGGGCTCGCTGGGCCTGCACACCCCCGAGTCTCCTGGACAAGGGTCAGGTATCGCCAAGGAAACGGGGGATCTGCGTTTCAGAGAAAAGCTCTCACGTCTCAACCCTGTGAACTCTTCCATCGCTGAGCCGCAGAGATGGGGCCTCATGTCCACACTCCTCCGTGTTCGCTGGGTGCTCCCTCGGGAGTTAAGGCGAGTGCACGCACTGCTCCGATGGAATCTGACCCCTCTTACGTCTGTTTCTCAATCCGCGACATCGAGAGGAAGAAGCTAGTGGCCCACCACGTCCCCCAAAATGAGCCAACGTTTCTAATTACAATTTTTAAGTCATTCTTTCTAAAATGTTCTCATTGAAAAGTCCGTAGTTAAAAATTAAATCCTTTTCCCCCTTTAGCCCTCTGTTGGTGACTAACGCCGTCTGCAATTATTCCAAGTGTTGTTTGAAAAGCATTTCTCATTAAATTAAGAAGCAGCTCCTTTAATTTATCTACCTCCAGTTTATTAAACAAATCACAAAAGTATGGAATTTTTTTTTCCAGAGAGGTTTTGGGGTTTGAGGATGCTAACCATGAAATATGCATTGGAAAAGAGGTTTCAAAGCAGTGCCCAATCTGCATGCAAAGTCCCCTGCTGAAAATTTTAACTGTCTAAATCAGATACAAAGTAATTCAGGAAAAAAAAAAAATAGGACATGGAGAGCCACAGAGATCTTTCTTCAGGTGGCCTTCTGGGGCCCATAAATCAGTTCTAAAAATGCACTCCCAGCTACAGCCTGGTGCTTTGGGTCGAAGATTCGAAGCATCCTTTTTACCGAAATGTGAAGAATGACAGCCTGGTTTTAAGTTAGAGAGGAAATGAAAAAGAACTTAGTGCTTTGAAATGCTTTGTGGTCCAGTTTTAATTCAAAACCAGCCTCAATAGTTATACTTGCTCTTTGGCTAGCACAGTGTGTAGCTGGCTTCAAATCTTCACTCTTGCACCCCAAACACACAAACAGCCATCACCTACCGCACACACTTGTACCGATCCACGTCCTCATAGATGATGTCTGCCCAGCTTCACAACCACACTTCATAGCAAATCACCTTTCGGTAAAGTAAATGATTACTAACGTTCTTAGCTTGAAACCAGAAATGCTTTCTTGATCTAATTAAAGCCTGCGGTGAATTTGGGTGGTGCCGATCAGAAGACTTCCCGGGCTGTTGTCCACGGCGGGTACTGTCAAACTCAAGAAGCTTACTACCTACATTTGGTGGCTCCACGTCAAAGCATCTGAACCCGTTTCTGTGTGGGCAGCGGAAGAGCCACACGTTCCCGAAATGCCCGCTTCTATCACGTAGTGAGCTTTGAAAGTTGCCGCTCTGGTGTGTGATTTTTCTTTTCACTGAAATCTAAGGCAAGGTCAGTATTTTGCTAAGAAATTTGATGTCGATGAATAAAGGTGCAACAACATATTGACTTTGCATTTCTTTGTTTGTATAAATCCTTTTGATGTTCTCTTTCTTCTCTTTGAAAGAGCCTGCTCAGAGCCTTTCACAGCCCCTGGGCCCCCAGGCCGGTGACGGCAGCACTCCGTGCCAGGATGCCACCCTCTCTGTCCCGCGCCACACGCTCCGTGCATGCAGCGGCCCAGGCGCACCCGTGCTCCTCTCCACCTCGTCCGGGCTTCCCTCCTCCGATGCCCAGGGTCTGCCTGCACCTTCTGACCTCTCCCGACACAGGCATCATCTTCAACCTCATTCAAAAGTTAGCTCAAGTCCTATCGCCCCTCCAGGGCCTTCCTGTCTCTTCTGAAGAGCCGCGTCCTCCCCCCTGAAAGCTCTCCCGGGACTGAGACCCCACCCTCCTCCGGAGGATGTGCAGAAGGCAAGGCGGCGTGGGTTTGCCTTTCCTTCGGATGCGCCCTGGGCTTATCGCACGCCCTGCAGGAAGCACCTGGCCCGAGTCCCTGGCCCAAAGTGCTTTTACTGTTTTAACCAGTGGAGGAAGAGGCATCCGATACACAGAGAGATGATGTGGGAGATTATGCAAAGCAGAACCTGCTGAGTCCCACGTCATAGGATGCACTAAGGAGTTCATTCCCACCTAACTTCTGAGCTTCCTGAAAGGGCAGAGGGGCCTCACCGCCCGGCATAGCGCTTTGTCCTCAGGGCTTAGTAATGCGTTCAGATTTAATGGAAACAGCCCTTCTTCCCATGTCTGGATTCTTGGATTTGTCGTCTAACAAAGCAAGTGCTTTCATTGCTATGAAAGTGAAGGGACTGTTTCCCAGACCCACTGAGGATGCACCTTCTCTGTCCTCCACCCCTTAGATGCTCACAGCTGGGCTAGTGCCCCAAATCTGGCTGGGAGCCACATTTGTCTTTAGACACTGTGTGAAATAAAATATATACCCTTGACCCCACTGCAGCCCAATCACCTTCTCCAGTGTTGCGATTTTAACAAAGCACTTCTTGAGATCCAAGCTTTAGGGCCATTCCAGAAGGCAGAAGAATGGACACATGTCAATTGCCTTTTCTCTGAAAACCTTAGAAGTTAAGTAGGTTCGGGGGTATTCATACAAATACATAGGTCAATAAAAGCCCCTGATGTCTCCTCAGTACATATGAGGGGCATCCAATCCAACTATAGAGATGGGGCAATAGGAGGTCTTGGAAGGCTCCCTGGAGGAGGTGAGGTCTAGGTTGAACCTAATGCAGCCAGGGACCATCTAAGAGAAATATTCCACCCTGTTCCTAGAAAAAAAAAAAAAGGAATATTCCAAAGCACAACAGTGTAAGAGAGCATGAAGATTCCAGGGAAAGAGAAATAAAAACAAATTTAGAATAAATACAGCATAGATTACCAAAGATGGGCAGCGAGAGCTGCGTCTAAAGAGAGACCCAGACGTGGGTCAGAGGGGCCCCGTAATCCGTGCCCTGGGGTTCTGGCTTTATGCTGACAACGGTATGAATCTGTCCCGGGCTATGGAGCCAAGAACAGACACACTGAGTTTGAACTCAGAAATATTGCTCTGACGACATAATAGAGAGCAGGATAAACCACGTGCCCATGTGCAGATACAAAATTCTTAGGACAATTTCTAGGTGCTTCATGCAATGGGTGATGATGTCGGGAAGCGCTTCTCAGCACAGAGACGGGAACCCAAGCTGCAGGTGGGGAGGGAGCCGCCCTGGGAGTGCTCCTGTGACGGTGAGGACCAGGGCAGAACCTCAGCAAGGGGCTGAGAAGGTAGCCCAGAGAGGCAGGTGGAAAATGACCTGAAATCAGTACCGAGGAACTTCGAAGGCTGATGCCAGTGACATGGGTAGCTACAACCTAATGAGGGCACACGAATCTACTTTTTTCAATCAGACATGTTTATCACCGTAAGTAAAGTCTTGAAAATTCAACAACTCTGGACAAAAAATATATATATATTTTTTTCTCATTCACACACATTTACCTTCATAAATACCTAGTTTTAAAAACATGATTTTCAAATTTCAAAGAGGGAAGTTAATCTCTGCCAGGAGGTACGTGTCGAGCACATGATTCGTACCCGTGTAGCTGGGGCTGAGCGTTCAGGATGCTTATGGGTTTATTCTCTACCTTCAGAGGAATTGCAGTGTGTGACTGGGAACTTCCGGGGATCCCCAGGGCTCGAAGATCGCGCTCTACAGAGAGGCAGTCTTCATAGTCAAAGGTCAGCTCTGTAAGGGTGTGGCCTGATGAGCGGTGAGCCACACCGTTGGAAATGAGGACCAGAGCCTCAAGGGAGCCAAGACTCACTCTGAGGGTCCCGGCACAGACACAATGTGTGGAGAGAGACTGAGAGCTCACTTCCCCAGAGTTGTGTGGCAAACTTCAGGGAGCAAGTGTAGACATTGGCTCTGATCCTCTGAAATATGGGGCGGGGGGTGCTTGGGTGGCTCATTCAGTTAAGCGACCGACTCTTGGTTTCAGCTCAGGTAATGATCTCATGGTTTGTGAGATCAAGCCCCACATCGGGCTCTATGCTGACAGTGCTCAGCCAGCTTGGGATTCTCTCTCCCTCTCTCTCTGCCCCTCCCCTGCTTATGTGCATGCTCTCTCTCTCTCTTTCTCTCTCAAAATAAATAAATAAACATTTAAAAAAAGAAGTCCTACTGCCTTAAAGATTTTGAAGTTCTGGAGCAGTAGATAAATGCACTGCATTTTATGAATAAAGGCAAAATGGGCCTTTTCATTTGCTGTCATAAACTTTTTAGATCTTACACCATAAGCAACTGTGATGCATTTGTCAGTGATGGAGAGAAGAGCCCCTCTCCGCACCCCCCCCCCATGTTTTTATCTTCTCCAAAGCTCTGGCCGACCCCTAGAATTCTACCGGGAAGAAAGGCTCCTGTCGGTGCCCATGGTCTCTGACACCTCGTCCCTTTAACTCGGGACCGTTCTCTCTCGGCAAACTGCAGGGGGCAGGGGGCAGCCAGGGCCAGAAGCACCCAGCAGAGCCGCCCCGGTGCGCCAGGAACAGGACCCCGAGCCCGCTCGTAGGGGCGCTGCCCGCAGCGTGTGGCATTCACCGTGAAGCCAGGCTTTGAAGACGCACTGCCCATCGCGATCTCCCATCTTGTGCCAGGAAGGCGGCGCCAGCCCCCAGCTCTGGTCTTGCCTCCGGACTGAACGCAGAGGCCAGGGCTCCGCAGGGCAGCTCCACTTCAACACAGCCAACGTTTGCTCAGGGCCGTGCAGACCTTCAGTGCTTTTACTTTAACGTTTTGTATCTACCACCCATGCGCCCCATTTCCTACTTCATCCTGTTCCATAGCCCCGCGGCTGACAACGCGGGCTTGGCGGTTCAGGATGGGCCGTGCTCGGGCAGCGTGTGGGCAGGAGCGACTGGCCGACTCGACCCCTCTCCTTTCCTCAGTGTTTCCGCAAGCTCGGCCGAGGGGGTGCTGGGGGAGAGGAAGGGACAGACAGACAGACGGAGGGAGGACGAGGAGAGAGAGGGAGAGACAGGGAGACGGGGGCTCAGAGGGAAAGAGAGAGCGGATGTGGGGAGACCAAGCAGACGGGCCCACGGCCACGGAGGTTCCGTTCCAGCAAAACCCAGCTGGGCGCGGCGCACACGTCTGGCAGCGTCTCTGTGCAAAGGACACTCGAACATATCCCTCAGAATATGTGTTTTTGATATAAAACTTATTTTGAGCTCAAGGTACTTGAAAAAGCAACAGTTTCAAGAAAGCCACTGTGACCCTCTCCTTTTCCTTCCCAGAGGCAGAGGTAAAACCCTACCTGGGAGATATCTTCCCTATTCGAGAAGGAAGGACAGGGAGGCCCACAGGTGCCCACAGACAGACCCCCTCCAGCCCCAGGGCTCAGGGCACCTCCCCTGTCCCGTGAGCCCCACACGAGCACTGGGCTCTGCCACTCCACTGGGACTTGACCTCTGTATGAGGCTCCATGTCATGCAAACCTTCTATTACATGAAGGGTCTGTCCTATGTCAACGTAACCCTCAGGCCCGGCTGGAGACCCCAGGAGGGTACAGGTGACTGTCACCTGCCCCCCAGCACAAATGGAGTCCTGGGGACCCTCCTTGACACCAAGGTCTCTGAAACTACCTTGAATGTAAGAACCACAAATTGCAAATAAGATTAAGAACCCCAGACCCCAAACTCCGTCTTTCCCTTGGTTTGTTTTCTCCCTTCTTTAGCCTATATTAACCTTCTCGGCGTCTGTTCAGGAAGCTCAGGCTGGAGCAAGCCAGGCTTTCCTTCCCGGTAGGCAAGATATTTGGCTCTGGTGTGGTATTTGTACACTGAACTAAAACTGTGAGAAGTCCTACTAAAACAGAGCAAGATGCTTACAAAAAGCAACACCAAAACATACAAAGTGTGTATGGGCGCAGCTGGGAAGGCCCCCCGGAGGAAGTGTGGAAGGGACGTCCCAGGGAAGACAAGGACGCTGCGTGGACACTAGTCCAGGCGAAAGGAACAGCATGGGTGAGGGCCCAGAGGACAGGGAGAGCCCAGCATGCACACTCCGAGCACAGCTGTGTTTGCTAACCCGTGGCTGAGGGCAAAGGGAGCTGTGTCACATTCCAGAGAGGCTGACATCAGGCAGGAGACAGTCCCCAGGGCTGATTCGCATCTCCTTCCAGTAAGTTCTCTATTACCAGCATGCTCACCTTCAGGGTCACCAAGAAATGAACCCAGCAGGTCTCCAATTCCCAAAGTCCCAGGCTTTCCTCCCTGGAGCCCCCACAGGAGACACCAGGGTCAGTCCCAGGGGACGGGCAGCAGCCTCACCTCTAGCCGAACCCATCACCACGTTTGCCATCTTGGGTCTGGGTCATAAACTGGATCTCCAAACATGTGGATGGAGCGCCGTCCAGGCCAGAGAGAGCCAGACCCTGGGAGGGGTGGGTCCCCCAGGTCACAGCGGGTGGGGGGTGCTGGAGAAAGAAGTATAGATGCTTCCAGAAGCGACAGAAGGTCACTGTGAGTGACATGGCATGAGCAAACGGCCCCGTGAGCCTGAAGAGGGCCGCTGAAGAGCGGATGACCCCAACGGTGGCCGACGTGCCCTGTCCTGGGTTGTTTCTTACTTCCTCTGTCACAACAATCAGAGTCAAGATCATGGGCTAACCTTGTCCAGTTGACATTCGTGCTACCATTTCACTGGTTGCCAGGTGGCCATTTCCTGTTGTAGGTTACAGATCCACATCCTGCTTTTCTTGACATTAGTTTAACAACCGAATCTGCCAGATTTGTGTGGGAAACACATACGTGCCCCTGGTTGCAGTCAAGTGTCAGGCTTCAGGCAGACAGGAAGTGTGAGAAAACCCACGGTGAGCATTACTCATTGGAGTTTTGGGGGTGGTCTTCCTCCTCAGACCCCCAGATTATTCTTGTCACCCACAGACTGACCTGTCATGAATTCAAACCTTTCAGAACCACCAAGCAGACTTTACTCCATAACTGACAGAGCTAACACGCGTTTCCTATCTTAACAAACCACCTGCGTGTACAGTCTTAGCTGAAGGTCATTAAAGGGGCCTGAATTTCTAGATATTTCTGTTTTGTTTTACAGACCTTTTGCAGTCTGCCTTTATTTCATGTATCTTAAGAGAATACTGGAGCCTTCCCCCAGGGGTACCAATGAGTTTCCTTTCTCAGAAAGGAAGTAACAAAGCGTTTTACTAATGTAGAACTCAAATACTGTAAGATTACGTGTGTGTATGTGTATAATCACATACATAAATATTTTATATTACATTTAAAGTACACATACCACATGTTTTCTTTCTTTTTTTCTTTCAGGAGACTGAGTTCCTTTATGAAAATTGAGTACATTCTTGGGAAACAAGGTTTAAATTGGCCGTGAAGTATATGGGTTTAGATAAATCATAGATAAAAATCCACGGAGGATATAAAAAATTGAACAACTTCTCCTAGTTGCTTTGGAAATAAATCTAGATTCACATTTTGTTTAAGAAATGAGGTTATGTCACCAGATAGGTTAGGATTTCTTCTTTTGAATGGAGAGGAAGGTGAATATTTTAGCAGCTGTGACAGGTCCATGGAGTGCAGTTTAGAGTTACAGAGTTTGTGATGAGTTCCTTTAGGATAAATTATTAATAGAGTTGCTTATATCTATCTACATAATAATATCATACATCTCTTATATATCTTATAAATATATAACTCTTCCATGTAAGATATAACATATGTGATATCTTACACCTTAAGCAAAATCTATGAAAAACAAAGTGTCTAATGTGTATGTTTCGAATCCACATTGGCTTCCCAGGAGTGAAGTCTCTCCTGGGGATTTAACCAATCAGTGGCTCCGGGGCCAGGATTTATAAAGCCCTCCTTGCACCAGAGGCGCCATCAACAGAACAAAGAAGAACACAGCACTCCACCTGCTCACCTGGGGTAACAGCTGGGACTTCGCACACAAATGAAGTGGCCGTCACATGCAATGGCGGGACCAGACCCACGTCTCCCAGCTCGGCGTCTAACACGTCAGGGCTGTGGTTTTCAACTTCCCCAGTGAAATCTAGACACTGGCGGGTGCGGCTCTCTTGAAGGGACTCCATGGCATGCAGAACCCTTGCCCCTTGGCTCTGGTTGCTCTTCAGAACCACGCTGCTACCTGAGGACTGTGCACTCCCTTGGCAGCCCTCATTCAGACTCCAGCGTTCTTCGTGTTTGCAAATACACAGCATTCTCAGGTGCTGGTCTGATGGCGTCCTGCACCCCTCCTACTTGCTGGAAGCCAGGTTCCACCTGCTCCACCCCAGATGGAGAGCTCGCAGGGCTCACCATCCAGTCACACAGCTTCCTCTAAGCCCATGTATCTGCAGTTCTTTCAAAATTAAGTTCTGCCCATAGATGAAATCCAACAGCCGTGCTGTGGGGGCTTCCGGAAATACCTGGGATCTGTGAAATAGCACCTGAGAACCTCGAACGTCACAGAAGGTCTGGATGGCCAAGCGTGTGAGGTTTGCGTGAACTGTCTCTGGGTTTGGAGCCAGTGTGACCTGGGGTGCGTTTTCCGAGGTCCCTAAGCCTGGATGCTGAGAGTATCTACCGCATGAGGTTCTGTGATCAGTAAATGAGGCAATGTACCTGCAGTGTCAGCAGACTATCAGGCAATTCATAGCAATGAAAAAGTGACTGCACTGATTTATTCATACTTTACTGTCTACTTCTGGCTGATGGGGGAAACCCGAGCAGCACACGCTAATACTCAGGAGCAGCTGAATACACCCACCGGGCTGCAGTAGTTAATACATGCTCCCATCCAGCAGATCTCCTACCACATCGGAATTGGGGGAGAAGTCCACTAAGGTCCTAAATTCAAACAGCTTTTTCCATAATCGACAATTTGGTTTTTGTCTATATTAGAAGGTTTTTTTTTTTAACCTACTATTTGGGGAAACTTTAAGGAAAAGCAGAATGCAAAACGAACAACCACAGGGGGGCAGCTGACTGATATGCGAGGGTAACGAGTAGCTTTGTGGAGATTAACTGGCTGCTTCCAAGTAGCACGTGCACCCCTAGTGTGTATGCGTGTCCCGAAAATGCGCAGACGGTGTTGTCTGCTGTGAAGGTCCGTCTGCAGCCCCGCGCCTGTCCCACGCAGAAGGATGGTGGGTGACCAAGGCACTCGCGGTGCATTTATCTTCACCGTGGTGACACTGAGCACCAAGGTCTTTGATGGGCTCTTGAACCATTTTCATTGAAGTTACAAAGTCAATTACCTTGTGACTTTAACTAGCACAAAAATAACCTATTTTGTTAACAATAAAGAAATCAATTTCGCAACAACATCAGTCGGGTACATTTGAAAAGCCAGCACAAGGAGGTACCTGGGAAGACATATCACCCTACTGGCACCGGGCACATGAGGGGTTTAATAAACACTATCTGCTGCTGCCGTTGTGTGATAAGAGGAAAACTTCATAAGGCAGAGGAAACCACATTAAGCCAGTGTCGCCATCTGGTTTTCTGATGGACACCCATCATCTCTCTGCTGTCCTGGAAGCACAGCACTGAGTGGGGCACTTAGGGTAGCGGTGATAACAACAGATCGCAGAGACGGAGCCCCATATGTGGCATTCGTTTCTGGAGACGGTGCCAAGACCGATCACAAATCCGGATTTCACCACTGACCTCGTGCATAGAGTCCCGTGGAGCTCCTCAGAACCCTGACGAAAGGCACCAGAGAGAGCTGCCCAGAAGAGCATGTGCCGGGCTCCAGAGACACACAGCCCTTCAATCCGGATATGCTGCTGCAACCACTTTGCCTTTGGGCTGGACGTTAGTGATGCATAGACCCCTATCGTGCCTACTGTGGTTTTGTGGCAACGGGGTAGGAGCAAAGGCCCACATTTAGTATGAAGTACTTTTCCTAGTAAGGTCTGAGTGTGTGAGTGTGTGTGTGTGTGTGTGTGTGTGTGTGTGTGGTTTTGCTCCCTGAAACCCTCCCCATGTATTCAAGAGCCCCCACAACCATACACAGCCTCCCTACTTTGTCTGTCTACACACAAACCTCCAGGATGGGGCAATCACAGGAAGCCCATCAGGGACACGGGGCTTTGAGAACGGAGGGCCCGTGTGGGAAGGGGACGCTAAAGGCCAATTACACGGCGGCCGGTGTGCTGGTTGGTGTCGTAAGAGAAGACAGGATGATCAGAAATTTCAAACTAACTCTAACATACTTACGACCACAGTTAATACATAGACTGGCCTTCGTTTAGGACGAATGGTAGAGATGATTTTGCAAAAGCCTAGTCACCTAACTACTCTAGAAATGCCAGTTGACTTCATAATATTTGGGCCTTGAACGATGGCTGACAGACTGAGCTACTGGTTTTTCTAAATGCTTAGAAAACCACCCCATCCTCTCTGAGGGTTGTTTGCATACAGACGGGTGGGGTGCACAGAGTAAGGCCGCTTGGAAGCAGGGGCATGCGTGTGACCCACCCAGTCACCACCCTGCTCGCTTGCGGTGCCTGACAAGCCCTGTCATTACACACGGGACTTCGTTCACTCTCTCCTTATGCAAGAGATGTGGGGTTTACACCATAGGAGGCCAGGCACAAGGGATGTCTCAGGGTGCCACTCACACGGCTCGGTGAGCTGCGCTGAGCAGGGACCCCAAAGGGCAGACTCTGGGCATAATTACTAGCTCATCTGTATTATTCCAAACGTCTCTCAGTTCCTAGAGTCCAAATGAAAAACACACTGAATTAAACTAAAGTTGCAAACCCAGAATTCAATGCCAAGGGGCTGTGAGTAGCCAGTGTTGGTTGAGCTTCTGAGAAAGAATTCCCCTCTAAAGACGAGCTGGTGCGAACATTTCCGCAGTCCCTACCCAGGCGATGCTAGCCCAAAGCTGCGGGAAAGATCCAGTCAAAGAAGGCCTCTGCTCTGAAGGCCCACAGTTCTGTATGCCCCCGCCTGACCGCCAGCGGTCCTGCAATGAACTGCTTTAAGTTCAAGGCCAGCTTACTCTTCTTTGTAATATTTCACAAAAAGAGGAGCACATTCTAAATATCTGGCTCTTTTCCAAACTGCATGGAGGCCAGAAGAATGCAGTGTGTGAAGACAGGGGAGACAAGCAGACTGACCCGACTGGGGCTGACACCTGTCACGGCAGGGGGCGCAGTGGCCCCCGTACCACGCGGCTTCTTTGTGATGCCCAGAGGACGGGCTGGATCATGTCATTAGTATAAGACACTCCCACCTGTATTACTGTCCTGGGAAATGACCCAGAAGGAGTTGGGCTCTGCGGTACCTCCTTTACCAAATTTCTCAACAAAGTTGTCTTAATAGGTAACAATGCAGGGCATCTGGGTGGCTCAGTCGGCTAAGCGTCCGACTTCAGCTCAGGTCGTGATCTCACGGGTCGTGGGTTCGAGCCCTGAATTGGGCTCTGTGCTGACAGCTCGGAGCCTGGATCCTGCTTCAGATTCTGTGTCTCCCTTTCTCTCTGACCCTCCTTTCTCTCTCTCTCTCTCAAAAATAAATAAACATTTTTAAAAAGTTAAAAAATATTTTTTAATAGATAACAATGTCTGCAAGGATGGGAAACCACCAAATATTTCTTCTAAAAGTTCTGGACAAATGTGTCTTTGAGAAGCACTTAACAGTGTGTTGGCCTAAGTCCTTGGTCTCAAAGCTGGTGTGGGGGCCCACGAGCAAGACGAGGTCAGGACGGAAGGGGGAGCGTGTCCTGGGGGCTTTCCTCGGCTCATGCTTTTGGGGGACACCAAGGAAGTCTCACAATTGGAGCAACTCTTCCCAAAGGAAATGAGGGAGGGGCACAGGGAGGGGGAGGGGAGGGGAAAGAAGAACTGATGGAAGCCTGAGAAATAGAAACACATTTGGGAACATTTTCCCCACAGAATTTAGTTTAGTCAAAGATACATTTAGAGCAAGCATTTGATGCATATGCCCCAGGCTTGTGTGGAGCACTTTCCTCCATCCAATGATACCGAATCCTCCTTACAACCTTCTGAGGGAGAATTCAGTGGGACTGTTTTGTAGGGTCCCCTAAAAGGTCAAGTCAAAGGTCACAGAGCCAGTTAGTAACATGCCATGGTTTCCTTCCCAGCATTTTACCTTAAGCATTCGGAAATGTTAATTAGTTTCCAATAGTAATATTGGAAGCAGAAAATTGATGGAATCCCAGGGAAGAGAGCAGAATAGAAGGCCCTAAGCTCACCACAGCCCACAGATACAACTGGACAACACCCACATCAGTGAAAATAGCCCAGAAAATGGGGCACCTGGTGGGGCTCAGTCCATTGAGCATCCAACTTCGACTCAGGTCATGATCTCAAAGTTTGTGGGTTCAACTCCCTTGTCAGGCTCAAAGCTGACAGTTCAGAGCCTGGAGCCTACTTTGGAATCTGTGTCTCCCTCTCTCTCTGCCCCTCCCCTGCTCACACTCTGTCTCTGTCTCTCTCAAAAATAAATACACATTTAAACATGGAAACGTTGTGGACGCATTTTCTTAATCTGTTTTTTTTCCAGAATTTCCCTGCATCTGACAGAGGAGGGGAGGTCAGAAGGACATGGAGGTGGAGGTTTACAGAAGACAAGTTAAAGTCTATAAGCATCTGTTCCACCTTTTCAGCCAACTAAACCCTTGTTTAGTCCTTACAATCATCCAAAATGGTCTGAAGCAACAGGAGGGAGGGAAAAATCCAGGCAGATCAGACAACCCACAAATGCAGACCCAAACGGCCCGTCAGCATTCAGCACATGGGCACTTGGAAAAACCACTTCCAGAGCAACTAAGAAATGAAGGCATTTCTGTTTTATTTCCATATTTGTTCTCGTGTAATCTTCAAATCGTTAATACATATGTGTGTATGTGTGTGTATATATAGACGTGTGCACACACATGCATACATATATGTCCATGTGCATGCAAATACATACACAGTTGACCTTGAACACGGGGGTTGAGGACACCAAATCCTCTCACCCCACACAGCCAAAAAATCCACATAAAACTTCTGACTCCACAAAACTTAACTACCAATAGCCTACTATCAACCAGAAGACAACCATACCATAAACAGTGGTGAACACATATTTTGTATGTTGTATGTACTATATGCCATATGCTTACACTACAGAAAACCAGAGAAAATAAAACGCTATTAAGAAAATCATGAAGAAGAGAAGAGGGGCGCCTGGGTGGCTTAGTCGGTTAGGCGTCCGACTTTCGCTTAGGTCATGATCTCGCGGTTCGTGGGTTCGAGCCCCACGTCGGGCTCTGTGCTGACTGCCAGCTCAGAGCCTGGAGCCTGTTTCAGTCTGTGACTCCCTCTCTCTCTGACCCTCCCCTGCTCACGCTGTCTCTCTCTCTCTCTCCTAGAAATAAATAAAAAAATTAAAAAAAAATATTTAAAAAAAAAAAGAAAATCATGAAGAAGAGAAGATACATTTACAGTATGTCCTATATTTACCAAAAAAATCCACATCTAAGTGGACTCGCATGGTTCATGTGTGAGCTGTTCAGAGGCTAACAGTATGTACACAAGCACATATATAAATGCACGTATTTGATGAATGCCATTACGTCATCTCACACTGCATAATCCTCAAAGCAGTGTGAGGATAGCTGGTGGCTTCCCCACCACAGGTTAAATGCCACATGGAAGCAGTATAAGGAATGACCTGGGTCAAACCTATCCAAACATCAAAGCCCGTATTATTTCTGCCGCACTGTGCTGCCTCCTTTAGATATCCATGAAATATTTAAATTCTCATTGTTTACTAATTTGGGGTTAACTGTAATTGTTAGGCACATTGGAGGCTGCATGAGGAGAAAATGGTCTTCAATAGGTAAAAGCTTCAGCTCAGAAAAGCTCTCCCACCTGGACGAGGGTGTTGGCCACGGACCCACTGGTGGTACCCTAGGCCGACATGCTGGCCACGAGGAATAAACCCTACTCCCCATTCATCCGGATAGAGAAGGCGTCACAGGGCAAGAACTGGGGAAGCGTGACGGACCAGCTCCCTCCGCTAGGGGAAGGCGCAAACACGGGAAGGGCGCAACGCAGTCCGCGCCCACGGAGGCAATGTTGTCACTGACATTAGCGGGGACAGGCAGGGATGTGGAGACAACAGAACACTGATGACGGGGATTCGTTATAGGAAATCAGAGGGAAACAGCAAGGCCCCACTTCAGTGGAGCTTCGCTGCCAGACGCTCAGCGTCAGGGAAGGACAATTGTCCAGGTCGCTGGGTTTCCCAGTGGACTTCCCCAAGCACCGTTGCCACAATGGATTCATCCCCTCTCTGCTTCCCACACGTCACCACCACCATTCTTACGGAGAAATAGGGTTTTATTCTGCAGGTGGTAAATGCATCCGCTCTATTCTCTCACATGTCTGCATTTTCAGCCACCACAAGCCCACGAGAGCAGGAGAGTCTGAGAGTGACATTTACACACCACATAGCTACTCCTAGATTTCACCATCAGGAAGAATATGATACGACAATCTTAGAGCCTCACATGTAGCAAAATTCTTACCCCTGTAAATGTGCAGACAGCACCCAGCATTTGCTCCTTACTTCAGACCCATGGGTCTTTCTTTGGAGAAGAAAGAAATGTTAGTTTGCAAAGGCAGTAAATGCACCCTTTAAAGTCACTGGTTGAGTTGACAGGCAAAGAAGGTACACATAGTTCAAGAGACCCTGGTGAAGCCACGTGCCCTGGAGAAGTTCAAGCTCTTCCGTGGCTTTCGGCGGAGGAAGAAAACTGAAACATGTCTCCGTCACTCAACGTCACCCCTTGTAGAATTTAAGATATTTCCTTGAATACAAAGGAACAGGCAGGTGCACCTGCCAATCAACAATTTAACAAAACCACAGACTTGCTCAGAAAGGCGCGTTGACTCTGTTGACGAATTCCAGTCCCGTTGGAAATTGCAAGGCTGTTATCTGAGAAACAGTGAGACGCGTGTGTGCCAAGGGCAGCTCTGACCGGAGGAGGCCTGGACATCTGGGTCCAGATCAAGCGACCTGAGATGCTTCGTACCCTAGGCTTTGGTCCTGTTATTTAGGGATAAAGATCCAGTGTTGTTTTTGGCTACTTGTTTTCTACACGGGACTGTGTCCACCAGTAACAGAAACAATAGCTCACATTTACTGAACGCTTATGTACCAAACACTGGGCTAAGCCCCGTGGGAGGTTCGACGTGTAAATCCTCACCACAACCCTGCGGGCAAGGTCCCAATGTTGCCACAATCCTATGGAAAAGTAAAGTAAGGCTCAGCAGTCTGCTCTCCCCTCCCCGAGTCACACGGCGAGTACGTACCGGCGCTCTGTGTTCATGTCTGAATTCCTATGTGACGCTTGGAAACCATCCAGTGCCCCCTCCAGAGGGGCGAACCAGAAATACCTCATGGTCTTGAACCATCAACTTTTGAAGAAGTTTACCAAGAGTAGGGAAAAAAGATCTTTCTAAAAACAATTCCACTTTCTAAAAATAGTTTCTGAGCACAGTTGGACAAGGAGGAACTCATCCACGAAGACTTACCTGGAGAACATCTTCAGCCGTACGAATCGATAACCCTTCCAGTTGGACACACTGCAGCCTCCGCCCAGCTTGACGCTTAAAAACAAACAAACAAAAACGTATAAATTCTTTTAGTGAAAATGCAGCTCTGAGGCAGAAGATTAGACACAGAGGCAGCATTGCTTTTCAATCCGAGGTTGGACTTTGCCTTTTCATTGTAATTTGAATTCTTCAGATGCGTTGAATAAAAGAGTAAAATTCTTCTGAAAGATTATTATTTTTTTTTTTTACAAAACAAACCACCTTAAAATAGATGTGGGTTATTTTTCTTGCTAACTTCGACACGATCAAGAGGCAGCCCTTGCCCCGCTCCTGCTCTGGGACTCCAGAGGAAGGGAATAGGGCTGCATGAAGTACATTGGGAGAGTCTTCCAGAATTGTGGAATTTCTTGATAAAGCCTGACTGAGGAAAAACAACTGTGGATACTCTAATTCAACTACCAACTGCAGGAAGGCCGTGTTTTCAGCATTAGTGGTCACCAAAGCATCAGTCACCATGTGGGAAAGAAGTAGATTGGAAACGTCACACAGGCTCAGGGTCAGAGGCTGCTTCTCAATCCTGGAATCCAATGTTGAGTGGGCTGTGGTCACAATGTGGAAAGATTAAGAAAAGAGCTCTGTTAGGGCTTCAGAACTAAGTATCAGGACTATACACAGGACATGGGGCAAAGGAAGAGAATGTTCCCAAGAAGTTTCTACTCCCTTTCAAGCACCTGTGGCTAAATACAAGCTCTTTGTCGAGCTGGTCAGCAGGAATGCCTTAGAGGCTTGTGAGTAGGACAAGTATTTATATGGTTTTGATTTCATTTTAACAGAAAATCAATACAGCTAAGAACTAATCTACCTGGAGTTTCCATATTTTGCTTAATTCTCAGAAATATATGTATGACACAAGCCCTGTAAACTACTTGTTGGCAGCATTTAAAATGCCTAAAGTTTGCACTGACTGTGGGGCTCAGATAAATGCCAACGATATGGTCTAGTCATAGACTAGACTTCTTGCAACATAGGACAGTCTTGCTCGTGTGACTGCTCCCTCGTTTTCCCCTACAGGGCATGCTAACTCTAGCTGATAACTTTTTTTTTAATAAATGTCCCCCTCCCCCACAATTCTTGTTCCCAGGAAAGGTATTACAGTCTGTCATTGAACCATTCCTGCTACCTTGGAGACCATGAAGTCAAGGTGAAAGTAACCTTCAGTCTTAATCCCGAGGTGCAGAACAAAAGAAGTGTCATTCTTTGGGAATGATGATATATTGTACTAAATGACATAATGAGATTTTTCTTTATTTCTCATTGAGGGATGAAGACTTTGATCTTTTCAAGGGTTAAGCAATTCAGACAGCTAGGTGGTAGAATATGGGTTCTCCCCCACTGACTTCCCTCTCCCTCCCCTTTCCTCTCCTTC
Source organism: Crocuta crocuta (assembly GCF_008692635.1). Classification (NCBI taxonomy): domain Eukaryota; kingdom Metazoa; phylum Chordata; class Mammalia; order Carnivora; family Hyaenidae; genus Crocuta; species Crocuta crocuta. The sequence goes on from NW_027527611.1 coordinate 2,971,353, forward strand.
TCCCTGTGCAGCCCACCCCAGACCCCTTCCTATGCAAGGTGGTCACATCATAAGTGAGTGCATAAGTAGATCTATTTACCTATCTATCATATCATATCATATCTATAATATCTATCATATTTATCCATCTGTATATCATATCTATTATATCTATCATATTTATCTACCCGTATATCATATTTATCTATCTACCATATCAATCTATCTATCATATCTATCTCTCAGTCTATCATATCTATCATATCTATTTATCTATCGTATCTGTCTATCATATCTATCATATCTACCTATCTATCTACCTACCTACCTACCTACCCATCTACCATATCTGGCTACCTATCATCTACCTCTACACTGAGATCTACACATAGAGAGAATAATGGCCAAAATCTAGAAATAGTAGCTCTCCTCTTTGGTATTTAAATAAAGGATGTTTTTAGAAAAAAGAATAACAATATTTTGTCTTGCTTGCTTAGTTTGTTTTACGCTTACCTATCCAGTCTGTTGAATTTCAAAAGGGACAGAAGGGTCATCATGAATGAAAACCTCCAAGATTACAGTACGTTATTTTTCAGAGGAAAATATGGTGGGGAGATCTTATTCAAAGGATCCATTATAAAAATGATCACTCGTCTTTCATTTTATTCACATAACACAAAGAGTGAGTTCTTAGTCACGTCATTTTCTGAGTGGGTAAGTTGACATCCACGTGTGTTTTAGCACGTGGACACAGAACGTTCAGGATGACTAATCTTGTAAAGTATACTTTCATCTTCCGATTGTTTGCACTTGGTCAACAGGACTTACTTCAGGATAGCACAAAAGTCCTGGTGGATACGACAGAGGTACATGCGCACTAAACCGCCAGCAGGCCCAGCAACGGGGGCCCTTTAGAAGAACCCAGAATAGGGGCGCCTGGGTGGCTTAGTCGGTTAAGCGTCCGACTTTCGCTTAGGTCATGATCTCGCGGTTTGTGGGTTCGAGCCCCGCGTCGGGCTCTGTGCTGACTGCCAGCTCAGAGCCNAGAAGAACCCAGAATATATTTGATAACAAATGAGCCACCAATTGGCATAAAGTCTCAGGGCAGAGGTTCTCAGACTTCCAGAGAGAGACTCGAAGAGCTCAGCCTGGACCTTGGATTTACGTCTGCTTCTCTTACTCCAGAAACACTGCTTGTCCATCATGTGCCCCCAGTTCCACACAATCCAGGGAGCCTCCTCTGTACCTCCAGACAGACTTGCCATTTCTCCTCTGTAAACCCACCTCGTTACTTCTATCCCTTGGGGGCCCCCAGTTCCCTGTGTGGCAGGACTGTGGGCGGTCTTCATAGCTCTCTCCTCTTCTGCACTTGTATGGTGGGGTTGAGTTGAGTAGAGCCTAACTGGTAGCCCAACCCAGGGCTGCAAGGTCCGCTCTCTGCAGAGGGGACGGTGACTGCCCAGAAGGAAGCCACCCAGGACCCCACTGTCAGAAGGACCTTCAGAGAGCTGGGCAGAAGCCTCATCAGCAAAGTCAGGGCGACCCTTGGGGACGATGCCTGCATCCTTCCAGTGACATGCAGATGAACCAGGAGCCCCAGGACAGTGTGGCATTAAGGTAATGAAGGTTGACTTGCTGGACACTTACCCCGAACTCCGTACTAACATCAGCCTCCCTGTGACTCTCACCCACGGCTCTTTCACCCCTTCTGTGACTACACAGTTTAAACCTAGCCCTCGCACCCTACAGATGTTTAAAGAAAGCTACTGCGCCCCCATGTCTGTATTGAAAATATCAAAGTCCTTCTGAAAGTCCGAATTTGATGGAATTCCAAGTTTTCTCATCATTCTTGCTGCTTTCCTCTATAGGCATTCCAGTCTTCCAGGGTCACCGGGTTGGACATCAGTGTGTCCAGAGACTGTGGAGCTTGTGTGCGCACACAGGTCTCCGCGTATGCTGATTGTGGTTTATGGCTGTTGTCCCCGATTACGCTAAGGACAGCCTACTGTTCCTTCTGCCAAAACATTGCTACTCTTCGTCTGCTTGTGTAGCTTGTGACATTTCTTGCATATCAGAAACCAATAATTGAGCAAATGCATTAAGATTTAAGTTTGAGAGAAAAAAAATGGCATCTACAATGTTGAATAAATCTTAACAATTTGTCTAAAAGCCCCATCTCTCTTCTCCAAGTCCTTAGCAGAAACTGTAGCTGGTTGTACTATTTTCTCAGCAGGTGGGTGACCCTCTGAGTGATTTCCAGCAAATTCTGTGTACCTTGCTGGGTACCAACCTGCAGGACACATCGGCTTTGGAAATCACTTAGTGTTCCTTAGAGGCACAGCAAGATATTAAGGTGTGAGTGAGGTGGGTAAAGCAATCCTATGGTCCTCACTAAATAATAGTACTAATCCCAGGTAAGATAAGACAAATCATAAAATAAGTATGTTTCAGTTGAATTACACAGATGTAAAAGGTAAAAAGATACCAGAATTATGAGGGAGGAAGTCTCATGAGAAAAAAACAAAACAAAACAAATGTTATGCTAGTGACCCTGTTATTAATTAATATATAAGAAACTAAAACCCTAAGAATGCACAAGACACAGAAAAACTATAAGATATTGGCATATGAAAGAAGAAAAATGTTTTACAATTATAATATTTAAAATGCAGGGGTGCCTGGGTGGCTCAGTCAGTTAAGCGTCCAGCTACGGATTTTGGCCCAGGTTGTGATCTCACAGTTCATGAGTTCAAGCCCCATGCAGAGCCTGCTTGGGATTCTATCTTTCTCTCTCTCTCAAAACAAAATAAACTTTAAAAAATTGTTTAAATAAAATATGAAAGCACTTTAACATTATAACCATTCAAACAGACATAAAACATTCCTCACATAGATGTTAACAAAACAGGTCAAAGATTCAAAGGCCGAAGCAGAACGGGACTTCTACTAGGAAATGACAAGACATGGGACCAGGCCCTGGGACACTCCAGGCCGGTCTTACAGTCGTGTCTGAGCTCATGAGGGGGACGGCCGCATGGGAGGTGTCTCTCCCTGGAGGGACTCCATGCAGCTCGCTGGTCTACCTTGGTGTCTGCCACAGCCAGCGCGCTGTGAGCCCTCCTTGCTCCCTGGGGAGAAGGGGACCCCGGGCGGGCCACTACCCTTCGGCAGCAGACCCCATGTATGTGGAGCCACTGGATGGCCTCCGCCTGGGGCGACGCCACGGATCCATCCCCTTCCCCCCTCCCTTGGAAGGAGAGAATCAGGCAGCCGGTCAGCAAAGGGAAAGCACTTCTGCAGCAGCTTAACTTCAGTCCCTGCTCAGGAAATCCATTTTCCTACGTTCCTTGAAGAATCCTCACTGCCTGCCTGGCGTTTCGGACTCAATACCCTCCGGCATCCAGGTTACATAATCAGGTCTGAGGTTGGTGCACAGTACAGCTTATCGTTCTGGAACAAATTGCAGTTGCTCTGCATTTTCTTTTCCCCTCTGTCCGGTAAGCCCCGATGCAGGAGCGCCGTGGTGAGGCGCCCCCACGGGACGACTGAGCCATCGACAGATCACAAACTCCTATTAGCGCCCTGATAACCAAATGGCCAACTTCTCTCAGCAGCCCCGGCGATAATTCCCAACCCCCAACCAAATGCTTAACCTTGCAAAGTCATGCTTCAGATGGAAAGTGCAGGAACTCAGCGGCCCCTCCTCCCCATGCCTGCTGGGGGTGGGGGGGGTGGTGGCCAAGCATGATGAGCTGAGAACGGAAATCAGTTTGGACGGGGGTAGTGCTGACATCTGCGGTAGCAGGTTCCAAGAGCTCACCTGTGCAAGAAAAGACATCCGATGTTTTCATTCCGAGGAAGGGCAGGCAGGATGGAAACGATTTTGAGTCCAGAACNATTAATGTCTCCAGAGCTTGACAGGAAATTTCCAATTAAGTCTTCATAATAACAAAGGGCACCGGGTACAGAGACTCAGAGATAGGTGGGAGGTGGGAGGCCAGTGTGGGTGACAAGGGCACACCCACGGGCCCCCGAGGGAGAGCTCGGAGGCTCCCCGTCCTACCCTCCAGCGCCCACATGCACATGGAGACAGGACTTGCAGCCCTGGGCCAGGCGCTAAGCTTGAGTCTGAGCCCTTATTCCAGGAGGCGCTGTCGCTTTGTGGCAGAGGACGGGGACCCCTTCTGTCCCCTCTGCTCCTCAGTGTCCTCGGCTGTTAGGTGGCTGTGACAAGACTTTCCTGCTCCCCTTGTTTTCCTTTTTTCTATACTCTCTGGTTTGGGGTTCCTCTTATGTTCTTTAAGTCAAATGAGGCAACATTTGAAGTCTGTAAAAATTCAAAGCAATCTAAGGTATAATTTTTTTTTAATGTTTTTTTTTTCTAGGAGAGAGAGAGACAGCGTGAGCAGGGGAGGGTCAGAGAGAGAGGGAGTCACAGACTGAAACAGGCTGAGCTGGCAGTCAGTACAGAGCCCGACGCGGGGCTCGAACCCATGAACTGCGAGATCATGACCTAAGCGAAAGTCGGACGCTTAACCAACTAAGCCACCCAGGTGCCCCTAAGGTGTAATTTCAAGTGAGATATTTCTGAATTGTATTCTGGACGTTCCAGCTGCGAAAGAAGAGGCTGACAGTGAGGAAGTCGCTGTTTGGCTTTTCTTTGCAGGATCTTTCAGAGCGTGACATGGAGCTTGAGCCTCAGGATGTGTCCACAGGGCCTTCTGGGGGACAATCTGGGCCACGCTGAGAAGCCGTCAGAACCCGTGCCAGAAGACTGAATTTGGTGTTGTTGTTGTTAAAATAGAGATCTAGAATAGTTACCACTTGCAGACAGGACAGGACTCTGAGATCCTCTGAGCTTTGCCTCCAAGGGCAAGGGGGATGTGTTCAAACCTGAGGAACAAAGTGGGGCTGGCCAGTCATCGCCGGAAGTGAAACCCTGGTCTGCTTTGCTCGTGTGGAGGGTGTGTATCTGCAAAGTGGTGAACGAGCTCAGTAAGAGGACTGTGGTGTGATGGGACACCTGCAAGCCACAAGCCCAAAGCGAACGTGTTTCAGGCAACACACCAGGTAAGTGTGTGTTGTGTATGTGTGTGTACCCCTCTGATGGGCGGTTTATGAGTCAAGGTCACTGGGCTAGGGGAGGACAGAGTAGTGGCGAGCTCAGCTTTGTGGGAGTGTCTGTGAGGCTCTTTTTGGAAGGCAGCAGCCTGGGAACCGGCACACTGAGGAGAGACGGCCGTCCCCAGGGCACGTGGGGCTCACCCAATGCAGTGAGGGCCTGGGCAGGACAGAAAGGCAGAGGAGGGCGGTGCTCGGTCCCCTCGAGCAGAAGCATCCTTCTCCTGGGCTCTGCACTGCGGCTCCCGGTTTCCCGTCCTCAGGTGGGACAGCGCCACCCGCTGCCCGGAGCCTCCGGCTCACAGGCGGCGGTGCAGGGACTTCGGCCTCTGTAGTCGTGGGCCGCTTCCTCTAACAAGTCTCTGTGCATCTATTTACTTCCTGTTGGCTCTGTTTCTCTGGAGAACCCCAATACAGGGCCTTTGAGGAAAGGCTGCTGTCTGAAATTGACGCCTTCTGTAAAATTAAGGCTTGGAGACAAAGCCAGTGTTGCTGTGTGCAGAGCCAGAGGAAGGGGTTTGGAACTGAGTACTGAGCCCCCAGTGAAGCTGCTCACATGCACCTTCCACACTTCGATGGCGGAAACCAACCGTGTATATAAACTCAGGGACATTAAAGTCTCTGAGTTAAGACTCAGATAAGGCAGATTCTGTGAAGTTTGAGCTGTACCTTTATCAGTGTACTATTGTATACATACATACACATATCCATGCAAAAAAGCCACATACATTAAAATCTTTAACTAAATATGCCTTAAAGAGCTCTTTGAAACGTATAAATTTTTGAGTGATAATGAAGTATCATGTCATAATTTAACTGGTAGCATATTTTTTTTCTTAATGGTGCATGAAGTGGTGAGAGGTTTCACATTTAGACTGAATGAAATAAAGTACGGCTTCTGGGCTTGAGTCATCCCTTAGAGAGAAAATGTTACAATTGGTACACACTTCATTCACGGCAGCCTAAATTACCTCTGTAGAATTTTAAGGTTTCAGAGACTGAGTTTTCATCTCAATTAAAATAAATTGTATCCATCTTTGATTTCCAAGTATTGACAGTCAAAATTAAATTTGCATTGTGGACAGATTCAGGGAATGCAATACTTTAAATGCCTTAAAGACATAAAGACAGGCACTTTTTAAATGTCCATTTTCAGCCTGTACCACAAATCTATAAATAAGGCTACGAAGACAGTCTGTGCTCATAATTTAGTGTTTGGTGATCTACCCAAAGGGAAATTCATTATATGTTTCTAATTTAAATATTTAAGTGCCAAAAGATAAATTGGGCACACTTGGTAGAAACACAAAACCAAACTTTTTTGTCTGTTTTCTTTTTTTAATTTGTTTAAGTTTTTCATTTTTGAGAGAGAGAGAGGGAGAGAGAGAGCAAGGATGAGTGAGGGAGGGGCAGAGAGAGAGAGAGAGAGAGAGAGAGAGAGAGAGAGACAGAATCCAAAGCAGGTTCCAGGTTCTGAGCTGTCAGCATAGAGCCTGACAGGGGGCTCGAACTCACAAACTGAGATCATGACGACCTGAGTCGAAGTCACACACTTAACTGACTGAGCCACCCAGGTGCCCCTTGTCTATTTCCTTAAAAGTCTGTTGCATATGTGACTTTATGTTTCCTCTACGTGGAAGGAGTCATGCCCATTCTGAGCCACACGTTAGATGTTATGGGAGGTGGGTTATTTAAATCACCTGTTTGCAAATGGGTTTCATGCAATATTGCACAGGGGGCTGGGGAATGTTTTGTCGGACATTCAGGTGAACCCAAAGTTTTACCCTCGTTTAAATATCCACAGGGTCAAATCCAAAGGATGAAACAAGCACCAGAAAGAAATGGAACAGCAATGACCCAATGAGCAAGTCATCAGAGCCACCAGCTCTGCTCTGTCCACCTGCCCCTTCTAGCGCCTTCCGCACAGTCATGGGTAATGGTTCTCAGTAGGAAAAAGAAGTGAAAGCTTAATTCATTGTAAGCTGAATCAAAATGGCCCTGACCTGCCATGACAGGGTCACGCGTACTGGATGACCTCCCCTGTGGGTCTAGTTTGGGAAAAATGAGGCACGAACTGGGGACGATGATTGTGATATTTTCAAAATTCATGAAAATGAATGCTTGCTTGGCGAGCTTATTTTAGGCTGGGGAAAAAAAAAAGCCTTAAGAAGTCCAACTTCAGACACAACAGACACAACTCCTAAGTGGATTGAACTCACCCACTTCGAAGACCATTCTTGCAGGTAACACCTATTCAAACCCCATGGGAAGCAGCTTTCCAGCGGGATGAATACGGGCCGTGGCCTCCTACCTCACTCTGAGAGTCCTAGCCACACCACAATGATTTGTGGAGATACGTTTTAAATGTTCTTTTGGGTATGACGAGTATTGACTTGGAATTTATGATAAGAAAAATCAGCTTATAAAAATATATAAGAACTGTCATATCCAGGAATTAAAAGAATCCACTGATAAATAAAAACTTATTGATATCCGTCTACTAAAACGGTCTCTCAGGCATCTTTATTGTTGATGCTGTTGTCCAGACAGGCACAAATAAAAAATACTTTGTGTAGCCAAAATACTATGCTTTGGGAAAAAGGAAAACAAGCATTTTTAAAACCTAATACGATTTACAGTCGAGAAGCTTTGCCCAGGTGCCCCCTCCTGTTTCTTTAACTATCTGGGCTATGCTGTCAGAGAGTAAGTTACATATTTTATCTTCTTCTTCAGATTGTTTTGCACGTGGTGTAATCCATGGGTATAACTAGTTAACAACGCTTCCCGTAAAACTTCCCTCCTTAAGTCCAGCTTGATAACGGAAAGACTATAACAGAGTGAGTGTTGCCAACGAGATTATTTTAAATGCCAACGGTGAACGTCGAGGGAGTAGGGCTTATGCACGTCTCCTGTCTCAAATCTTCAAAATGTTTGCTGAACTCCATTAAAAAGCCAAGGCATCTGTTAGACGTTAAAATGGACACAGTGGACCGTCCGCCGGCCAGCGGCCCTGGAGACCAATCACGCGTAGGTCAGTGTGGCTGCAGCCGGGCCCGCACCCATCTCACTCCATTCAAAACAGCTTCTGTAAGTCCCCGCCTTCCTCCTCTAGAAGCTCTAACCTCTTGTCTCTCCAGAGCACTCTTCCGATTCCGTCAGCTCTGCGCCTCCAGGATTTCAACTCCTAAGACCCCAAACAAATGCACTTTTCTTATTTCCAGCTCGCCATGTCGTCTTTCATGGGTGGGCAAGCTCTAAACAAAACTGCGGACGGGGAGACTCTCTTCCTGACATCACGACTCTGTCATTTAGGTGACCGTTCGCCTGTCCTTTAACAGCCAAGACTGGGTGCCCAAGACCCCGGTCCCACCCCAGACCCCGTGGCTAGCCCATGCTGGGGGCTTGGCGTTAGCAGCGCATGCATGTGTTTCTCCTCCAGAGATGTGTGTATACTTACGCAGGCCTTCTGAAAACATCCTCTCTGGGTGATTTTTCACAAATCTTCGGATCAAACCACAAAAGGCTCTGCCTACCGCACGCGGATTAGGAAGGACTGAAAAGTTCATTCAATCTCATTTGCTCTTGTATCAGCCTTTCTGAATCTTATTTGCTCTCAGAAGGAAACAGCTACATTTCCAACCTCTTCCTGGAGCCCTGCTGCACGTCGATCTGTGCAAGTGACAAACGTCTTCTGCCCTTGCACATTGATCTGCCAGAAATATTTATTATCCCAATCCATAATGAGCTCGTGCAGTGAAACAGTGTATAACCATTTATATCACGTGTCAGAAGTGTGCCAGTGCGACTCGGGGGATGTGAAAGTTGCAGGCACGATGTAAAACAGGATGGCGTTTCTTCAACCAAACAAATCTGAAAACAGAATTACCACATGATCCAGAAATTTCATTTCTGAGTGTTTATCTGGAAGAATTCAAAGCACGATCACGAAGAGATATTTGCACAAACACATTTATAGCAGAATGATTCACAATTGCCAAAACGTGGAACCAGTCTATTGTCTACTGGCAGATAAACAAGTAAAGAACGCGTGGTCATACACACAAGAGAACAGCATGCAGGCCTTAGCCAGAGGGAGATCTTGTCGCGTGACACAGCGTGGATGAGCCGTGAGGACACTGCTGCGGGAGACAAGCCGGGCACAAATGGGCAAATGGCCTGTGATTCCATGTCTGGGACAGGCTGGAGTAGGTCAGCCTCGGGGACACAGACAGAATGGTGAGCGCCAGGGGCCGGGAGGAGAGGAGAGGAGAATTAGTACTTATCGGGCACAGAGTTTCAGGGCTTCTGTGTTAGAGATCTGCTATATAATAACACGTGCACTTAACACTACTGAACTACATCCTCAAACATGGGGAAAACTGTCAGTTTAATGTTATGTATTTTTAAATGCTTATTTTATTTGAGAGACAGCATGAGTGGGGGAGGGGTGGGGGAGGGGTGAGAGAGAGAGAGAGAGAGAGGGAGGGAGGGAATCCCAAGCAGGCTCCACGCTGTTAGCACAGAGCCCCAAACGGCGAGATCATGACCTGAGCCAAAATCAAGAGTTGGGTGCTTCGCCGACTGAGCCCCCAGGTGCCCCTAATGTTATGTATTTTTGACAACAATAAAAAAATGTGCTAGTATAATCTAACCCATAAAAGTGAGCAATGAATATTTAGAGATTAATGTAGGTATTTGGGTTCTAGTGGATTTAGGGATAGAAGTTGAAAATTTGAAACAACTGAAAGTTCATCAGAGCCTCTTTTTAAAAGTGGGTCACATAAGCTGTCATGCTTTATGGGATTTTTTTTTAAGTTTTAATGTTTATTTATCTATTTATTTTTGAGAGAGAAAGGGAGACAGGGTGTGAGCAAGGGAGAGACAGAGAGAGGGAGACACAGAATCCGAAGCAGGCTCCAGGCTCTGAGCTGTCAGCACAGAGCCCGACGGGGGGCTCGAACCCACGAAGTGTGAAATTATGACCTGAGCCTAAATTGGACACTTAACTGACTGAACCACCCAGGCGCCCCATGGGACCTTTTTTTTTTTTTTACTCCCCTTACACATGGCCTTGAAATTGGGTGCATAAGAGAGTATATTGAACCAAAGGTGCAGTGCGAGCATATTTTAGGAGGATCTCCCACCATCTCCTTCCCAAGCATCACCAGGAAAAAGGATCCGTCTTACTCTGATTGACGGGAAGGTATGCAGCGGAGCCTGCCGTCCAAACAGACCCTTTTAGAAACTGTGACTGGTTCAGGGCACTGTTCCCTCCTGCTTCCAGACCTTTGCGAGAACACTGCTCTAGGCGCACAGCACAGGCACGGCTCCGAAGAGAGCAGCCGAGCAGTCGCTAACCTGAACTTGCAAAGGGGAGTCACGTTTAAACAGCACAGCCACCCGGGCTGGGAAACGATTCTCCGTGAAGACCGCGCTGGACACGTTCACACGGACGCAAAGATCAGAGGACCCTAACCGCCGCCCGAGCCCCAGGGGGGCGCCGGCTGTCNCCAGCCCGCCCCAGGCCAGCGCACGCGGAAGGCGGGGAGCTGGGCCTCGGCACCGCCTACCGCGTCCCGGGGCATGGAACGGAGGGGCCGCGGCTGCCGGCGCACAGCCCTCCTCGCGCGAACACTGAAACCAGCGTCCAGTGGTTCAGGNGCCTTCGCCGCAGGGGCAGGTGAGCCCCTCCCCGGGCCGGGAGCTCCCTGCCTGCCGTGCGGACCCGTCCTTCCTTCGGAGGCACCACCGAGGTCTACCCCGCACAGCTCTCCTGGATGCGGATCAGTCGCCTCTGACCCCCGGCCCACCGGGCGCAGCTGTTCCAGAGNTGCCGCCCCCAGCCCCCGGGGCGCGCGGCCCCTCCTCACCCTCCTTCCGGTGGTGGGCGCCCCTTCTCCAGCTGCACCGCCTCACGGAAAAGCGCGGGAGGGGCGCCTGTGTGCAGAGGGCGTGCGTCTGCGCGTGCGCGTGCGCGTGCGGGCGTGCGCCTGTGTGCGTGTGTGCGCATGCGCGCGCGGGCACGTGCGTGGGGGTGCGCCGAGTAGGCGAGAGCCCCGCGGTCGCCCCGCCTGGCTCCGCAGCCGCGCTGGCGGACGGTCGTCGCGGTGCGTACCCGCCAGTGCCCCTGAGGAGCCTACGGAGCGGCATCTTGAGATTAAGGCCTCCACTGAGAGCGCCCTCGGGCTGCACGGAGCCCCCGTGCCGCGGACTGCTCGCGGCTGAAGCCGCCTCGGACCGCCCTCGGGTCAGCTCGTCGGAGCGCATTCCTGGGGTCCGGGTCGGGGCTGGGAGCTGCCGACAGTTACTCTGTGCTCACTGGCCAGTTTCTCACCGCTTGCCTGAACCCCACGTGGGCCCTTTGAACTCTCCTCATAATTGGTCATTTTCAAAGGATTCTCAAAAGTCCTGATTGGGTCCCACCAAAAGTAACGAACACCTCACGGATACTGAATGGTCAAAGCTGTCACCGTGGGTGCTGCTGTACAGTTGCAGTAGGTGCTTATGTGATGATGCCGCACGTACAGCGTGTGCACTGTAACACCCCGTCCCTGACCCCTTAAAAACCCTGCTCACTATTGTTCTTCACTCCACCTTCTGCCGCGACACCGGTAAGCGGGTGAGCCCCTGCTCGAGCTTGTAATAAAGACCCTTTTGTACTTGGATCGGTGTCGGCCCCTTGGGGGTCTCAGGGGACTCGCGAATCGGGCACAACACCACGTGGGTGGGTGCCGTCCTCGGGCGCGGACGCACCAGCTGCCGCGAGCCTCGCGCCCCGGGAAGAAGTGCCACCGTCCCTGGCCTCTTCTCGCTCATGAGACTGGGAAGCTCAGGATGGTTAGGTAACTGGCCCAGGATTTCCAGGCAGGAATTGGAACGGGACGGGGTGGGAACCCAGGCGATGGCTCCAGGGAGCACGTCGTTCTCTGCATACGGTTCTAACCCTATATAACGCTGAAGTCCCACAGCCCCCTTGCTGGCTGCACCGGCTTCCTCATCTGTGCCACGGAGTTAATGGTGCCCACACCCACAAGGTGTCCCCTTCCGTCAATTCTAGAGCAGTTCTAGGCGGGGAGGAAAATCATTTTCTTGAGTAGTTTAGTAACATGGCTCCCTCGTGCGCCCATGGGAGAGACCCAGGAGAATGAGTATCTCCCCGAGCTGTCCTGAGCCACCAGCTTAAATTCTGGCCCTGGATGAAGAGGAAAGGAAGAAAGGGTTTATAGGGTGGTCAGGTGGAAGTGGGGGTGAGCGGCCAGTTCTGAGGCCATCAGGAAAAGCCTGGGAAACAAAGGTAAGGTTTGTTACGCAGATTTAAGATGAACCTTGTCCAATAGGGTTTTCTGGATGTAGAGCCATCTTGTCTTCCCTGTGCAGAGGGAGGCACCCTCTGAATGGAGGTTTCCTTTATAAGTGAAAATTTCCTTTACAAAGGAGGACCTTCTACTCTGGTTTTGGGAGCTTCTCCCGTGTCCCCTGTTTCTCAAAATAATCAGCTGAAACGAATCCTTATGTTGAAGAGGCATATTTCAGTGTGGTCTGTGCTCTGGTGCCCTTCTCCTGTTTGCATCTTTCTGCTAGAGTACCTCAGATAAATAGATTTCCACACAGGATACATTCCTGGAAACAGTGTCTTCTCTCCGCCAGCTTCACATGGGGACATTGTGCACCTGCTTCTGATGCCTAGTCACTAAGGGCTAGCATGCTCTTGGAGAAATTGGCATTTGCCGTGTTTTATCAAATTAGCATTGTATTCACCGGACCACTTGCTCTCTGCTACATAACAGAACACACATCAGGTCTGTTAGAAAGGTTCTGAGTCCCAGGTTTGCTCTTGGGTCTCAGCACCTGTCACTAGTATCACAGCTAATAAGCAACTGCCTCTGTGTCTAAAACGGCTGAACTACCAATACACGCATAGTAATTCTAACAAGGTTAAAAAGACTACAAAGAAATACTGTACAAAAAAATCAACTTTCTCATTTGAAGTCATTTTTTAGATCTTCACCTGAAAGGCTGTGGATGAACAAGGTGCCACCTCTCCCCGTTTTCTCCCCTCCCGCGTTCCTCAGCCAGGCTTCTGAGTGAATGTACTTGTTTCGATTCCAGGACTGACTTGGGCAAGTCCAACCTAGTCTTTTATAAGTAAAAAACAACTCAGCCCAAGGGCACGCAGCTAGTTATACAGCCAATCAGGGTGGAACACACCTCTCCTAAATTCTAGTCCAGGGATGAATTTCTTGATTGAATTGGGCAAGATTTGGTTTCTCATAAAAATAAGTATTTAATACATAGCCAGATGATAGATAGATGATACATGGATGGATGGATGGATGGATGGATGGATAGATGACAGTTAGTAGATAGATATATACTATCTATCTATAGTTAGATACATGATACAGGATGGATGGATTAATAGATGATAGATAAGATGGGTAGATAGTAAGATAGACGATAGATAGATGATAGATAGATAGATCATAAATAGATAAATAGTATTGAAATAAATTTCTAGGGGCGCCTGGGTGGCTTAGTTGGTTAAGCGTCCGACTTTCGCTCAGGTCATGATCTCGCGGTTCATGGGTTCGAGCCCCGCGTCAGGCTCTGTGCTGACTGCCAGCTCAGAGCCTGGAGCCTATTTCAGAGTCTGTGTCTCCCTCTCTCTCTGACCCTCCCCTGCTCACGCTGTCTCTCTCTCTCTCCTAGAAATAAATAAAAAATATTAAAAAAAAAAAAGAAAGAAATTTCTAGGCCCAAGACAGAGGCACCCTAACCAGGTTGCCACATTAGCAAACTGAATCTTAGGTCATTTTCGTGTCCCTGTAAAATCTCTGCTTGACGGGGAACAGGGAAAGGAGATGTTCAGTAGACTACTGACTGTCATTCAAATGTCCTCATTTCTGCTGACTCTAGCCCAGCCCTTGGAGATAGATAAAAGCAAAGGCTTAGAACACCTGATTCCTGGGAAGACAGGAGGCATGGTTCACGGATGGAGCCAGCAGAAAATAGAAACCTGGCCCCCATCCGGGTAGGGGGAAGGCCCTGGGGCTTCACTGGGCGGGGGAGGTGGTGTCTAGGGCTTTCTAAAGTTTTTAGAGGTTTATTAGAACTTCTTAGGTTAATGAGAAAAAGGCCAACCTAGAGACCCAATGGCCGCACCATTTCCCAGTGAAATGGGCATAAACTGAAAGTGGGCACGAGCAATCACAGCACATGAAGTATGCAAACCCCCAATCTTGGTTAAGTCGGAAGAGACCGCGCTTGCGCCAGGGCAAGCATGTGCAGGGCCAGGAATCGGAGCTGGATACTTAACCACTCTTCGTGAAGCCAACGAGGTTCCAGTAGACGAGGGACCACAGAGCTCTTCGCTCCCATGTCACGTGGAGTGGTTAGCATCTGAAGCCTGATGAAGAAAGGTACAAGCTACACGTTGGACGATGTGACAGATTATCTGGCGACATGATTAAATAGGCATTGACTCAGATGGTCACGAAATCTCCTGAATTCTCCGGGACTAACCTCTTCATTTCTTTTGGAGACTTGGCTTTTGATTCTGTGTCAGCTAGAAATCCTAAGAAAAAAATGAGCGCATAAAGACGTCTTAAAAGTGTATCACTTACAATACTCACCAAGAATAATGAGGCCGCAGCAACTGGGTATTAGAGCGTGGGCTCCATGCGGCCACCTTCCCTAGGAAGCCACGAGACGAGGGCTTTGCAGGAAATCCTATCTTAACTCTTTCCAGGCCAGCATAGAAACTCATCATCGGACCTCACTTCGCACAACCACCTTGGAGAAGCAGCAAGTGCTTGAAGCTATTCTTGGGGAACTTCCAACAAAATGCCGAGGTGCCCCATGGAATGTGGGGCTTGGGGAGAAGGCCTTGGAGCACGGGTGCTTTTGGGGACGTGACGCAGCAGGCAGCCAGTGAGGGAGACCACAGGTGTTAGGATCTCCATTCCACCTGATTGAGGCGTTGACCTTGTGAGGCTGATCAGCCTTGAGTGGCCTTCTCTCCTCAGCAGTCAAGCGTAGCTGATCCCAGTGGCAGGGCCGCTTCCATGGGCGTGTCACCTGCACGAGCTCCCGGGACCCCACACTCACTCAGGGGGACCCCCCACCTGACCTAGCGCTCTGCTGTCACACCCTGAAGTTCTTGTTTGAACAAGGGCACCCTGTTGTTACTTTCCACTGGGCCCCTCAGATCATGTTGCCAGTCCAGCCTCTTAGGATGGCAGAGACTAAATACACGGCACTTGCTGGCATTTAATAAGCAGCCTGGCACTTAGGAAAGCGCCTGACACACAGTACGTGACAAGTAAATGAATGTTATTATTAATATCACCTCAGGTGACCCCTGGAAGCACAATCCCAGAAAGAAGCACATGACTGAGTGAGCAGCTAGCGGTGGGAATCAGAATGTCCCACCCACACGGACCATCCCTCCTTAATGTGCTCTCGGGAGGAGGGTGGCCAGGGCTCCTATACAAAGCTCTTTATTGGTGGACTTGGGTAACAGTGTTAAGACATCTGCACGGCTCAGTGGAGAAGGGGTCCCATGCCGCACCCCACAAACGGCACTGGAGCTGAGCTGTGGCTGGGCGCCAGCTCCCCCCTGGCCTCGATGTGCGCCAGGAGATGCGTGTCCCGCCGTGAGCCTGCGCGTCCATGGGGTCTCTGTGGCTCACACGCATATTGCAGCAGGATAGGAGATGCTGACCTCTCACGCCTGACTTTAGGCATCGATGCGGTTCTCCACCTTTGGGGCTTCCTTCCTCTGGGGACCTGGTAGAGCCGCGTGTGTTCTCACCGGTTTGAGGTTGGGCTCAGCCGTGCAATTTGCTCCGGCCGCTGAGATGTCAGCAGAGCCACCTGCGAGTCCTACAGAAAAGCCTTCAGGAGTCGTGTCCAGGGGCGCCTGGGGCGGGGGTGGAGGGGGAAGGACTCTGCCCATTAAGCATCGGGCTCTTGATTTCAGCTCAGGTCATGATCTCACAGTTCATGAGATCGAGCCCCACATCAGGCTCTGTGCTAACAGTGCTGAGCCTGCTTGGGACTCTCTCTCTCCCTCTCTCTGCCCCTCCCTGCTGTTACTCTCTCTCTCTCTCTCTCTCCCTCTCTCAAAATAAATAAAACTTTAAAAAATAAAAAGCATGTTCTGATGACACACACGCTGTGGCTAACAGGGTAGGTAACAATTTCTAGAGGAGAGAATTACTGCTTTTAAGAAATTACGACATTTCTATCAGACTGATCAGAAGCCGTGAGGGGATTAAAAATCTAAACACTATTTGACCATAGCACTCTCTCTCTGCCCCTCCCCTGTTCGTGTGTTCTCTCTCTCTCTCTCTCAAAATAAATAAAAACAAAAAAAGAGTCATGAGCAGCTGGCAGAAGACGTTAGCTCTTGCTGTGTCCCAGGTGGGGGAGGCCGTACCACCAGGGCCCCTGAATCAGGTCATGTAGAGCAGAAGTCCTACTGACCTAACCGAGAGTGACAGGTAACCTGTCCTGTGCAATTATATGATACCACGCACACCCTAGTCCGTCCAGGCAGGAGCACGCCACTGCCCGGGAGAGAAAGGCACTATTTCCCGTGAACACCATGTGACCATGGCGGGGGGGGTGGGGGGAGGAACTGGAGGCTCCAGAAATGACCACATCCTGGTCCAAGGGAAGACCTGGCCAGGCGATTCGTAATTAGGACAGAGTCTCATGTATAACTTTCTTAAAACTCACCCATCCCCCTCGTATGGTTTTCTGATAAGCCAAGTGACTCAGAGAGCGGGCCACAGAGAGCGGCCACAACTCAGAGAAAGATAATTTTATATAAGAATTTTAGCTCAATTAGTGGTCACCGTTCCACTTTATCTGCTGATGGTTCTGGCCATTCCCACCTTGACAAAACACGGAGTGACCATGTCCCCTTTCAGTCTGCTGTCTCCTGAAAGGGGAACGGGCCGTGCATCTGTTATCTGTTTTGACTGAGGACTTAATAGAAACAGCATAAGACCACACACTTTTCCCCACGGTTCTGAAGGTCGAGTCTACGTAAGGCCGTTGACGCGATGCCGGCCTCCTCTGAGACCAGCATGGAAATCTCCCTAAAGCATCCGTTTACACACCATACCTCAAAATCCTTAATTTTCCTTAAATTTCACCAAAGGAAAAGTTCTCTCCCAAAGACCCACTTAAATGAATAGATAAACGGGAAAGCAGTTTTACTCCTTAATATGCAGGAGGCAAAAGGGGACTAAATGCCTGTCCTTCCCAAACACCCTGACACTTGAAACTAAATAGACACCTCTGTCTGCACGTTGGCGCCAAGGCCCTCAGCCGCTAATCAGAACAAAATGCGTTTCTCACTCCCAACCTCCCGGACCTCGTCGCCTGCGTGAGAAGCACCGTGCGTCACCCAAGCAGGAGCCCCAGGGACGGAGACTTTAAATCCTGCAGACACAGTGCCCGAAGCCTGGGCCGCATGTGGCGGTGAAACATGGAACAAGAGAGGCCCCTAGTGGCTGTCACTCGCTGCCATTGTTCCGGGGCTCACTGCCTCCCGTTTGCAGAATTTTCTGTTTGGCTGCAGCAGCCCCTGCCCGGGTGCCCCAGGGCAGCAGTGGAGTCTGGCCTCGCCAAACGCGCTCAAGGCACAATTTTTGCAGTTATGTTCTTGACTCTTAATGCTATACCTTGTTCTTTTAATAGCATTCTGTGAAAAGGGTAAGAAACCGTTGCGTTATAATAACTTTCTTTCATCTACATAAAACCCAGCACCTTCTTGGAGAGCGTCGTGTTGCTCAAAGATTACCCGCATCAAGGCAAACTTCTGCAATTATTTCGGCTACGTATTTGCTCTTTAAGTCCACACAGTGTATCACAGAGGATGCGAACCCGACAGCCGGAAATCTAATTATGAAACTACACAAACTCTTCAATATGCTGTCTGGTAATGTGAAGGAAGGTGTTCTGTCTTACCTTGAAGGCAAAGCTGGAAAATACCCATGTTGTTTTGTAAATTCGGGGTTAGAAAGTAAACGTGATAATTATGTTGTTGTTTGGGCTTATGCTGCCCTCACAGCCTGAAGAAATAAAACACACTCTCCCATTTTATCCTGTTGTGTTTCCTGCTGGGGGCCCAGGAATTCAGGACTCCCTGGGCCCAGGTGGGGCCCCTCCTGCTCTGGGCACTTTCACCCCAAAAGGAAGGGTGTCTGTGCCTGAGAAAACAGGGGGGCATCTCTGGGGCACTGAGGTAGGATCAGGAAAGTACTCGTCTTAAATAAGCTGATAAAATGGATTTCATTAATCTTAGTGCCTTCTGTTCATCAAAAGACATATTGAGAGAATGGGGTGCCTGGGTGGCTCAGTCAGTTAAGCGATCGACTTCAGCTCAGGTCATGATCTTGGGGTTCATGGGTTCGAGCCCCTCATCGGGCTCTGTGCTGACAGCTCAGGGCCTGGATCCTGCTTCCGATTCTGTGTCTCCCTTCCTCTCTGACCCTCCCCTGCTCTGTCTCTATCAAAACTAAATAGACATCAAAAAAAGTTTTTAAATGAAAAAAAAGGCAAGACACAGAATAAAAAACTAAATCCCAACATACATAACTAAAAAAGGCATAGATCCAGAATACACGTGCTCCTGTGAACCAATACCAATCAGATGAAAGCCGGTTTTGTACAGTGGACAAAATATTTGAACAGAGTCTTCAGAAAAGGAAGATGGATGGCGAATGAGCACGTGAAAGATTATCGACCTCATTTTCACCAGGAAAATGCAAGTTACAGGCACATGGACGTCGTGTCTTAGGATGGCTCAAGTCCGCGAGACTGGCAACACGCAACGCTGGCAAGAAGCAGGCATCGGGGACTTTCCTACATCACGGGGCGGGTGGGGCGGGGTGGGGAGGGGTCCACATTGCAGGCGCCAGAGAGTGCTCGCCGTCCGTGGTGAGGTTAAACACGCCCTCCCTGTGAGCAGACAAGTACACCCCTGCACATTCACACAAGGAAAACTTGTGCCTCCGCAGAGTCGTCACAACCGTGTACAAGGGGCCAGACTGGGCAAAGTCCCCGGCGGCTGTAAGTTCCTATCCTTAAACTGCCCTCTCTCTTCCCCCCCCCCCCCCCCCCCCCCCCCCCCCCCCCCCCCTCACAAANCACAGTGAAGAAGACAGGCCATGAACGTAAGTGACAACGTACCTCAAACATGATACTCCAGGAAAGACGCAAAGGAGTAAATGCGCTGTGACGCCATTTGTACAACGTTTAATAACAGGAAAATCTTGGGCGCTGGGGTGCTCAGTGGGTTAAGCATCCGACTTCAGCTCAGGTCATGTTATCGTGGTTCATGAGTTCGAGCCCCACGTCGGGCCCTGTGCTGACAGCTCAGAGCCTGGAGCCTGCTTCGGATTCTGTGTCTCCTTCTCTCTCTGCTCCTCCCCCACTCATGTTCTATCTCTCCCTATCTCTCAAAAATAAATAAAAACATTAAAAAAAAAAAGAACAGGAAAATCTGATCTCTTGTGACAAAATCAAAACAGTGGTTAAATATGGGTGCGGGGGGCTGTGTGGACGTAGCAGCGTGAGGACACTTGTGTGTGCTTTTATGGGGGTGAAGGTTACTCGAGTATGGACACCTGTCAAAACTCATCAAATGTATACTTAATTTCTCCACACCTCTCTCTGCGTAAAGTGTGTCCCACTTAAAACTGAAAGTCCCATCAGACTTTGTGTAGAAATAGAGAAGCAGATAACAAAATCGGTTTAGAAATGCAAAGGTCTTACAATAACTAAAATAACTTTGAAAAAGGACAAAATTGGAAGAATTACAGTAAGGTCAAGGCGTGAAGTAAAGCTCAGAAACCAAACCAGGTGGTATTGATTAAAGGGCAGACAAATAGATCATGGACTCATATCTACCTAGTTCACTGAGTTTTGTGAAAGGTGCCTAGGCAATGTGACGCAGACCACGGCCCGAAGAGTCCCCTATGATACTTTTGGAAGAAAACAATATTTTCATGATGTTGGTGTAAAGATTTCCTACATGGAAATAATAATAATAATAATAATAATAATAGCATTTAGAAAAAAAGGACAAATTATAAATTGGATTTCATCAAAATTAAACATCTCTGCTTATTTATTTATTTTTTATTTTTTAAAATGTTTTATTTATTTTGAGAGAGAGAGACAGCACGAGCAGGGGAGGGTCAGAGAGAGAGGGAGACACAGAATCCAAAGACAGGCTCCAGGCTCTGAGCTGTCAGCACAGAGCCCGACGTGGGGCTCCAACCCACAAACCGTGAGATCATGACCTGATCCAAAGTCAGAGGCTCAATGGACTGAGCCACCCGGGAGCCCCTCACCCCTTATGATATTTAGAAGTTCTTTTCTAGCTGGGAGGCCCCACGGTGCACTCGTTTCTCAATTATCTTAGAGTTTGTAAACAGTGGTTTTGCAGCCACACCCCTGATTTCATGTCTCCATCTGGCATTTGTTTGGGGGCTTATTTTGTTTTGTTGTGCTCCGAGCATATTTTGCCAGATGAGGAAACAGAACCGAGTTTCCTCTCCCATCCCAGCAAGTCTTGGCCTCTCCGGCTTCCCTCTGCACCCGGCTTGCCGACCGGAGCCCCCTCTCCTCCCCTAGCTTGTCATCCGCACCAGAGGTGCTCAGCCGAAACGTTGGCATCTGTTTGGAGCTCACCTTTGCCAGATACAGTCGCCGGGTTCATTTTTACCCTCGAAGTGACTGCGGGTAACCCTTGCGATCATCCTGGAATTACGTAGCGCACGCCTGCACTCTTCCAGGTTCCCTTCACAATTTTCCCAACGCTTGCCAACCCTTTGCTGCCTCGCCGGTTCCTACCTCCTGCCCGGTCCTGAAGCCGAGTTCATGCCATGCGTTTTAGGTTGCAGGTTTGAGGTTATGACAGTCACCCACTTCAACATGCCAATTTCTATCTCCATTGTGTATCAAACCTCCCTGAGCGTCCTTGCTTCTGTATAAACTAAAAGTTATACAAGGACAGGGGATAAGATTACCTTCCGCACTTGAGTATTTCCCACACCTGCCAGGATGCCTGACATCTGACGATACCCAATAAATATTCTATGGACGTTATCTGAAGGAACCACTTACGGTTATGAACATTGGACTAAGCCGTAAGTAGCATTTGGAACCTGCATGATACTATTAACATCAGTACGGTCCTTACCAGGGATGAATGAAATGTTTTGTGAAATGAAAATCTAAGGACACAAACACTTGCTCTGAAAAACCAGCTTTTCTTCCACTCCGCTCAGCTACTGTCTGTCTTGGGAAGAACACAGATGGATACAGTCAAGCGTTTCCAATAATTTTTCTAACCTCAAAAAAAAAAAAAATAAAGGAACATAATTCACATGTTGCCTCTGCCAATCCTATCTTAAAAAATAAAACTTCAAATAAATTATTGAGAAGGGGAAAAATAAAATCTCCGAAAAGACACAGTTTTCCTGGAAAGTATTCCTAGAATTATGTGTGTGTGTGTGTGTGTGTGTGTGTGTGTGTGTGTGTGTATAAGGTGCATCCAGGCAAGTGGAAGGGAGGGACATGATTTAGGAATATGTCCTCTGCAGTAGGAAACACTAATCAATGATTTAATCAGAGAATAGATCCCATTTGGTGATAGTTTATCTCAGCAAATGCTTAGCAAACTCCAACTTTAAATAGGCACTAAATCTCTAAATATATTTTCATTTTTAATGTTTATGTATTTATTTTTAATGTTTATTTATTTTTGAGAGAGACACAGAATGTGAGCAGGGGAGGGGCAGAGAGAGAGAGAGGGAGACACAGAATCCGAAGCAGCTCCAGGCTCCGAGCTGTCAGCACAGAGCCCATGCGGGGCTCAAACTCACAGGCCATAAGATCATGACCTGAGCTGAAGTCGGACACTTAACCGACTGAGTCAGGTGCCCCATAAAATCTCTAAATATAGTTTTTAAAAATTCACTCTGTATTCCATCAGGCAAGCAGACGATCTACACCAGCCAGTATTGGCGGAGAAATAGGAAGGAACCAGACTGTGGCAGGGCTGTGGAGTGTGGGCTAAACACCCCCTTCCCCCACAAACACTGAAGTAAGGAGTGTGGCTAGGATGATACAATCCAGGATAAGAAGCTATTTCCAAGTCCATGAGTCTATCTTTATAGCTTTATTTTAAAGGCCGTTATTTCAATAACGACCGTCAAGGCACTGCTTAAAGCAGAAGTTACTACTGAAGCTGAAAAAGTGTAAAAATATTACGATGACTATAAAGAAATATTAGATTTTCTAACTTTCTGCAAGTCTGTTATTGACATTTAATGTTGATTGTAAAGAGAAACTTTTGTTTCAAAATACAGAATTGACGGTAGAAATATGCTGGTCCAACAAGTAAATCTCTTAAGTCACCCTGTTCAGCAACCCAGGATATAGGTAAAGCTGTGTGTGTAAATACAGGTACGATCACCCAGTCCTGAGAATAAAATCGACAATTCAGAAGGCACCTGGGTGGCTCAGTCGGTTAAGCGTCTGACCCTGGACTTCGGTCCAGGTTACGATCTCACAGTTCATGAATTCAAGCCCCATGTTGGTCTCTGTACCAACAGCACAAAGCCAGCTTGAGATTCTCCCCCTCTCTGCCCCTTCCCTGCTTGCACTCTCTCTCTCTCTCAAAAATAAACAATAGATTTAAAAACCTTTAAAAAACTTATTTCAAATTTGCAATTTTCTAAATGTCTATCAGAAATGGAATAAAATACACCTGAAGACACATGTTTTTGTTATGAGACAAATGTTTCGATGTGATGACAACACATCAAAAAGTCAGAATGCCTGAGAACAAAGAACTTAAATTTCCCTTTAAAACAGCTTTCGGTCAATGCTGTCACTCACACACACGTTTTCCTGTAGAGCAACTACACCGAGACAAATGCTTTTACCCCTCTCCTTGTATAAATGTCTTTAAAAATCTGCTTAAAAACCCCCTTATCCTATTTAAGCTCCACATTTTTGTTTGCCCATGTGGTGGCTGCCGTGTTCGTTAGGATGGCGAGTGTCAAGTGCACCAATGTTTGCCTGGGGTAAAATTTATTTTCATAGGAAATATAACATTTCTATTCAAATGGGCCATCTGTTCACAACCACAAGATTAGCAGCTGACTGCGGAGTCTTGTCATCTCCTCCCGGCCCCCTGGTCTCCTTCACCCGGACAGCTTTGCGTTCGCGTCACAAAACCCGGGGCCTCTGTCCTTGGCGCATAGGCACCTTCTTCATCTTGTGTCTTCACGTGGCCGTCCCTCTGGTGTGTCTGTGTCCTGATCTCCTCTACTTTCTTGTAAGGACCCCAGTCAGATTGGATCAGGTCCCCACTCCTAGAGCCTCATTTTACCTTAATCGCTTCTTTAAAGGCCTTATCTCCAAATACAGTCATATTAAGGGTTAAAGCTCCAGTATGTGAAGGGGGACAGCACTGAGTGCATAACGGCCTCTTGTGTAATTAACGAGGCCAGAAGCAACGGTGTCCACTTCTGGACCTGAGCCAGAGGAGGGCGGGCGGCTCCCACTTGTACAAGGAGGACGCCAGTTGCGCTGGGGCTGCGTCCTGGGGGAGAGCAAAGGCCCTGCCGCCGGCCCCGGAGAGCTCCCAACCCAGCGAGCCACCACCAACATGGCAGCTCCCTGAATGGGCCGTCCTGGAAGTGGCTTCCCATCCCAGCTGGTCCAGGCCGCACAGTGAGCAGGAAACAAACGTTGTTGCTTTAAACCATGAAATGTGGGAGTCGGTGACAGACAACCAAGGCCAGCGTCATGGCGGATGAGGAAAAGATTGACAAGCGTGCGTAAGAAAAACCAAAGGTGAGTCTCTGGTGTTCCAGTGAAGGCAAACTTAAAACCACATTAGGGCAAAAAATGGTAATGAGAGTAATGACGATATGCAAAGGCATGTAAATCATCCCAACTAACAGATGACGTTTAGCAATTCAAGACTTCTTGGGGCATCTGGGTGGCTCAGTCAGTTAAGCCTCCGACTACAGCTCAGGTCATGATCTCGCAGTTCACGGGTTCAAGCCCCACATCAGGCTCTGTGCTGACAGCTCAGAGCCTGGAGCCTTGCTTCAGATTCTGTCTCCCTCTCTCTCTGTTCCTTCCCTACTCATACACGCTCTCTCTCAAAAATAAACAAACATTTAAAAATAATTTTTTTAGAAAAGACTTCTTTGGCTATGGACACACTAGCATTGTTTTTTAATTCTGTGGTAGCAGTAAGGTGTCACGTGGTGGTTATAAAAATAAATCTTTTGAAACGGAATATCTGTATTCAGGCACCCTGCCTAAAGTTTTCTACTCCCATAACAAGCAGTAGAAGGAGGTTTGCTTAGATTCCAGATGAGTTTATTTTAAAGAAATTCAGTGACTCAGCGAAGTCAGGTAGGCAGGCATATCTCTGCAGAGCACCTAGTCTGTGGAAGGCGTTATGCTCACGGATGCAACAAACCACAAGGCAAATGGAGCCCAGAGTGCTGAGCACTCAAAGCGATTACCAAGGACTTCACTTCTTAAAAATAACGGCCATCTGCAAGCAGCAGGGGGAAGTAAATGGAGGAGACACTGTCCCCGTAGTTGTCATAGGCTCACCTAAGACACAGCAGTAAGGAGTCATCACACTCCTAGCCTCTAGATTCAGAATTCGGGCATCTTGCTCACATTCTTACAGAGCCTGACACGCAGGGACGTACATCTGTGTGAGTCACCACGGGTACTGATGTCCGTGGTGGGGCTGCAAGTGATCCCCAAAGCGGCAAGGCAGCCTCCAACCCGTACCTTTTAATAAATGGGGTCGTGGTCCTCACCACGGGCTGCGGAGGGAGGTGACTGCCTCTGCTGGGGCAGTAGGCGTGGGGACTGCCCGTCACAGGATCACAGGGCACGGGGAGACGCCTCGGTCATGGTGAGAGTGTGGGGTCTGATTCGGGCTGAGAAGCTCTATGGGCTGTTTTACAAGACACACTCAAGCCGCTGTCTGGAGACGGGGGGTGGGGGCGGTGGTGAAGAGTGAAAGGAGGAAGGTCACCCGGGTCACAGGACACTGGCCTCAGAGTGAGTGGTGGGTGTGGGAAGGGGGCAGAAGTGTGTGTGTGTGTGTGTGTGTGTGTAAATGAGGCGAAAACGGGATTCACTGTAGACAGAAAGCAGATGAAGACAGAAAACAGAGAAGTCGAATTTGACGGTTAGGTCTTTGGCTGCAGTGATAACACAAAAAGGGTTTTTACTCCTGGCCGTTTGGAAGACTCGGGGGAAGCAGGCTGGGTGGCAATGGGGCAGAAATCAAGGTAAACGAGAGATGGGCTAGAAGATCAGGGTGAGGGCGATCAGTGGGCACTTGCCCCTCTGGGTCTCAGATTCAGGGACAAGTTCAAGAGCAAAGAGCTCAGCACACACGGCACTGAGAGAACGGGACCCTAGAAGGTCACCTGTGTGCAGATAAAGAAGAGAACATTCCCAGGATGGTCCAAGCTGTAGAGTGTGGGGAGAGGGGTTGAGACCTGCATCTTTCGCATATCAGAGGGAAATTGAAGCCCCAGACCAAGAGTGGGAGAGAATAATGTGGAACAGGACTTGCAAAGACACACCAGTGGGGCTTAGAAGAATCCGGAAACATCCCTTTTGCACTCGCAGAAAAATGATCTCCTGAAGGAAGAAACGGGAATGGTATCCTGAAACAGCGAAGAATGGAGGTTCCTGATGGCCATGTCCCAAGATGGAAATCTGGCCCCATTTATAAAGGGAGACGATGTACCTCCCTTAGCAACAAGAATGTGGCAGGATATGGGGGCACAGATTAATGGCAGTCCTTAAAAACAGGAAATTCGGAGTAAACAGAGGAGAAAAAGCCAAGGGCATCCTACTTGACTGCTTGATAGGGTGCGGATGGATCAAAAGAGGTGGCAAACCTCTGCTTAACATTTGGCTTAGTGTCTTGTCCAGAAAGGTGTTTTTATTCTCAGACTGCAAAGGACGGGCTAAATGCAGGTAAAGGGAAGCCAGGGGAAGAAACCCTCACCTCCACGGTCCGGGGCTCCAGAACGGCCGGCGCTCCAACACTTCAGGTCCTTCAATTCCTTGACTATGAATTTGAGCTGCCCCCTGATTCCGCCTCACAGAAACTTCCGCAGGAAGTGACGCTGTCCTTACCATCCTCCTCCAGAGCCCACAGCCTGCACCCCCTCCGCCTGGGGCCCCCGTGCTAGCCTGAGCCCCACTCCCGGAGGAAATGCCCCAGGGCAAACTCCCCGCTGGAAAGCATTAAGTATTTGGCTTCCAGAAGTCTGTCCACTTAGAAAAACTCAAAATGGCATGGACTGACATGGGTATTGCCTCGAAGAATTCTCGCCTTTAAAGAATAGAAATAACTTCTTTTCTAGACACTTGAGATCCACCTCGGGGTCGTTACCATTCCTTCCAATTCACACCATACTTTAAAAAAATTTTTTTAAATGTTTATTTATTTTTGAGAAAGAGACAGAACATGAGCGGGGGAGGGAGACACAGAATCTGAAGCAGGCTCCGGGCTCTGAGCTGTCAGCACAGAGCCCGATGTGGAGCTCAAACTCACGAACCCTGAGATCATGACCTGAGCCGAAATCAGACACTTAACCGACTGGAGCCCCCCATTCACACCGTATCTTAAGTGCTGGATCTGACTACAAACAGAACGTGGTTCAGAGCAACCTCACGATCGTCACAGCCTGCTTACAACGGGCTCTGTGACGGCTGGTCTGAGCTAGTTTGTGAAGTCACTCAGGACGTGTGTTGTCTTTATTGCTACTGACTTTGGGTTTAAGGTAGAAATCAGGATGGAGTAGCTTAGCAGGTGTAAACATCGACTCTAAGCCAGGCTTTCAATGCTGGCTGTTGTCAACAACTTATTTTTCTTTTGAGAACTAAATAAGCTAATGGAGTAAAATGTCTGACACATCCAAGTTGCTCATTTAATGTCAGATGTGATTTGGTAAAGGCGCGAGAAGGCGTAGTCCTCGCAGTAAAAGCAGAACCTGAAAAGCCTTTCCTCTTTACCCCTAGGGTGCAGATCCCACTTCAATTGTGCCAGAGGCTTCCTGCTATCTGCGTGTGACTTTAACAGTTTTAAA
This sequence comes from Crocuta crocuta, assembly GCF_008692635.1. Classification (NCBI taxonomy): domain Eukaryota; kingdom Metazoa; phylum Chordata; class Mammalia; order Carnivora; family Hyaenidae; genus Crocuta; species Crocuta crocuta. The sequence goes on from NW_027527611.1 coordinate 2,998,634, forward strand.
TAGGTTTGCAGAGGGGCGCCTGGGTGGCTCAGTCGGTTAAGTGTCTGACTTTGGCTCAGGTCAGGATCTCGAACTTCGTGGGTTCAAGCCCCGCGTTGGGCTCTGTGCTGACAGCTCAGGGCCTGGAGCTAATTCAGATTCTGTGTCTCCCTCTCTCTCTGACCCTCCCCTGCTCACGCAGCCTCTCTCTCTCTCTCTCTCTCTCTCACTCTCAGAAATAAATAAAACATTAAAAATAAATAAATAAATAAATAGGATTTCAGAGTGTAATAAACTCAAAATGGGATTGTAATAAAGTTTACTACAAATACGCTATAAAACTGCATAAAATTGGTTTTTGTTTAAAAATCTATAGGAACCTGAAAAATGACTCAAAGGTTAAAGAGCGGATTCTGGTCCAGAAAAGCAGGCTCAAACAACACATTAGAACAGCTACAGTTAGAAAGCCTTCACATGGTTCCTGACGTGCGCGCACACACACACACACACACACACACACACACGCACCCTCGCCTGTTTATTGAAGGGCTCATGTCTTAAATACCTGCTCATGTAACCGTAGGTGCAACTAAAATGAAGAAGAATCACAGAAGATTCTTCCCTAAGATCAGAGAAACCAGGTCTGACACTAATTCATCTTTTTCTTGGTTAAACTTCCCAGTAGTGGGCGCCACTGCCGTCATTTCTGAACTTAGTGCTTCCCTCATTTGGATTTCACGTGAAGAGCCTTCGCCCCTGGTGCTCTGCTCTCCCACCAATAGTCAGGACGACCACCTCTGCTCTCGGTCTGCTTGGGTCTCTGGATATTTTGACTCTGGAAAACCTCTGCAGCTCCACACAACCTGACTGAAAAGTGGAAAGATTAGTTCGTAAAGTGGTTCCTAGCATGTGAAATTACAACTCTGATCACCTTGTGCTGTCATTCCGTCTATAACACCGAGGTTGTTCCTGCAGAATGCATGCCACCTCCCAGAGGGCTCACATCTCAAACGCGTGCATGCGTGCAACACATACATACCCACACATACGCATGCAACATACACATACACACACCCCCATATACAGGCAGGCACACAAACATGCATGTGCATGCACACGTATACACACTTACACCCATACGCATGCATACACAAATGCTTACACAGTCACACACTCACACACATACACATTCATACACACGCATACATGTGTACACACACTCGCACACACACACACAAACACACACACACACACACACACACATGAATACTGACTCACACTGCTGAGATCACAGGATGTGGCTCCCAATCCTTTTCCCCTACGTTTGTTTCAGTGGCAGATAAAATGAGCTTCCGCACAATCACCTAGAAGATTCTGTCAGCTACCCTTACCTGATAAACTCACACTGAAGCTCAGATCGTCCCTTATGAGAAGTTTGAAACGAATGTGATACCCTTAAATCACATGTAGGCAACTTGCCGCATGTCTATGTAAATGCAGACAATATGTTGTGAATTAACGTATCTTATTTTGCATATTTATTATTACAACATATGTGAAATGTATTTTATAAACAAGGACATCCAGAGTTTAGGTGACAAGAGTAATTCTATAGTAAGTAAGACCTGGGTCTCACTAGGTTACGTGGAATTTTTATTTTCTGATAGCTTCTTCTAAAACAAAACTGGGTAAAAGGAGCTTTCTGGGCCGAGCACAGAGGTAACCATTATGATGTAACAGCAGTGACTTTCCCATATTTGTAGACAGATATGGGAATAAGTAATTTTCTAATTGAGAATACGGTCACACAGACATTAACAGAAATGCATTAGTGTAATGAGTTAATTATACAAAGGAATATTCCAACAGCCCATTTATTATGTTTATGATATAGTACATTCTAACCTCTCTTCAGCTTTAATCTCTTCTTACCACACGTGGTACTTTTAATGGATGACAGAGGGACGTGAACATGCTTGACCTGATACTGCAGGTTTTCAGGCACTCCCCTCGTGTGAGCCTTTATATCTGCAGTCCGCTCCCGCGCATCCCATCCTGCTGGGGTGGGAATGAGAGGGCTGGCGCCCAGCCCCTTCCTACGACAGTCTTCCTCAAGGCGAGGCACCCCCCTGGGGACTGGTTCCGTTCAGTCATCCTTTTAAAATTATGTTTATTGAGCAACTGTTAGGTGCCGGGTGCTTTCCCGGGCACTGGTGATACAAAGATCTAGTTGTCAGTAAACACAGAAACGATGGTTCCCTCCCCGCGGACTCCTAGGCTAAAAGAAAATGAATATACTTATCATAGTATTTATAGCAGGGAAAGGTCACAAAAGCCATCACTCCAGACTACAAAGAATGCTACGAGAAGAGGTGCCCAGGGACAAAGGAATGAGCATATAGGAGACTTGCCGAGTCAGGGAGGGATGAAAAAGAAAGGGCACTTATGCAGGACAAGTCACAGTGTAGTTATGTGAGTCCAAATCCCCAGCAGGAAGAGAACCGGGAAGACAGCCAAGAGCTATCGGTGCCCAGGACAAACCCAGGGAGCCAGGCTGGGTGGGAGACCGTAGCCGGGAAGACAGGTCAAGCAGTGAGTCAGGCCACGCGTCAAAGGCAGCAAGACTGATGGACACGGTTCCGGACAGGCTGCCGTCTGGCTGGAGAGTGGTCCGAGGGTGGGCAAAGTGGCTGCCGGGATGAAGCCGGTGCCCAGACGCAGACACCCCGTCCCTCCCATTTGTACAGGCGGTGAAACCAAGCTTGCCCACATCAGAAGACATCCAGAGCACAACAAACAAAACTGTCTCTAGAACTTTCCGTCCTCTGATTTGTGACCTGTTTTCTTGAGCTATTGTGAAACTCCAGGTTAAAATGGTGTTAGTGAACTAGCAAGCTTAGAAACAGGAAAACAAATCCTCTACGCAGATACAGACAAGCCCGAACTTCAGGAATGCCATTGTTCTCTTGTCCCAGACATGGCAGCCTCCATCCTGCTCCCTGCTTCCTTGGTTTGACTGCGGTGGACACGGCACATGGCGGTTGCAGCGGGTCTGGCCTTACTACACCCAGAGGCTTCACGGCTCTCCCACGTCCTACTACTGTCAGAATTTCCTTCCTTTTCTAAGACTGCGGAAAATTCCATTGTACATGCAGCCCACATCTTGTTCATCCCTTCATCGACGGACACGTATGTGCTTCTCCCCGTGGGGACTGTGAATGGCGCTGCTATGTACGCGGCTGTGCAAATACCTCTCCACGATGCTGATTTCAATCCTTTTGGATAAATACCCAGAAGTGAGATTGCTGTAAGATATGGTAACTCTACTTTCAATTTTTTTAGAAACCTCCTTAGTGTTTTTCATAGTGTTTTCCTACTGTAAACCACTTTACAAGCCAACTGACAAGGTACTGTGCTAATTTCTCCATATCCTCAATGACACTTGTTACCTCTTTGTCGTTGTTGATGTTCTTGTTAGTGTCCCTTCTGACAGATATAAAGTGAATCTCACTGTGATTTTTATTTGCATTTCCCTGATGATGAGTGATATTGAGCATCTCTTCATGTGTCTGTTGGCCATCTGTGTGTCTTTGGAGAAATGTCTGTTCAAGTGGTTTGCCCATTTTTAAATAGGCTATTTGTTATATTCCCATTGAGTCACCTTGGGGAGACATTTTTTATTGCCCAAGGTGAAGGTGCAGAAAACAAACTTTGAGGTTTCCTTTCCAGTCCTGTTGCAGTGTTTTCCCAATTTGTGCCTATGGACGGACAACATTTCTGCCCTTCAGTCAATATCCTTCAGACACAGTCCAGTTCTAACCCTGAGGGTTCTGTTCAGACACTGAAGCCCAGTTTGCACCTCAAGGCCCTCACCCTCCGCTAACTGTCCTGGCTGTCAGTGCTTGCTTCATGCCTATCCTCTGGGACTGCCCTTCCTGTGTTCTGAGTTTAGATCAGTATTAAAAAAACAAAACAAAACACCATAGTGTGTCCGGCATCCTTGTGTGTATAGCAGGAGGCAGGCATTTTGCATAAGCTTGTGTCTCAGATCACTTCATGTACGTGCGAATAACTTTTCTCCCGGATGAAGCCAGATTCAAAGGACTGGAAGTATGCGTGCTGTTATCCACAGCACACAGTGTCATGAAGCTCATTGTGGTACTTAATGAACATCAATGGACCTAATAAATACTTATAGTTTAATACGTACATAACAAATGAGCACAGGATTTTAACTCCTCAAAGAATCAGGTAGAATGAAAAATATGTATTTAAACCCGGAGAGATGGTATAATCAGGTGCTAAATTTAATACAGTTATTTTAAAAGAGCATGAATTGCTTCTATGTTCCCACTTCAAGGCAGTATCAAAGATGGCTTATGAGTCATAATCAAATATTCCTTTTCAGGAAGACTATAAAGCCACTGCCTCTATAATGGCTTTAATAATTTTGCATATGAGCTAGTTTCCATTGTTTTCTGCAACTTTGAGGCCACTATTCTAATGACTCTGCTCAGAGAAGATTGCTATTTGCTCACATGACCATCAACACCCAAAAGAGAACGTGCACGCCCACTTTCTTACTTCCCAAGCCTTCCTTAATACAGCGTGACACCTTCCCCAACACCCCAGTAACTGTTTGATCACAGAAGTCACCTTTTATGGTGGCTGCTCAAGTGCTCATTCAGGATGAGTGTATCGCAAATGCTGCAAAATGTTTAAGTGGGTTGACATTTTGTGCAACTAGGAAGAGAAAGAAAAGATCAACTTGGGTTTTGTCCGTCGTACAGATCGAGCTAACACGATCAATAACTCCAGACTTCTGAAACCCTCACGGTCACCACGGTGTGCCTGTGGGCCAGCACATGCCTCAGGTCTGGGCGTTCGAAGCAGACATCCCGCTGAAGCTCTCGATCTACTCATTTCCCTCATCCTGTGTGTGGCCGCACCCGCGCAGCCCTGTGGCCCCTCCCTGAGCCTGGCTCCTTCCGTACGAGGCTGGGAAGCACGTGTATAGGACATTCTGCCCCCCTGGAACCCGTTTGTCCACATGCCCTGGGGTGGGGGGGGTCGCAGCCGGCAGGAACAGTGTGCTTTACTTAGGACCATGCAGTAAAACTATTGAATAGGTCTTAATTTGTCATTTTCAGTAATTTAAATTATTTTAACGTTTATTTTATTTTATTTATTGCTTGCGAGAGCAAGCACAAGTGGGGAGGGGCAGAGAGAGAGGGAGACACATAATCTGAAGCAGGGTCCAGGCTCTGAGCTGTCAGCACAGAGCCCGACATGGGGCTCAAACTCACAGACCGTGAGATCACGACCTGAGCTGAAGTCAGATGACCAACCGACTGAGCCGCCCAGGTACCCTTGCAGAAATCTTTTTAAGTGAGATCTGGGGTGACAGTACTTCTCATCTGTATTTTCTGTGAGGTCATGGGGCCAGAATGACACATCCCGTGGGTCTGATTATAAATATTTTTAGTATCTTCAATTCTAAACTGAAGTGTCTAGCCCAGACAAGGTCACGAGGAAAGCGGTCCACCAGCCAGTCACCGGGACGAGTCGGGTGGGACAGGGCTGTGGCCGTGGGTGGCTGACCACGCCGGGCTCCGTGTCCGTGTCTGACCTGAGACCTTCTTGCCCCTGAGGGCCTGTCAAAGCCACAGGACATACTTTCTTGGACTCAGCCGGATTCTGTATTTTCAAATCAGGTTATACTCAAGTTAGGAGACTTTTTAACTAACGAAACCAGATTACTAATAACCCAATAGCAATCGTTGCAATTACTCTATCTGCCTTCTCTTTTTCAGTATGTTTTTGGGGGAAAAAAATCTCCAAAAGTGTTGTTTTTATGGAATAAAACTGGAGGCCTTGACGGCACAAGCAGCAGACACAAGATCTGTTACAATAAACTAGAAAATTCTGAGAGAAAACGAGCTAATGGACAAGGCAACGATCGTCTAGACACTGGTGGCTACAACCTTCCCACAGCTGATGCCGACTGAGCTGTCTCCTAAACACAAGTGTCGTTCCCACCGAAACCTCGTCTCTCTCTGTTTGGCATCTGTGTGTCTCCGAGGCCCTGTTCGTCTTCTGGGGCAGACGTGCCCCCGAGGCTCCTCCCTGTCTTTGGCATCTGTCGAAAATTTCCCAGTCACCGCTTGTCAAGCAGGTCGGGAGGTAAGTACTATAGATCAGTAAACTGCTTCTTTCCGGCAGTTTCCTTCTCCCCTAGGAAACGGTGCCCACAGTTGGCAGAGACCCCTCTCTACGTGTACACACGGGGCCTCCTCGTGCTTTATCCTTCAGCCGGAAAAGCAAAGGACTGACAGCTGCAATCTGTTGGCCCTGTGATAGCTGCGACAGGCAAGGGGTCCCAACACGCACCCCTGCCAGCTGCCCTGCTCTGCACGGGCCTCTGACGTCAGACCCGGAGGTGCGTGAGGCGGCACCAAGCAGGGACGAGGTCCCTCGGTAGTGACCAGTGCCCCAAACCAGCCAGGGCCACCAGGAAGCGGTTGGTTCGCAGGTGACGAGAAGTCGTGCTTTGTGGCACCAAGAGGCGCTGAGGCCGGGCCCCGGGCCCCCGGCCAGGCCCCTTCACCGCGTCATCCGGAAGCCCTGAAACAGAGCGTCCTTGTCTATGACATGAGACAATAACAATATGGTCTTCCTCACACACATCAACCTGCTTTGGGATTCAAGCAAACAGCGTGCGTGAGCATACCTGGAGCCCCCGAATGGGGATTCTGACTCGGAATTGTTACTACGCTGAGTCGAATTTTTTTTCCAAGTTCTTATTTAAATTCCAGTGTGGTCAACATACAGTGTGACGGGTGTGCAATGCAGTGACTCAACACTTCCATACCACACCCAGTGCTCCTCACAGCAAGTGCAGCTTTCATATCCCTGTCACCTGTGTGCCCATCCCCTGCCTCTGGTGACCATTGGTGTGGCCTCTGGAGTTAAGAGAATGCTTGGTGGTTTGTCTCTCTTTTTTACCCTTTGCTCATTTGTTTTGTTTCTTAATCCCCACATGTGAGTGAAATCATATGATATTGGTCTTTCTCTGACTTATTTCCCAGACTAATACTCTCTAGTTCCATCCACGTCATTGCAAATGGCAAGATTTCATTCTGTGTTATGGCTGAGTAATGTTCCATTGTATACATACACCACCTCTTCTTCATCCATTCATCAGTCGGTGGACATTTGAGGTCTCTCCATAATTTGGCTATTGTTGATAGTGCTGCTATAAACATCGGGGTGCATGTACCCCTTTAAATAAGTATTTTTGTACCTTTGGGTAAATACATAGTAGTTCAATCGCTGGGTCATAGGGTAGCTCTATTTTTAACTTTCTGAGGAACCTCCATACCGTTTTCCAGAGCGGCTGCACCAGTGTGTGCATCCCCACCAACAGTGCACGAGGGGCCCCTTCCTCCGCATCCTCGCCAACATCTGTTGTTTCTGGTGTTGTTGATTTTTAGCCATTCTGACAAATGTCAGGTGGTGTCTCATTGTGGCTTTGATTTGTGTTTCCCTGAATTGAATTTTTTGACAGTTCTTGTGAGAATTACTTACAGAATCTCTATAGATCTTGATTTTTATCTAGTTTTTAAAAATATTTTAAAATTGGGGCGCCTGGGTGGCTTAGTCGGTTAAGCGTCCGACTTTCGCTTAGGNAAATTAAAATATACACCCTACACAAGGCACCGTGGAAACATATAAGCACATGAGATGCTCACGTTCACCTCTGATGGCGGGCTCTGGACAAAACTGGATTCAGGATCAATGAGCACCGCGTATCCCTCAGGGAAGTGTGTCCATGCCTCTCACGGGACTTTGAGGACCATACCCGAATCCCCACCAGAGCTGCTCCGGTTTCCAAAGTCAGCAACATGAGAGTCCTGTGACCTCGGAGAGCCCGTGACAGGCCCACGGCATAATCGAAGACAGAAGAACAAAAGAGATGATAAACAGGATGGGAAAGTGCATCACAGTGTGGATGTGGCTATGAAAGTTCACACCGAAAAGCTGTGAGGTCTTCAGTGTTTTCAACACTTACTATCACTGCCCAGAGCCCATGCAACTCTCTTTCTGAAGAAGTAAAACTGAAAGCTGTCTGTATGTAACACGTTGAAAACAGGAGGGACTTTCCTTTTGTGAAGAATTACCAACTTGGAGAGATACGCTTAATCTTGGAAAGGAGCGACATCAATGATTAGTACTGACTCTGACAAATAAAATTATCTCGAGTTGAAGAGCTTCCTTCTTGATTTCCCTTTACAGGAATCTCAAGAATCATCAAACTAATAAATGATGGTGTTCAGAGAAAATGCCACAAATTGATCAAAATAAACACTTCACACGAAGAAGCTTTTATTGAAAACCCTCAAATCTATGTTCATTCTGTTGTCACTCAAGGGAGTGAAAATTCAAAGCAGAGCCTCTTGACCTTTCCCATGCTTAGATAAAAATGATAGAAAAAAGTGTTTTGGCCTCTAAATTCTCCTGACAATTCTTATTTCTTTTAACCATTTCTTTAAAAAAAATTTTTTTATGTCGTGTATATTTTACCACAATTTTATTTTTTTAAATGTTTTTATTTATTTCTAGGAGAGAGAGAGAGAGAGAGAGAGAGACAGCGTGAGCAGGGGAGGGTCAGAGAGAGAGGGAGTCACAGACTCTGAAACAGGCTCCAGGCTCTGAGCTGGCAGTCAGCACAGAGCCCAACGTGGGGCTCGAACCCACGAACCGTGAGATCATGACCCAAGCGAAAGTCGGACGCTTAACCGACTAAGCCACCCAGGCGCCCCTCTTTTAACCATTTCTTATTTCATTTAGAGGCAAAACTTTTCAAACTACAGCTCACCTAAGTTACATGCCTATGTGTAAAGGTTTTGTTATTTTTCAGAATTGATTTGCATTTCTTGTAGGATGAATGAGGTTGGCTCTCCTTTTCTAACTTTATTTTTAATGTTTATTTATTTTTGAGAGAGAGACAGAGTGTGAGCAGGGGAGGAGCAGAGAGAGAGGGAGACAGAATCTGACGCTGCCTCCAGGCTCTGAGCTGTCAGCACAGAGCCCGACGTGGGGCTCAAACTCACAAACCAGGAGATCATGACCTGAGCTGAAGTCAGACGCTTAACCGACTGAGCCACACAGGCGCCCCTCTGCTTTCCTATCTTTAAAAATCTTATTATTTTTGTTAATCGTCCATTCATGTCCTAAATTAGCTCTTGCTCTCTGATATGATTTGCAGTTATTTCCTCCCACTTGTTATTTGGCATGCAGAATTATTAGTATGTATTTTTGTTATTTCAATGAATGTATCAAGCTTTTCCTGTAGCTTCCAAATGCGGGGTTGCAATGAGAACACCTTGCCTTCTCCAGCACTGTAAATGACATTCCCTCCGGTTTCTTCTAGCAATTTTATGTTTTTATCTGTTTGTACATCAAAACCATGAAACTACTCGTAATTTATTCAAGTCCCAGTAGCGAGGTTTGGCTTCAGCCTTTTTCCAGACAGTTCCTGAGGGACTCCTCCACACGCCCGCCTCTTGTCACGATGGAGAAGCGAGCACCGGACCTCAGGGCCTGGGGCCTCCAACCAGGACACCGAACCAAACGGCACTCACGCTGTGTGAGCGTCACAGCACAGCCCGCGGGGCCACCAGGAGAGGACTGGGCACAGGGAATGCTATGCAGCCATGAAGAAGGGAATTGGAAATCCTTTCTGGATTAAAGTGGAGAGAGAGAGGGAGAGAGAATCTCCATGTTGTCAGTTCAGAGTCTGATGTGCGGCTCAAACTCAACAACTCTGAGATCATGACCTGAGCCAAACTCAAGAGTCGGACGCTTGAGCCACCCAGATGCCCAAAAAATGTAAATATCTTTAAAACAAAGCGTTAATTTTTTAAGTATGGTACAAATTGGTATATATATTATAGTTATATATATTTTTTACCATTTCTTTGTTTAATCCAGAGGCAAGCCTTTTATTTTATTTTATTTTATTTTTTAAAAATGCAAGGTATTTAACATACAGTGTCATCTTCACTTCAGGAGTAGAACCCAGTGATTCGTCTCTTACATACAGCACCCAGTACAGCACCCAGCAGAGAGAGAGGGAGACACAGAATCTGACGCTGCCTCCAGGCTCCAAGTTGTGAGCACAACTCATCCGCACAAGCGTCCTCCCCAGTGCCCTCCCCTTTCAGCCCATCCCCCACTCAATTCCCTGCATCAACCCTCAGTCTGTTCTCTGTATTAAACGTCTCTTATGGTTTGCCACCCTGTCTGTTTTTCTTGTTTTACTTCCCTTCCCCTGTGTTCATCTGCTGTGTTTCTCAAATTCCACATATGAGTGAAATCATATAGTATCTGTCTTTCTCTGTAGAAGGAAGCTTTTTTAAAAACTACAATTCACAATTTAAAAATGGGGATTTTGTAGTGTGTGTGTGTGTGTGTGTGTGTGTGTGTGTGTGATAGGAAGTCCTATGATTCAGTTTCCTTATCCGTTAAATAAGGATTTATAAGTCCAAGATCCCTTTTCCAGTTCTGGAAGTCAAAAAGTTCTGAACACCTAACGTGAATCCTTTGACCACTTGGTGAGAAGCCTGGCCTTTAGGGACACGAAGCCACTTACATTCTTTATCCTAGTGACTGGTAATAGACATTCATTTTGCTGCAAAAATGTCCATGTACCAATTATTAGTGCTCCCCAGATTTCAAAGAGTAGAACTTATCCCCGTTGATTAGGAGAACTTATAAGTTCTCACCTGGCCTTTATACGAGGGCCGGCAGAATTCCATGTGCCTACTCCGGGCATCAGCACACACGAGCTGCTGACCGTGGCTTTCCACATCCGTGCTTCGATCTAGGATTATATGTAGGATGAGCTCTGGGACAGTACAGGCCCAGGGAGTGGGGCTCAGAGCAAAGCTTCGTTAACCAGCTGACCCCCAGGACCGCCACTGGGGGTGTGACCGTTGCACCTTTCACAGATGCTACGTGCCGCTGGATGTAGGACACCAGGAGAGCATAAAGAGCACGTTTGAACATAACCAGTTTCCTTCCCACATCGTTTAATGTGATAACAACTGGTTTTAGTGTTAATATGTACAACATGGTGGAACCGATAAAATATTCACATGACTTCCTGTACGATATTTCTCTCCGTTCTTGACAGCAGCCAAGTTGGTCCAGAGACAAAATACTGGATATAATCAATCAATGAGTTGCTGTCAGATAAGTACAATTCTTGGGACACCTGGGTGGCTCAGTCAGTTAAGTGTCTGACTTCGGCTCAGGTCATCATCTCATGGTTTGTGAGTTCAAGCCCTGCATCGGGCTCTGCATGGATAGCTCAGAGCTTGGAGCCTGCTTCAGATTCCGTGTCCAGAGTCCTCTCTCTCTGCCCTCCCCTGCTCACACTCTCCTCTCTCTCCCCCAAGTAAAAATAAACATTAAAATATTTTTTAAAAACATTTTTAAAAATGGTGTGGTTCTCTGCTCACATTGACTTCTTGACAGCTGTGAACAATTCCGATTGTTCATTTCAGAGTGAGCAGGGGTAGTATGAGCAGGTCCTTGTTTGCACCCTCTGAGATTCGTGGCCCTAAATAACGATCAGCACAAAGGCATCCCAGCACGTGCCGATTCTGCACGACTCATAAGGGGGAAAAGAGGTCGCTGGGATTGGTTGTTTTCATTTGGTCCTGAATTGTGAGCAGCGGGGTGGAGAAACGTTTGTCTTACAGGCATCAGCTTCACGCACTAAGCTGTGAGGAGCTGGAGTCCGGCACTGACACACCTGAGGTCCCCGAGGAATCTAATCTGGCGGCATATTTCTGAATTTAATTTGAACTGGGTGCGGAGTCTGTGTTCCCACCCATTTTGCTTTGCCCGTCTTCACACACATGTGAATCTCTTCCTCTCTGAGGCTGATTATGGCTGAATTCCCCCCAAGAACCCTCGTGTCATTGAGTTCAGGGTGATGAGATGTCATTGCACTTGAATTTGGCCGTCCTTGGGGAAATGTGGGTGGAACCAGCTGCTTCTGGCTTTGCTTGGTCCCCCCATGGGTCTCCTTTGCCCATTTATTTATGTCATTTAAAAGATTTACTTCCTTTCTTTCCCTTAGTTGTGGGGCAGGGCAGAGACACTTCATAGGAAAGCAAGAACAAGGGTAGATAAAACACATGAGTAATTTATGTCACTTTCTGTCCACACTATTATTTGCAAGTCCCCATGTGATGAAACTGTTAGCATCAACATTTTTAAAAGAAGACATACCTTTTCATTTAAGTGAAAAGTGCTTCTTAAAGAACCCAGGGTGAAGCAAACATGCTTAAGCTTGCATTTAGCTAACGCAAAAATTTTCTGTGTTTTATTGAAAGTTATTTCCTGAGTTTACAGGTGTGGCCGGGAACCAGCCCTTCCCTTCCATCCTCACCAGGCTCTCCTCTGGCAGCCCACCTACCCTCCTTCACATGCACACGCATGCAGCTCGCATACGAAATATGCACATGTAGACACACACACACCCATACATGCATGACCACATGCACACACACAAATAAGTGTGCCCACACACTCATACATGCATGCCCGTGTAAACCCACATAAATATGTTTGCTTACATGCCCACACATGTATGTTCTTGTGTGCACACGTGCATAGATACATGTAATTGAGCACACATACATGCATGTTTGTGTGCGCATGCACAAAAATAATACACACAAACCCACACATGTATGGCTATGTGTATACACACATAAATACATGCACTCATACACACACATACATGCATGTTCATGTGTTATACACACACATATCCATGCACACACACACACACACACACACACACGCACATACTCTGCCCAGGATGGTAGGGAAGCTCCTATTCCCCACAGTACTGAAAGCATGGCCTAAGGAACTAGAATCAGAAAATAAGATGTCTTGAGTATAAAGGACTCATGAAAATGTCACTACAGTCAGTCGCCAAGGACAGCAAGATCGTCACAACATCCCCATTAAGCACCTGCCTCAGGACAGTTTTTATAAATGTATATTAAACTGTTTACAATAAAATGCATCTCTGAGGTAATTAATAGTTGGCCTGGTAATTTCATCACATTTTGCTGCTGGATGGAAATTATGATTCAATTACGATAACTTGATGAAGAACACATTAGACTATTCTTCAGATAATTTCCTTTTTATTCCTGATTAGGGACCAAGGTTAGGCGGATCCACAAGGTTATGGCTTCACTGTAACCACCTTTTCCTCTTTTGAAAATGGAAGGCTTTCTGATTTTAAAACCTGCACAGAAGAGATGGAGAAGTGGCCCTGAACGTCCTGTCCGAACTCTGTCTCCTATCACTCGGGACAGTCAGAGGGGCCTGGGAACCTCGGGGCCACGTGAAATCCACGAAACGTGCCTTCCCTCAGGTCACAGGGAGAAAACACAGCAGGTGCACAGTGGTAGATGTCTGTTCCTGAGATGACCCCGTAAGGGGGGCTCCGGTCCCGAGCATGACCCCGTAAGGGGGGGGGGTCCGGTCCCGAGCATGACCCCATAAGGAAGCGGACCACTTGGATGAGCTGTTCGGTGTGCTCCAGGCTATGTGGAAAGTTCCAGAAGAGCTGGGAGCGGTGCACGGACCCCCCACGGCTGATTGATTCAGAGCCTGGGCTCAGATTCCCCAGTGCTCAAGAAGTCCAGACCGACATCACTGCATCAAGGACCTGTGGAGTTGGGCCTAATGTAATATACAGAACATTTAACTGGGTTATGTATTTAACTCTTTTCTCCTTAAAACAAAATGCCTTCCCTTATGCTTGGTAGCACTTTCTTTCCCTCTTCTTTTCCCATTTTTCTCAGCCTTTCTTTTTATTTGTCCCTCTTCATCCTGAAGGGAAAGGGCTGATTATCTGCTCTTGCACATCCGTGTGATGACGTCTGCCCCAACGAGGGGCCAGGTAGAGAAGGGGCAGCCACAGCGGTGTCTCCGCCAGCCACACACCCAGGCTCTGGGGTTTCCAGAGCGCAGCCCTGCAGCCCCCGGGGGAGGGGAAAGGCTGTGTCCCGACTGTCACAGAGGTCACTAAACCCTTCCTCCTCATCCCCCCCTGACTTGACACAGCATACCTTTGGGTTTTTACCAAGCTTTAAGGCTAATTCCATGCGCCCTAGAATCAAAATCATCAATTCTCTATCATACACAAGAGCACAAGTCTCCTGGGTGACTGGGGGCAGCAAGATGACATGCTTGGGGGGCTCTGGGACTCTCCCACATCGAAGCAAGACTGGGTGCGTGCGAGAATGACGGCTCCACGGGTGGTAAGGCGGGCCGGCCCACTGAGGTCCAGGACTCAAAGACATAGCGCTCCAATGGCTTGGGGCAAAGTGCCTTGGGACTTCCAGGAAATGTGGAGGAAGATGAAGAAAAACTGCCTAACAGCAAGTAAGTAGTAAAGTCCTTTTCCAGGAATTTATTGTAGGACCTCAGTACCTTGCATATTTTGATAGAGAGAGAGAGAGAACCCACACCTGGCAAACACAAGGCATGGGAAGTGAAGGCCATTCCAGAAATCGGGGGAGAGGATGCAGCCGAAAGAAGCAAGGTGAGATCCAGCTTCCGAGCTCCATGTGCAGCGTCAGCACCAGCGCCAGACAGGCAGCCGGGGAGGCTCGATGCTGGACGCTGAGCATGGGGCCAGCCACCTCCAGCCGCTGTTCCCCTTCGATGACAGGGAGGATGCATCCCAGAGCCTGCGGTGTGTCCTCTGCTGTGGCTGTACGGATCCACCAAGGAGCGGGCCAGGAGCGCCGGCAAAGCATCACAGCACACCTGAGCTCGGGGCCACTCAGCTCTCCCATCCGCAGGCACCCCCTCAGTGTAATGATGGGTATGTTCCAAGATCCTCGTACAAGGATACTCCTCGTTCTCTGTTTGTCATAGAAAACTAGGTGAAGGGGCGCCTGGGTGGCTTAGTCAGTTGAGCGTCCGACTTTCGCTTAGGTCATGATCTCGCGGTTCGTGGGTTCGAGCCCCGCGTCGGGCTCTGTGCTGACTGCCAGCTCAGAGCCTGGAGCCTGTTTCAGTCTGTGACTCCCTCTCTCTCTGACCCTCCCCTGCTCACGCTCTCTCTCTCTCTCTCTCTCTCTCCTAGAAATAAATAAAAAACATTAAAAAAAAAAGAAAACTAGGTGAGGAGGGTCACAGGTAGACTGCAGATGAGCGATTAGACAGACTGATGACGACGGTGATGACAGATGATATACCCAGATGACAGAGATGGATGGCAGGTGAATGATGTGGGCGCCATCCCGTGGCCGTTGTTAATTACACGCATGTGGTTCTAGGGTTTAGTGTGTTTTCCCACAGTGATTACCACTGAAAAGGCAACTTGAGAATACATTTAAAAAGCTGATGTATTTCTGTCCACTCACCCAACACAAATATGTGGGGGCCGTGAACTGGGCTCTCTGATGCATATTTGTTTCTGATTAAAGTCTCAGGAAGGAAAGGAAGCAGCATGAGTAAAAGTGCTGAATCAGATCCTTGAAGTGCTGGAGCTATAACGGACGGACGATCCAATCCAAGCCACCGCTCTGCGGGCGGGTCAGCTCCGCACCCAGCGGTCGAGCTCTGCTCCTGAACTCACAGCCAGGCAGCGGCCCCGCCAGGACTCAGCCAGGCCTCCTACTGTTCTGACCACTGACTAAATGAGCACCATTTAAGACAAGGTCTAGGGAGCGCTGGTGGCTCAGTCACTTAAGTGTTCAATCTTTGTTTCAGCTCACGTCCTGATCTCATGGTTTTGTGAGCTTAAGCCCCACGTCGGGCTCTGAGCTGGTGGCGCAGAGCCTGTCTGGGACCCTCTCTCTCCCTCTCTCTCCACCCTTCCCCTGCTCATGCTATCTCTGTCTGTTTCGAAGTAAATACACTTAAAAAAAAGACAGTGTCTAACATGAAAACCTCTTTAGATTCCTGTTCTTGACGAACAACTACAGGTGTTTTTTATTTTGATTATTTTTGTTCCTATGCAAATAATTACCTTCCAATCTTTTTTTTTTTTAACCAATTAAGCTACGGTGCTTCATCTCAAAGAATCTCATTAAAAGTAATGGGCTTGTCCTCCTGGAATTTAATCTTGTTTTCTTTATTAAAATGTTTACTTTTTAATGCCTTCGAGAAAGTCTGAAAGGGAGAAGAGACCGTTTCATCACATTTGAATAATTTGCTCCTGTGTCATTGGCCGCATGGGTGTTATTCTGAAACCTTCTTTATGAGAAGCCCATATTTTCCCCATATTTCACAAATTGGGGAGTGTTACTGCATTTTATATAAGAAAGTTCACGCTACAGGGGCGCCTGGGTGGCTCAGTCAGCTGAGCATCCGACTTCGGCTCAGGTCACGATCTTGCAGTTTGTGGGTTTGAGCCCCACGTCGGGCTTGTGCTGACAGCTCAGAGCCTGGAGCCTGTTTTGGATTCTGTGGGTGTGTCCCTCGCTCTCTGCCCTCCCCCACTTGTGCTCTGGCTCAGTCTCTCTCTTTCAAAAATATATAAATATTTTTTAAAAAGGAAATTTCATGGGACAGAATACAAAACCATGTCTAAGAAGAGTTTTCAACTTTATTTCTAGAAGCCCTACTGGATTTGCTTATAAGCGAGACACGTGACAATTCAAAGCCTGTGTGTTTATTCCATGGAGTCACGGCAGGCGTAGCGCCGTGGAGCAAGTCACCACGTCTCGCCACCTCCGACAGCCCTTGTTTTCTTACGTAGGAAGGCCGACAGAGCAGAAGGCCATTTCTGGACGTCTGAGTCACAGAGCCAAACTGTGACATACTCTTCAGACCTTCTCTTTCTTCTTAGCAGCAGATGGCACTTTTCACATAAAATTTCACCTTGAACATTAAAGAGATAAACCCAGGATTGCTCTGGTTTAACCATGAGGGAGCAGGCTTGGATGCCAGACCATTCTTCCTACCACCACCCGCCAGGGGACACCTGCTGAGGTCTCTTCAGAAACACCAGGATTCACTGTAGCCGATTTTGAAAAGACCTGATTAGATTCAAACGTAGCTTTATAGACACAGGGGCTCCTGCCGAACACCGGGAACGCCCCTGCGAGCTCGTCTTCAGCAGCGGCTGGAGCGCGCTTTGCCCTCTGTTATCCTTAATGATCCGTGTGGGCCTGGAGCCGCCTGTGTAGCCCGTGGAGGCCCGCAGCGCATCTCAGATGCTCTGGAGGAGCCCCCGCGGCCCGGCATGGAGCTGTCGGCGCTGCCCGGGCTGCCTCTCCCGGTAACACCTTCCCAGCCCTGCAGGAGGAGAATGAGGAGACGATGATTTTTCATCATCTGGGCCAGACCTTCTAGAGGGGTCAATAGCCCCCTGAGGCCCTGGTCACTCAGAAGTGACAGCTCCCAGCCCCCACCAAAGGGAAGGGGAAGTGAGAGTCATGGAAGACCCCTCCCCATGGCTCGCGTCTCCTTGGAAAGCTTCCGGGTTTTCTTCAATAATAGCAGCCAAGGGATTCGGTCACAATAAAGTTGGAGGTAGGTACTATGCCTGCTTCATGGCTGTTTCAAGAAACCACCAGAACTCTACTTTGGCCTCACAAGAGGGGACATGAGTCACCTGGCAAGCCAGGTGTGAGTATTTGAAAAGAAATGATTCACGCCTGGAAGTGAGTTTGTATTGTAGAATACTTTGTAATTAAAATGTCTGTCATCTCTCTTATGCCCTCAATATATTAAAGAAGTTGCCAACTTCATCAATCAAAGTATCCGGTCATCACTGGTTAATGGGAAACCGACTGTAGAAGACTGATTAAGAAAGGAAATGAATTTTTAAAAAGTTAAAGAAAACACATAAAAATAACAAACACTCAAAGATGTTCAGTTCAAATATAAACAGGATACTTTTATTATATAATTGCGGGAGTAACTCCTTTTTTAATAAACACAAGAGATATGCCTTATATATCATGTAGCAAATGGTTATTATATTCAAGTCATTCTTAAGCAGTCAGAAAATTAACATCGTGCATATCTTTCCAATGTTCCCCAGAAAGAAGATTTTTTCAGAGCACACAATGTAAAAATAATAACTTGCTGGTAAAACTCAAGGGATTGGATGACCTAGAAGACAGATAACATTTAACAGGTAGGCCATGCTTAACTACCTGAGGGAAATGTAAAGGTCCCATTGAAATGTCGTGTAAGACTCAGTGATGTCATGACCCAAGTTCCTAAAGGACACCATTGTCGCCATCTTTCTGCCACCAGAAGTTAGTGTGTGAATTCCAAAAACTACGTGTTTGCAATACAGTTTAAATGGCCCGAGGGACAGGGTCACCCTACTAAGAAATCAGTAGAAATTGTAAAGAATCTGAGACTCAAAGGCCTTTTTGGAAATATTGTCACCTAAAAGAAAAATCTATTTCTTTTTCTGATTTACACTTCTGCTCAAACTGGAATTAGGAGCATATAAAGGGGAGGAACAGAGTCTATCAGCAGACTTTTCTCTTAAATATCTGATGACTTAGGGGTGCCTGGCCGGCTCAGTTGGTAGAGCATGAGGCTTTTGATCTCAGGGTTGTGGGTTCAGGCCCCACGTTGGGTATAGTAATTATCTAAAATCTTTCAGAAAAAAATATCTAATGATTTTCAATACAGAAAAAAAAGATAATCTAGCAATTCATTAGCCTATGTATAACAGATACAATGACTATACTTTCATTCAAAAAAGCAGACTGTGTTCAAACACTGTACAAGTTCTGATTTACATCAAGGCAACTCACATGTTTAAGATAAACAAATCCTATCCATCTACTAACTCAAACCTTATACACTTTGAACCTACTTTCAAGTTTCTCTGTGCAGAAAATCTGTAAATCCTCATGTTTTTACTCATCAATGCTCTGACTAGTACTTATTAATAAGGATAAGAGGAAGCGGTGGGGCAAACTTCAGTTACGTGACACTCGCTATGCACCAGGCACTCCGTGAAACGCCTCACTACAGCTCCGTGGGCTCTTTCATTCACTAATAGTCACCAAGGTGCTGCCTCTACTCTAAGGGCAGGTGATGGAATAGTGAGCTCAGTGGGTACAGTGCCCGCCCCCCAGGAGCATGAACACGAGTAGGTCAGAGGATGCGAAGCACACAAATAAACACATACAATATATAACACGACGAGTGTTGTGTGCTGCACATGTCTTGAGAAGCAAGGTATAGCAATGCGGCCATTTCCTGGAGGAGGGATCTGGGATTCAAGTAACTTGATCCGGGACTCAGAGTTGAATTCCAAGTTCACCAGATTCTATAGCTCAAGCTCTAAATCACTGCACTGCGTCACTTTACCATGACTTGTGCACAATAAAAATATATATCTTGACTTCCTTTCTATTAATTAGAAATTGATTACGAGTCATTTATTTTTTTATTTTTATTTTTGAATATTTTTATTTATTTCTAGGAGAGAGAGAGACAGCGTGAGCAGGGGAGGGTCAGAGAGAGAGGGAGTCACAGACTGAAACAGGCTCCAGGCTCCGAGCTGGCAGTCAGCACAGAGCCTGACGCGGGGCCCGAACCCACGAACCGCGAGATCATGACCTGAGCGAAAGTCGGACGCTTAACCGACTAAGCCACCCAGGCGCCCCGATTACGAGTCATTTAAAATAAGCCCCCAGCTTGGTTCAGACACTGGGATTCAGAAATGGACATATAAGGGCTTTGCCTTCTGGGGACTCATCTCTAGTAGACTTCAAAAAACCCAACAGATACTTGCAAATGCACGGTTAGAAGTATAAACCCAGACGGGAGTGAGGGTCCTGACCAAGCCCCACCATGTGCCTGGCACACTTCATTGTTGTACCGATATCGTCTCCTTAAATCACCATCTTACTAGCAAACTGGAACAAACAAGTGTTTGCAAGAATTTGTAAAAGAAGCATTCGTCGATGATGTAAGAGCCCCCCAGGCATGAAACACGCCAGCAACAGTTCCCTGCCGCCTACGCAGCGACGTGCCAACAGAAGAGACTGGAATTGGAGAGACTGCACTGTTCCCAGGAAGACACTTCGGGCCACGCCGTCCCCACGGCCACCCCCAAGCACGCCACACCGTCCCCACGGTCGCTAGGTGCACCGTCCTAAAAGCATGGCTAACTTCACTTTTGACATGTGAACCATCGCCTCCCCTTCGGGGTCCCCAAGAGCATACTTAAATAAAGATTATTTTTATGAAGACGTGGAGAAACTTTCCATTTGCCCCTTCAGCCTCATTGCCCGCTAACAACTTTTTTAAAGGGGAGAAAACTGAATAGCTTACAAGCAGACTTTAAATTCCCCAAGCCGGCCGTGAGGTTCCTCCCTCCCTCCTCCTCCGGGCCTGTGCAGCCTGACTTCATCTCATGAGATTCACCTGCTCAGCGCGGCAATGCTGACGCGGGGAACATCCTTCTTATTTTAATCTGCCTTCCTCCCAGTCCTCGCACGGCGCGGGCAAAAAACTTCGGCTTGGAGAGGATGATAAACATGGATCAAAAACAACAAAGGAAGCAAATTCCTCCCCAGCCACAATGCAGCATCATAGAACTAATAATCCCCCAAGACGTCTACCTGATTTACAGGTGCAAAAAAATGCCCGTCTCAGGATGTGTTCACTTCCTGGGTGTGCGTCGGGGAACCCTGAATATAAAAGAAATTAACCAGGTGTCTGGTTTGTTAATAATGTCATTTAAAATGCAGCCTGTTCCAGGCAGGAGGGGCGAATGAGCAACACGAATCTTGGAATCGCAGGGTGTGGGCTGTGGCTTCAGCGGGGGCAGGACGCGGAGAGGGCCCAGAAAGCACAACACCCGTCAGCCCACTGTGACCGCAGGAGGGACCGTCACACCCCAGTTCTTAATGAAACGCGTTGATTTCCTTCCCACCTGCCCATTACCCAGATGTGGACCACGATGCTTAAATGTCAAAATGACTTCTGTCCTCTCCCACAGGTGTCCCTAAATCTTGAGTTAGACGGCACTTTCTTCTTGTGTTCAGGGCAGCTGATCTGAGCTTTGCAGCCCAAAGCCGACCCAGAAGCCCATCATGAGCCCAAGTCACACATGCAGAAGAGGGGATCTCGGGGACGGCCTGGCCCGGGCCCAGCACTGCCCTTAGAGCACGGTCGGCTGAGCACCCCCAGGGCACTCCCCCCAGGATGCTACCTCATTTCTGCTCTTCCTTCCTCAGGCCACAGAGACCTCGTTTCCGTCAATCAGTTGTGCTCTTTAAGGAAGGCAGAAGCACCATGTGCCTTAGTTGTACCCGCAAACTAACGACGAAGTGAAGGAAATGGGAAAAACGCACTGTCACCACCCCGGGGAGGTGTAGCCACGCTCAACAGTCTCATTCAGAAGCCTGTGTGCGATCTGCTCTCTCGCCTGATTGAACTGACCTAACGAGAGGGCACGTGGATCTGCGGACCCTCTGGCGTTTGCCCGTCAGAACGGGGGACCTCAGGGACCCCCCTGAGGATTAGGGGTCGGGGCTGCAGACTCACCCGGTTGCTTCTGCATTACTGATAACTGTGCCTCCCAGGGTCCTCACTTAGTGCGGTCACTTGAATGTTGAGCTCTACTCAGAGAGCAGGAATGCTCTCCACCACTCTCTCCATGGAACCTGAAAGAAATCTGGGAGAAATTCCTGGCCCTTCTAGAAGGCAGGAAGGACTGCCTGCTAAGGAGTCAGTTCACATGGCCCAGTATAAAAGGGCGCTCACTCTCAAGCGTCCCCAGTGATGGTGACAGTAGGTCACACAAGTGGGCAAATTGACATTTATGTGATAAAACTCTACAGACGCTTCAGGCCCACAACGTTGACGGTAAGATCTGTATATTTTATTTTTCATGTTTATTTATTTATGCTTCAGAGAAATAGAGAGCGAGTGGGAAAGGGGCAGAAGAGAGACGGGGAGAGAGAGAATCCCGCCCAGGCTCCACACTGTCAGCACAGAGCCTGGCTCGAGGCTGGAACTCACAAAATGAGATCATGACATGAGCTGAAATCCAGAGCTGGACACTTGACTGGCTGAGACACCCAGGTGCCCCGAGATCTGTATATTCTTGATATTTCCTGCTTGTTGGTCTTGAAAAGCCATCTGTCTCTGGTTCAGACTAATTTCGGTGCTTGTGGTGACGCCGGCTGCACAGTTGTGAGAGACACTCAAGTCCCACTGATCCCTCCCCTTGGTGTGCGGACGGTGGCTTCTCCCTCTTCCACACCTGGTCTCCGCTCTGGACAAGGGTATCCCTGGTGTCTCTTCTTCTACGGACACTGGTCCTATTGGATTAGGGCCCCACTCCATGACCTCATTCGACCTTAATTATCTCCTTGAAGGCCCCATTCCAAAGATAGTCCTGATGGGGGTTAAGGCTTCAACAGGAATTATGGCGGCATAATTCAACCCATTACAGGATGCAGATAGAGGGGGTATACGCTCAGAAAGCTACGTCCTGTGCTCACCCTATGCAGTGCGATCAATGTCTATGCTGACTAACATGTGCCACGAAGGTCATTTAAAATACTGTTGGTATGTTTAAGTTGGCTATAGAATTCCATGAGTTAATAATTCCTCATTGCTTCTAAAAACCATTTACTTTCTAGACTGGAAATCACGTATCCAGTACAGGGAAAATAGTTCTTGCTACAAGAGACTCATTAGCTGCCATGCAACGTGCTGTGTTTAGCTTGACTTCCATATGCAAAAAGAAACGGTCATATGCCAGAAAATCTCTGAGAACACAAGTAAGCTAGGGAAGGCTCTAGAAACAATGTCAAATGGGTCGTGGTGAAGTCTGTGAGGCCCGATGCCTCAAGAAAGAGCAGTGGAAAATGAAGTCACAGGAATGTTGAAAGAGGCCATCATTTGAAAAATGAGTTCTTTGTACCTGTGTGAACCCAGAGGTGAGAGAGAACACTAGTAATTTCCAGTGGAGAACGTGGACAGATACAGAATTATTCAACCAACTAGGACAGTCTGTTCTGTGTTAGCTCTCCTGTAGAAATTGGCATTTCCCCGCGGTAAGCTGGAGCCTGACATCTGTCAGGGGGGTTAGAGGCACTAATGCTCATCTCGCCTGGAGAATAAATGACCCTGATGTCCCTTCTGGCACTGAGGACTGGTGAGCTCAGGACCACATGTGGGACAGGCGTGCAGGCCTGTGTTTGCACACCTGTGACAGCATAGCTCCGCCCCAGTTCCTCTAAGGATGCTGGGAAACAGGGACACTGGTGCGGCTGGGGGCTCAGTCGGTTAAGCGTCCGACTCCGGCTCAGGTCATGACCTCACAGCTCATGGGTTCGAGCCCCGCGTCGGGCTCTGTGCTGACAGCTCAGAGCCTGGAGCCTGTTTCTGATTCTGTGTCTCCCTCTCTCTGCCCCTCTCCTGCTCACGCTGTCTCTCTCTCTCTGTCTCTGAAAAATAAAGACAGTAAAAAATTTTTCTTTGGAATAAGAATGCTACTATGCAGCACAAATCCGTGTGATTCCATTGAACATCCAGCAGAACAAAGGGAGAAGGAGAAGAAAGAAGAGTGAGATGGGCAGCGACTCCCCGAGCACAGTGCGGCCCCCACGCACCCGGCACACAGGCTAGCGCCCCTGCTCTCGGAGCGGCTGTTGCCTGCTCTCCACACTATTTCCTTTTAATTTCTCTGAAGACACGGCCCATCCTGGTATTTTGCTGTTAGAAGGCACTCAAGTCTTGTTAGCGGCCGCTTCAGAAATCACCTTCCTCGTAAAACTCCAGATTTGATCTTGGGTCCTAAGCGCTGATGAGTTCGTTTTCCATAATAAGAACTGTTATAAAAGTAGAAGCCTATTATCTAATAGGAAATGTCTAAGTATAAGTAAATACACGTATACATAAATACACGATAGATATAATGACATGTGCACGTATGTAATTTTTTTAACAGGAGCCTATTAGGTTCTGTCTTCTCTGGGCTGTAATGGACCAACGGAATTACGGATTTCTGTAGCCATAATAATAAAGCACTCACATGGCACACATAGTATAGCTATTTTAATATTGTGTGGAAATAAAGTAGATATTGTGATGAACCCGTGCGGCACAGTCCTCGGTCACTAAAACGCATTTCAAGTGCTGCGAAGTCAGAGCTGCATCGTGTGGCCCGCACCTGCCGACCCAGGAGAGCCGCACCTGGAGCGTCCCTAGGAGCAGGCTGTGGCGGACCTGGGATCCCACCGACCTCGTGGATGCGGGGGAATAAGATAAACGTGACCGAGGAGCAGGCCGGGGGAGCGTCACAGACCGTGGCCTGCATCTGACAGATGAGGGACCGCAGGCCCTGCTCCAGGTCCTGCCTGTCCCCGCGCTCGGGCCGCCCAGCGTCATCTCTTTCCTGAGTCAACACCAAAGCCGATGGTATTGCTGCTGAAGCAGACGGGCTGGGGCTCCAGCATGATGGGGAAGGGTCCCGGGGCGTGCAAGGCTGCTGACCCGATGCCCGCACCCCTTCACTCAGACCCCGTGCCTTTTGTTCAAATATTTGAATCCTTTTGTTCAGCCTTTTAAAAATGCTTAGATCAGACTCCATAATGATAAGGGAAGATGTAGGAAAGCAAAGAAAAGAGGGAGATTAAAATGAAGGCTGCATTCGCCCAGGGAATGAGTCAAATAGCCGAGGCAAGCAGGATTTACTGACCCCGATAAAGAGGGAAGAAAGCAGAGCAACACAGAGCCATTAAAGCGACTGTGTGTAGACACAGGAATCTGAGAAAATAAATTGGAAGATGGGACAGTGTACATATAAATATTCAGGTAGGGTGTTATGGCCACATTAAAATTCTTTGGGGGGATAATGTCAAAGGGAAGGCATTAATGCAAGCAGTATAGATTGGTTCCCAAACAGCATAGAAGGGGCAAATCCCTAGATAAGTGAGACATAGGCACTTGGAGCTGACCTTGATGATTCTTCCCGAAGGCCTCTGATGCTGGAGGAAAACAGCAAAGCCCACGTTTGGAAGGGGTATATGAGGGGTCCCCGGGGAGTGAAATAAGGCTTTACAGAGCTCACGAGGGACATGATGTAGGCTCTGGAGATACAGGACTCTGGCTCGGGACGAAGATGCGGGAAGATTAGGTGGTATGTCTGTGCACAGGGAACAAACAAATCCCGCCCCGGAGACCTCGACCTCAGCCTCATCGTCCAGGACCTCACCCCCTGGACAGAAACCCGGGCGCCCCCTCTGAACTCCCCACGCAGCACCCAAGAACGTCCCTCTGCTCACACTCTGGCTTGACGTCATGGGGAGCCTTTGCCTGGTGAACGAGCCCTTTCGTTCCCCAGGAAGTCCCTGGGCGGAGCCACTTTAACAGCTTGAAACTCCCCCTGAAACTGCTCACATGACCAACCGGAAGCAGAAAGTGAATGTAAGAGCGATGCTGGTCTTTGAAAATCAGTGGAAGAAAGTTCTTCACACAAATTCTAGTGTTGAACTAAATCATTTCCTTGCTGAAGAAGAAGAAGAAGAAGAAGGAGAAGAAGAAGAAAAATCGAGATGTGTCCTTATCATATAACAGTGCACAGTGACTGGTTCCCTGCCAGAGGTGGCCGTGTGAAAACGGAGCGGCCCCCGCAGGCTCGCCGCCCACCTGTGCACACCTGGACGCTCACAGCCGCGGCCGAGAGGACCCGCCACCTGTTCCTTGAACCCCCTCCACTGCTTCCTTTCTTCCTAGTAGCCCAGGACCCCGGAGCTTCTGCCCAGAGAAACTTTAATTAATCAGTCACTGTCTCCAAAATGTGCTTCCCAGGTCCCCACTCTGCCCAGAAGTGACTCACTGCATCTTTCCCCTTAGAGTTAATTTTAATTTTTTCAAGGTGATTTAAAGTCAGCTGTGTCTCATAGCAACAACCATCACCAGAAAAGTTCCTTTCCCACCTGAAAAGATCCTCAGAGGCAAATATTCTCATCTCTCTTCCATGGTCATGAGGCATTACATTGCCACCAACTTCTTTCATACCCACCTCAACATGTTTCCATATTTTTTGATGTTTGAAGTGGCCACCCCCTCACGAGGCGAATCCCTATGCCTGCACTGTCCATTCTTCTCTGCTTCCTGTTTTATGGACTTTGTTAGACTTCATTTTCTTAGGGCAGTTTTAGGTTTATGGTAAAGTGGAGAGGAAGACACAGAGATTTTCCATCTACCCCCTGACCCATTACACACACAGCCCCCCATCAACATCCCCACTGGACGGTCCATTTGTTACACCCGATGAACCCACAAGGACATGTCGTCACCACCCGGAGCCCACAGTGTACATCAGGGTCCCTCATGATGTCGTACATTCCGTGGGTTTGGGTGAACGTGTAATGCCATGTGTCCATCACTATGGCGTCAGACAGTACCTTCTCTGCCCTAGAAATCCTCTGTGCTCCACCTGTTCGTCCCTCCCCCCATCCACTGTCTCCATCGTTTTGCCTTTTTCACAGTGTCATAGAGTTGAAACCATACACTATGTAGGCTTTTCAGATCGCCTTCTTTCACGCAGTAAGGTGCATGTAAGGTTTCTCTGTGTCTTTTCATGCCCTGATAGCTCATTTCACTCTTGTGCTGAATGGAATTCCGTTGTCTGGGTGGACCACAGTTTATTTATCCATCACCTACTGAAGGGCTCCTTGGTGGCTTCGAGTTTGGGCAGTTACAAATAAAGCTGCTATCAACATCTGTAGAAATTTTTGTGTGGGCAGGAGTTTTGAACTCCTCTGTTAAATACCTAGGACCGTCCTTGCGGGGTCAGGTGAGAGAGTACGTTCAGTCCTTTAACAAACACTGTCTCCAAAGTGGCTGTGCCATGTTGCTTTCCCTCCGGCAGTGGGTGAGGTCCCCATGCCTGTGTCCCCTCCAGCACGTGGCACCGCCAGGGCTCGGTGCTGGCCGTTCTCGCGGGTGCCTAGTGGCATCTGTCTTTCTTCTTCAGAAACTTTTTAAGCAAGTTCCCTTCTCTCACTGTCTCCATTTCACCCTGACTGACTCATGGGGGGCGAGGGGGCGTCTGTCTACACGCCTAGGTCTGCTCTGTGTGGAAAAATGTATGTTAAGTCAGTTTTTTAAAAATCTGGTTTCACCGCAAAGCTTTCTATTTTTCTCATGACACTTGAACATGAAGGAAAAAGCTAATAGTGGGTAACGAACCTTATTTTGGACACAGGTTACCGAGTTTACCTCCTCTGAGTCTCAGGCAATAATTTAAGCTCTCAGTGCTCCAGCTCCTCATAATAAGATGGGGATTAAGATGGTGTGTACTTACTGGATTGCTTCAACATGGTACACGCGCAAGTGACTTAGTAGAGCTCCCAGCAAGCGTATGAAGTACTCACTAGAGGTTTAAAATAATAACAACACAAAAGGTCTTGGCTTCTGTGTTCAGAAATTCAACAAGAACTTCCTAATTTCTTTCTCGGGATTCATTTTCTACCTCTTTGTATCTTTTGATGATCTTTTTAAGAATGTTTATTTTGAGAGTGAGAGAGGGGCAGAGAAAAAGAGAGAGAATCCCAAGCAGGCTCCATGCCCAGTGCAGAGCCCGATGCAGGGCTCGATCCCATGACCCTGGGATCATGACCTGAGCCTAGATCAAGAGTTGGACACTCAAACAGCTGAGCCACCCAGGTGCCCTGCTTTTGACGATCTTGACTGCTCTTCTCTTTTTCCCTTTCTGTCTCTCTCCCTCTCTGTCTCTCTGTCTCTCTCCCCACTTACCATGCCAATCATAAAATAAGGCAACCTGAACTTATATAAAAAGAGACGGCTACTACTAGCAAGTGTGAGGCTTCCACGCAATGGCAACCCTCCTTCCACCTGCACCGAGAGGAGGGGAGAGCATCAACATGGCACTCACGGAGACTCACAACAAAAGGCCAAGGGCGAAACAAAGCATATTTGGGGTTCATCGTTTACAAGGAAAAACAGCATATGCCAAAATATCATGGAGACACAGGTGTCGGAAGCATTATTACTTCAAAGGGAGAGACAGTAAAAACCTCACCACCAGATAACATGGGTTAGATCACACGACATTTAGGTTCAGTGGTGCTGAGATGGGACCAGCTGCGTAGAATGTGTTTGCCATGTGACACGGGAGATTTCCTGCTAGGAAGATTCTCTCCTCACCCAACACTACTTCAATCCCAGTCCTTGGTGCAAATCTTCCAATAGATTTCAAATCCAACCTGTGTGTGGACCGTAAGATAGTAACCGGTTGGTGGATTATCCATGTGTCTTCCTCCCTCTCTCTCCCTTCCATTTGTGTTTTGGGTGCTCATTAGTCCAGGCTTGAAGGGATGGAGAGAAGCAAGAATGTGAACCACTCACTCTGCTGCTTAGTAGTGGCACTTGTCAAGTGCATGCTGGGTAGAAAGGTTAAATGGCGGGGGGGGGAGGCTTCTGAGATCTATGGGTTTAATTTTCTCAAGTGATCCCTGCCCCCGCCAGTGTGATAATTGAGAGTTGGCTGCATTTTTTCCTATACAACCAGATAATCTATAGGGAAATGAGAATTTGATTCCTGTGCGTCTCTATTTAGACTCTCAGAAAGAGCATCTTCAGAAGCATTGCGCCGCTTAATTCCGAGCAAACTAAAAACAGAAATGAGAAGCGCTAATGAAGATATCTGTTAATTCATTATGGGGAAGAAAGCAGCTATCAGAGAATTGAAAGCAGGCAATTTTCCTGGTCTCAGGGAAGACCCCAGAGAAAGCAGAATCCATTTACTCTAACTGAGGAGACATTAAAAGCATAAATTAAGTATGAGATTTATTTACAACCTATCCAATAACACTTCTTATGCGTGGGATCTAATTGTCCCCATCGCAAAGGAACCATATAAAGATGTCAGAGAACTTGGTAAACTAAGATGGTCTGTACCTCTGAAGTTGGACTCTGTTCATACCTGAAAAATTATCCTCCATTACTTTCATGCATGACTGTCATCATGTATTTAGAATCTCTGAAACTGCTCTATGGTCACCGCCAACAGTAGATAAAAACAGGGAGGGAGGCAAACCATAAAAGACTCTTCAATACAGAGAACAAACTCGGGGTTGATGGAGGGAGATGGGTGGGGGATGGGCTAGATGGGGGATGGGCATTAAGGAGAACACTCGTTGGGATGAGCACTGGGTGTTACATGGAAGTGATGAATCACTACATTCTACTCCTGAAGCCAACACTACACAGTATGTTAATGATCGTCAATTTAAATTAAACATAAATAAATAAAGAGGGAAAAAATCCGTGGTGCACTGATCCTAAAACACTGTGTTTAGTTTCCCAGGGGTTAGACCCTCCCCGAGGATGTTGTGCGATTCCTGGTGTCTCCTGGATGTGGTCCTTGACGCTCAGCCTCAGGAGGGGCGGCCACTCTTCCTCCTAATTGCCGTATCGGTCAGAATGAAATGACTCTGAAGGGCCTGTCTGTGGGCCGCTGTCCAAGCCACAGGACGCATACAGATGGGGCATTCCAGAAAGCCTCCTGGAACCCCAACCCAGAGTCAGGAACCAAAGGCAGGTATTTCCCTCCAGCAGAGGGAAGGAAAGAGGAACAGACCAAATGGCAGGTGTCAAATGAGTTACCATTACAGTCCCTCGGAGCTCCATCCACTTACTCTATGAATTTACCAATAATAAGAAGTGAAATCAAAACATATATGCATAACGGCGCCTGGGTGGCTTAGCAGGTTAAGCATCCAGCTTTGGCTCAGGTCATGATCACACCGTCTGTGGGTTTGAGCCTCTGTGCTGACTGCTTGGAGCCTGGAGCTGCTTCGGATTCTGTGTCTCCGTCTCTCTCTGCCCGTCCCCTCTCATGTTCTCTCTCTCTCTCTCTCTGAATTCCGAGACAAGAGCAGCCATGCATTGGCCTCGGCTTCCCGGAGTCCTCAAATTCTCAGTTGCCTGGGACAAAGGGCTCAGGCTGCGCGGGGAGCAGGAAGCTCGTGTGACGGGGACGCGGGCCGGCTCACAAGTCCGCTGGTCTGCGCTCCCGGCTCGCCTTCCCCCTGGGGATGAAGGAAGCCTCACGACACAGCAGCTGGGCCCTCAGACTCTTCTGCTCAAGTGGTGGCCTCGCCGGCTTTACAGCCGGGGGCGCATACGCTCTGAGCGCCCCGTCTTGCCCCGCGTGATGGACCCAGGAACGCGCATGTGGTCCTCATCCTCGTTGCCGGCGCGGAGCCCCTGGACCCCAGGGTGGGGAGAAAGGGGCAGCTGCCGGTGCCCACAACAAGCCCCTTCTGACCACGCCTGAGTTTATGCCAACACGGGGACTTTCTGGGCCCCAGAGAGTTTGGGGACAGGGCCTCTGGCAGAGGACCAAGTCCTTGCCCCACCCTGGCCTCTGGGAAGCAGAGGGGCTGGACATGGACTTCAGCCACCCGCTTGCAAAGACACCGGAGAGCTTCAGGCAGGTGCACCGGGGGCTGGGTGCGGGGCGCACCGGGGAGGGCTTGGAGGTGCCGCCCCCTCCCCACCTCGCCCCCTGCACTCCTTCCGGCTTCCAAAGGAGTTGCATCCTTTATAACAAACCACAAAGGTACACAGTGTTCCCCTGAGGGCCCTGAGCCATTGTGGCAAAGTATCAATCCCGGCAGGCGGGCGTGGTGCCCGGCCCGCAGCCCCCGGGGGGAAGTGCAGAAGCCTGTACACGGCCCCTGGCGTGGCACAGGGACGGCTGGCGAAGCGGAGCCCCTACCCTGGGGGACAGTTCGTGTCCCAGCCGAGGTAAATCGCGGGACTCCGGGCGCACACCCACAGGGGCCCGGGGACGCGGGGGAGACAGATGCCCCCGTGTCTCAGGGCGAAGCGAGTTAGACAAGCGGATGCTTTCCGTTACCTGTTTGTCCTCCAGGCGGCCTCAGGGTGGGACCCAGGCGTCCCCGTGAGGTGAGGAGGCACCCCTCCCCCTCGCCGAGAATGCAGGGCAGGACAGCAGATGGCCAAACCCACGGACACCCCTTCCTGGGATACGGTCACCTGTCCACGAGCCAGGGTCGGACTGGCGGCCACTGCACTGCTGGGTGGGACGGGACCCCAGCCCCTTCCCACAGCGGGAGGGTTGGGGAGCCCCCCCCAGACCCGAGTCCCCACGACATACACACAACCTGAAGAACTAAGTGCATGAGTGAGTCCTCTAGAACGAAGGTGGGTGTGCATCTGACCGAAGCCACCGAGCGCCCAGCAGCAAGAAGGACGCTGACGTAGAGCACGGGCTCTGGGTGACGGTCCACTGCCTTGGACAGGCGCACCGTCTGGTGGGACATGGGTAATGGGGAGGCGGGGGGGGCGGTGCACGGAACGCTCTGCACCCGCCCCTCAATATCGCTGGAAACTTAAAACTGCTTTAGAAACTAACATCTTTTTTTTTTTAAGAGAGAAAACGTAAGTTGAGTAGACGACTACGCTGAGCCCCAGCAAGTTTGCAGGTGCGAGTGTGTCTCACGACCCCACAAGAGGACAGCTCACCAGGAACGTCGGATCTAGAAAGGACTAGGGAGAAAGGACAGGACCCCCCACCCCAGCCACCCCGCGCCCAGCCGCCCGCACGGAGCCCTTCTGCAGGGCGGGGCTGTGTGACCCCCGGGCGCGCTGCGTCTCTGCGCCCCGAGCCGCGGGGCCCCCTGCGGTGAGAGACGGCACTGCCGGCGCCCCTTCGCGTTAAGCCTCCCGCCCCCTGCACCTCTTCTGCAGACGCAACACGATCGAGAACAGAATTTTAGAGGCTCTGTCACTCAACCCACCGAACCCGAACAGACCGAGACGGCCCGGGCCTGGGGCTGCCCCTGCTCGGCGCTGCCTCCACCCGCTGTTGCAGCTCAGGGGATGCCGCGTGGACACCGGTGTGGCGCGCCCTCCCCTCCCCGAAGCCCCCGCCCGGCCTCTNNNNGCCACGAGGCTGGAGAAGCAGCAGGGACCCCCGGGTTCCCAGGGTGGGGTCCCAGTCTCCCCACGGGGGAGCGCGGTGATGAGGCCGCGAGCACGCAGCCCCGGGCGGTCGTGCCCTTAGGAAGAGGCCCTGAGAGCCCCCAGCCCTCCTCCCGCCTGAGCACACGGACGGGAGGGGAGGGGGGGGAGCCCGGGAGCGGCGCCCAGCAGACACGGCGTCGAGGTGACCCGCCCTCGCCGCCGGGAGGGCTGGCACCCTCTGCGCCCTTGTCATGCACGCCGCACATTTCAGCAGGCGCCCTGGCAGCCTCGGGGCGACACAGACCGGCCAGGCCCCGGCACTGCCCAGCAGGGCACCAGCAGACGGAGGACCAAAACCGCAGCCCCAGAGCCAGGGCCCCCGGGGGCTGTCAGCTGAGGGTCTGACTTCGGCTCAGGTCGTGATCTCACCGCTCCTGAGTTCATGCTGATGTTATAATTATGGGCATAGCATACCCAAGAGGGCCTGGCTGAAAAGAAACTAGGGGCGTCTGGGGGCTCAGTCGGTTAAGCATCCGACTTCGGCTCAGGTCATGATCTCACTGCTTGTGGGTTCGAGCCCCGCGTCGGGCTCTGTGCTGACAGCTCGGAGCCTGGAGCTGCTTCGGATTCTGCGTCTCTCTCTCTCTCTGCCCCTCGCCTGCTTGTGCTCTGTCTCTCTCCCCTTGTCTCTCAAAAATCAACATTAAAAATTTTTAAAAAAAGAAGAGAAAGAACCACCTGAAGAAAGACCCACTCCCCTAAAGCAGCATGTTTCTGTGGATTTGCTACGTCTTAATCAAACAATGCAAGGGTGTCACGACTAAAAAAAAAAAAAGCAAATTAATACTCTCTGTTGCTTAAATTTTTTAATCTACAAACACATTGGGAATGTTTTAATTTCCATAATTGATCAACTTACTCAATCTCACAGGAAATCATGCGTTCCAATTGATTTGCTTAGAAAAACTTAAAGCCTGAGCTGCCTGAGCGACATCAAAAATCAAGAGAGAACTAAAATGGTACTTCATAGATATCAAGTGTTTATCCATAAGACACATCGGGGATGTTTTAATTTTCATAATTGATCCGCTTATTGATTAATCGCAAATTAAATAAATGTCTCCTAATTGACTTATAGGAAGTTTAGAAACCCTGAGTCGCAAGAGTGCCTTTGAAATCTACAAAGTATAAAAACCATGCTTCATAATATTAAAACTAAAATATCACATCTGACCCACCGGGAGAATTTAGTAAGAGCCACGTCCTGTGTGGGTTCTTTCTCACAAATTAGCTCGCTCAGTCCCCTAATAACGCAGTGAGAACAACCGTCTCACGAGATTGTGGGGAAGATTACATGAAATGAAGTACGCAAGAGCTTCCCTACCAGAGTTTAAACCCATGGAAACACCACAAACAAAAGGAAAAGAAAGCCAGGAAGAGACACACACACTTGCCGATGTGGCCATGAGGTCTATAAATGCTCACGTGCATAGAACACACGGGAACACAGCACAATGGTGATGGCATGCACGCAGAAAGAGCGCGTAGAGACCTGTAAGGAAACGGTGGTATTAGAGGCGCCTGGGTGGGTCAGTCGGTTAAGCGTCGAACTTCGGCTCAGGTCATGATCTGACAGTTCCTGGGTTCGAGCCCCACGTTGGGCTCTGTGCTGACAGCTCGGAGCCTGGAGCTGCTTTGGATTCTGTGTCTCCTTCTCTCTCTGCCCCTCCCCTGCTCATGCCCCATCTCTCTCTCAAAAATAAATAAACATTAAAAAAATTAGAAAACAGAGATATTATGAAGTAGCATACAAAACTTTTGACCCCAAGCATTTCAATTCAGCATTTTTATTGTAAAACATCAACCATGATCCGAATGCCTAGGAGGACAGAAGCGGCTAAGAAATACACATATTTGACCCACAGGAAGGAATATTATTATGTCATTCAAAGTGGTGCCTCTGAGGAGTACTGATTACACAAAGGATTCTCACAAAATGAAAAGGAAAGAGAAAATTAAACAAAGGAAACCATCAGATTCTGGTCTGTGCACACATATCTACACGGAAGAGAGGCCTCCATTATTTCAACTCTTTCTGTTCATTTTCTAAAGATTCAAAAAGAAACGCTTCTTTGAAGATGGCTTTGAAGGACTGGGATTATGGTGAGCACACAGGTATCTAGACCATTATGTTTACGTTCCTCAAAATGAAATGATATTGGCTTCACACAAGACAGAGACGAGGCCAGGGATACATCCCAACGTCAGCAGTGGTGGGCGCTGTTTGTCACCCCTGCTTACTAACATCACCAGAGGTTTTTGCCCTTCAGGGTGTCAACAGAATATTTTAAAATTCACCTCTTCTGCAAGAACAATGATCCAGAGACTGTCAGCCACTGGAAAGGCAAGTTCCAGGATGGTGCCAATTTTCATTGCACGGGTTACAGAAACTTCAAAGGCACAGATGTTTCACATGAAATTCTCAATACCTTTGGGAGAAGGGGCCAAAATTCACATATGCGACGCCTCACAAGTGGAACTTGGCAGTCATGGAAGCGAGTCAACATCACCTTTTCTGATTCCCAAAATGACATGATAAGTGAGTTAGAAAGAATCAATTCTCCCCACTGTATACAATGCGAGTAAAATAAACTGGGAAAGCTTATTCTTTAAAGGGGGAAAAGCTACCCCTAATTGCAAGAGCATAATATTTGTAATGAATTCACTGGGCGATCTCTTCTGCATTGGAGTTCAAATATGCTCATTTCTAGCTGAATTCTAAAGACGTTCCACAGTTATTATCTATACTATTAAAAATGTTTGAATAATGTGCTGCTTCTCTGGAATCTGGAGTCTAAATCCTGACAAACTAGGAGCCAGACATCCTCATAGATTTGGGATAGAAGGCAAGGTCAAATCTGTACCTGTTGAAAAAATTATGTTTTGATTACCAGGTAAAATTATCAAGTGGGTAGCCAGTGCCTTCGTCCTGTATGGCAGCCTGGAAAAGCCATGGCCGTGCCTCTTGACTCCTGGGGTCTCCTCCCCTCCTGGGTTCAGAGGCGCCTCCCCGCGGGGTGGGAGGGAGTGGTCCTTACTCAGACCTGCACTTCTCCACCCTCTCTGACACGATGACTGTGTGGAAGAGCAAGGAAGGTACATTTTCTCTTGTGAAAGCTGTTGAAATTCATCTTTAGTTGATTCATAACTGGATTTTTCAGTCTATGGCGGTTTGGAATGGATATTTTCACCATGTGATTTTTCCCTTCTCTACTTAATAACGAGGTTCCTTACTGGATAAGCAAAAGAGATATTATTGATGAAATGCTCTCGTAATACATCATCCTGGGTTTGGCAGCTCGATCAATAATTTATGCCCCAAGGCCAAATAAAAAGAGAGACATTTTCAAGTTTTTATAGACTATCAAACTCCAAACTGTCAGCTACTCCCAATATAAATCTATTTTAATTTCACTTTCAACAGAGTCACTTAGCCTTCTACACTGCTGTACTTAAAGGAAAAAGAGAGGGATAAGGTGACACACTAATGAAACAGTGTAAATAACTTAAAAACTTGAATGATTATGAAGTCACTTGCCACCCATCTGAATGGTGAGCTGCTCCATTGTCCCTGCCATATTTCTATTTCCTACAGGAAATTATGCAGTAGGTTATTACGATGTCTCCACACATCCTTGAAAAAGATGCTTCTCTTACTTGGTTAGAGAGTAACATGAGTTAGAAATCACAGGAAGGGGTCTGTGCCACAGTACATTTTCTCTGTTCTGGGTCAAAGCTCTGCCAATCCTGCTTGGTCAATCGCTAGACAAATATGCTTTCTGTCCCAACAGTCAGGCAGTCCGGAAGGATCCAGGCAATGCCGTGTCCAGTGACAGGAAATCTCCAAAGGAAAGTCCAGCCGATTTGCATTGTTCATGGCGGTTATGTTCTGTTAAGTCCCCACAGACACTGAATTAGTGATGGCGCATTGAGCCGCCTAGGGAAACACGGGGTGAGCTGCTTCTGAGCCAATAGTCACAACGTTCCCATCAGTCGGTCTAAACAAACCTTGTGTTATATGTGCTTTCGTTTAAAGCCACCTTATTGAATATGGAAGGTTGAGGCATGAAAACAGAACTCACTGCTAACATCCTTGTAACTTGTGCCCCAAGAAGGGAGTCTACATAACACACGTGTCCCCCAAAGTCTTCTGGAGCGATGGAACACTAGACGGCATTTCAGCGCTAGGCTCGTGGGCCCTGTTAAACACTGAGATCACCAACACACTTGTCGCTAGACAGCGCACGGAAAGAGCACGTACTGGCAGTGTGAAGGCTGAAACAAGACGGCGGAGGACGGCCCCCTTCACCTCCGCCAGGGACGGGCATGCCCGGGACCCTGACTTTTCACTGCTCTGGGCAGGTCCCTGAACGGCCCTTAAGGTACGGTGAGGATTGACGTTTGAGTTATAAATACAATTCAGCAATTACACTGATGTGGAGAAAGGGAATCTGCAAATCATGAACACCAACTGTATAGAATAAGGAAGTTAAGACCCACACGTGAAGGCTCCCAGAAATGCGATGATAAATGACAGGTTTGAAAAGCGTAAATGGGACCTTCAGTGATGCTTCCGGACCAAAATCTACCTGTGATTTGTGGACCATACGGCCTATCTCATTAGCGTATACAAAGTGGGCTCCCTCTTCAAATAGAATCAAAGAGGAAGTTCCTTTAATTAGTCAAGTGCATTGGGCCTCCTTCTAAATGGGTCTTTAAAGAAGGAAAGAAGAAGTCAAAATAGACAGTTGAGCCGCAAAATAGGACAGGAATCATCAAAAGAAGCAGAAGATACGGCTGCCAGGAAGCCGATAACCTGTTGGGGGAAAGCCCACGGGCACCCTGGACAGTGGGAGTGGTACCACCAGTGTAGACATCAGTCCAAGATTACTGACTTGCACGTGCAGGTCTTAACTGGAACAAGTCGCCTCAGTTCTGCCTCAATAAAGCTGAGAAAAAAAGAGCATTAGTCCAGTGGTTCCCCTGGTACCTCTCTGTCACCCCCAGGATAAACACGCCATGAAACAGACCAAGGGGCCTGGCCCCTAAAACCGAAAGTTGGGAGTCTTTCCCAATTGTCACAGGAAGTAGGAGGGAAACTTAGAGAAAGAATTGGCACGTTCGTGGGCTTTCTCCCCCCCCCCACGCAAAACAATAGCTGATGCGTGTAAGTGCTTCGTGAGTGTTTCAAAATGGAACTAAATGGTGACGATGCTCAAAGCATCAAGAGTTGTGCGCGTAAGGTGGACGTTAGGCCCGGGGCTGAATTTCCATCCGCTGGGCAC
This sequence comes from Crocuta crocuta, assembly GCF_008692635.1. NCBI lineage: Eukaryota > Metazoa > Chordata > Mammalia > Carnivora > Hyaenidae > Crocuta > Crocuta crocuta. Next base: position 3,035,971 of record NW_027527611.1, read on the forward strand.
GATGGTCCTCGTTTTACTGGGAGGGGGGAGAGGAGGATACAGTCCCTTCCTGCACACGTGGGCACACGTGCGGCACGCCTCTCTGGAAGAGCAGGTGGAAAATCCGCTCCTCTAAAAAAGTTCAGATCTCCTCAGAAATTTCCAAAATGCTTGGGAGAGACCCAGAGCTCCGCCTCGATGTCCACGGCCTCACCGACGCCCCAAGTCTGCCCGCTCCCCTCCCTGCACCTCCAGCGCGCCTCGGACGCGGTGCTGACTCCCACACATTTGCGAGAGCCTCGCACCTAGTCTGCGGGAAGAGGAGAAGCACCTGACTGATTAGCGATTCTGTTTCCGCTTATCTCCACAGACCCTGGTCCCACGTACCGTGAGGCTGCTCCCCAGAAACTTGATCCTTTCCACGCGTCTCCCTCAAAGGGAGAAACCTGAGCCACCCGGGAATGCTGGTGCCCAGGTATCTGGTTTGAGGACAGCCGTAAGGACAGGGCAGGTGTCTCTGGAAAGGCCCAGAGAAGGCAGGCCAGGGGGTCGGGCTGACACGGCGCTTCGTGTCCTGGGATGTCACCAACGGGTGGCCGCGCTGCGCCTCAGTGTTGCTCAGTCTGCGCCCCCGACACTCCATCGCTGCCTGCGGCGTCCTCATCCTTCACCCCGATGGTCTGGGCGAGTCTGCGTCCACACATCTGTCTGGCCAGAGGTTCCTTAATCCCCATCAGTCCTGGAGATCACAGGACCTGGAAAGACTCTCCCAGGCACCGAACATAACATACAGCCGTTGCTTCGTGTTTACCTGCTTTGCTCAGTGCGATAATAAATCTGGGGCAGAGTGACGATCATACATAGTAAATATACACCAACCCAGCGCTCAAATAAACAGCTGTCAGGCATATCCTGAGAGAGGTTTCCAACGTGATTTTACACCATCGCACGCAAGGAAGACATTACTTTATCTCAAATTCTTTCCAAGAGGGTCCTCATCCCACGCAAAAAGTCAATCTGGTGCCTAAGGATTCTGATTCCAAGTACGATTGCACCGGAAAGATCTTGCTGCAAAATCAAGTATGATTGCACCCGAAAGATATTGCTGCAAAATCTAACCTCCTGATTGAAAAACTTGACTAAGAATTTGAGACTTGAGTAAGAATTTAGGAATCCTGTGGCAGCCCCATCATGTCTCAGAGAAGAAATCAGCGAGCCCAGTGCTTCCGGGACCATCGGTGAGTGAGAGGCCAGGGCCCGTGTCTCCCCCCTGAGCTTCCCCAGCGCTCCCCCTCCTCTTACAACGCGCAGTCCAAACTACAACTGCTGTTAAGACCCCTCTTTAAAAATAAGAGCCTGGCATCGGGGCAGATGGGAGTGACGTTCATTAGCCCTCATTGCACCATTTACACCCCGATCGTGTTTTTTGTGGTGTGACACATGCTGTGTATTTTCCCACCTGCCCTCCACATAAACCCAGCAAGACATATGGGCTGCAGATGACTACTGGCCGGCCAATGGTGAGTTACAAAAATGCTCTGGGATTTGCTCAAATTCACACAATTCATCAGTGATGAAGTCATAACTGGAAGCCTGGAATCCTGATGACCCATAAGCAGAGGCGGGTTGGAAACTCCAGATGCTAAAAAGAACTATTACTGCAAGAATTGCCAGGCACCAAATGCATGCGTATGAGAAATAATCAGATTATTTGGAGATTTCCTTTTCTAAGGTGATTTGATCGCTGTTTTCACCAGAAGCAGGTAGGCAGCACTGAGTAATTCATTTTCCAGGGTCCTTTCTAATCCAACAAAGAGATTTGTTTCCAAAAGGCCAAAGGGGTGCTGCTGGAGAAAAGGATGGGCAACGCTTCCTCTTTTTTAATTTTTTTAATGTTTCATTTATTTTTTTGAGAAAGAGAGAGAGACAGGGCATGAACAGGGGAGGGGCAGAGAGAGAGGGAGACACAGAATCTGAAGCAGCTCCAGGCTCCAAGCTGTCAGCACAGAGCCCGACGCGGGGCTTGAACTCACGAACCACAAATATCATGACCTGAGCCGAAGTCAGACTCTTGACTGACTGAGCCCCCTGGCGCCCCGAGGAACAGACAGTGGCTTGGGTGGACGTGGCCTGTGGGCTGTGGATGGCACCCACTGACCCGATCCAATCCCCCTCAGCCGGCTGGGTGCAGATGGGCCCAGAGGGTGTCTGTGGACCAACATGGATGGGGGGGGGGGGGGGGGGGGGGGGGCCGAGGGGGGGCAGAGAGAGGGAGACACAGAATTGGAAGCAGCTCCGG